>NC_040093.1:43556721-43859751 GCF_003369695.1 Bos indicus x Bos taurus
AAAGGCAGAGGAACCAGAAATGAAATTGCCAACATCAGCTGGATTATCAAAAGAGCAAGAGAGTTCCAGAAAAACATCTATTTCTGCTTTATTGACTATACCAAAGCCTTTGACTCTGTGGATCACAATAAACTGTGGAAAATTCTGAAAGAGATGGGAATACCAGACCACCTGAGCTGCCTCTTGAGAAACCTATATGCAGGTCAGGAAGCAACAGTTAGAATTGGACATGGAACAACAGACTCATTCCAAATAGGAAAAAGGAGTACGTCAAGTCTGTATATTGTCACCTTGCTTATTTAACTTATATGCAGAGTACATCATGAGAAATGCTGGGCTGGAAGAAGCACAAGCTGGCATCAAGATTGCCGGGAGAAATATCAATAACCTCAGATATGCAGATGACACCACCCTTATGGCAGAAAGTGAAGAGGAACTAAAAAGCCTCTTGATGAAGGTGAAAGACGAGAGTGAAAAAGTTGGCTTAAAACTCAACATTCAGAAAACAAAGATCATGGCATCTGGTCCCATCACTTCATGGCAAATAGATGGGGAAACAGTGGAAACTGAGAGTTTTTTGGGGGGGGAGGGGACTCCAAAATCACTGCAGATGGTGACTGCAGCCATGAAATTAAAAGATGCTTACTCCTTGGAAGGAAAGTTATGACCAACCTAGATAGCATATTGAAAAGCAGAGACATTACTCTGCCAACAAAGGTCCGTCTAGCCAAGGCTATGGTTTTTCCAGTGGTCATGTACGGATGTGAGAGTTGGACTGTGAAGAAGGCTGAGTGCTGAAGAATTGATGCTTTTGAACTGTGGTGTTGGAGAAGACTCTTGAGAGTCCCTTGGACTGCAAGGAGATCCAACCAGCCCATTCTGAAGGAGATCAGCCGTGGGATTTCTTTGGAAGGAATGATGCAAAAGCTGAAACTCTAGTACTTTGGCCACCTCATGCGAAGAGTTGACTCATTGGAAAAGACTCTGATGCTGGGAGGGATTGGGGGCAAGAGGAGAAGGGGACGACAGAGGATGAGATGGCTGGATGGCATCACTGACTCGATGGACGTGAGTCTGAGTGAACGCCGGGAGTTGGTGATGGACAGGGAGGCCTGGCGTGCTGCGATTCATGGGGTCGCAAAGAGTCAGACACGACTGAGTGACTGAACTGAACTGAAGAGAGCTGACTACACAAATCCCAGCTGCCACTTCCTCCCTATGGCCTCTCCTACACTGCAGGATGGAGATGACCACAGAGCCTCCCTACGGATTCTCGCGAGGCCTAGTTACCCAGTCTTGTGCCATTATGATTATGAGCTTTAGTTTCATCTTAAATGCCCTCATCCACCTTGTGTTAGGCTCTGCTATTTTAGCAAGAGGATTCCCCTAAAGTGTCTACAACTTGAAAATTTTCCAAAGAAGAACAAGTAACCATTGAATGGCCACAGCCATTAGAAGCCTCTCTCAGAAGCCAGAGGCACCCTCCTTTGCATATCCCTCACAGGAGAAAAATCTTGATCCTTGGACGGTGGGCTTTATTTTTAGAATCAGTTCTGATTTCACTGTACATGGCATTATTAGTAGACGCCTCTCTCTCTCTGAGGCCACTATCCAATATGTGCCCTATTCTTCTTAGTCTTCTAGTGGGGCTCCTCACTGTGGGACCCTCACCTGTGCTTAGCCCAGGGTTCTGTCCTTGGTTCTCCTGTTCTCTCTGTTGCCTGCATTCTCTGTGGGCAACCTTCCCCTCCAATGGCTTTACAGGTCCCTGCAGACCAACCACTTCCCACGGACTTCTACCTACAAGCAGACCTCTCTGCTAAACTCTGGTCCCATAGAATCAACCACTAGATGGTTGATTCCCCTTCGACATACATCTCAAAATAATACTTCAGCCTCAACTCGTCCACTTGTGAACTGCAATTTCTGTTCCCCATCAATCTGCTCCTTCTCCCTTTCAGTTCAGTTCAGTCATCTCTGACTCTTTGTGACCCCATGGACTGCAGCACACCAGGCTTCCCTGTCCATTACCAACTCCTGGAGCTTGCTCAAACTCATGTCCATCGAGTAGGTGATGCCATCAACCATCTCATGCTCTGTCGTCCCCTTCTCCTTTTACCTCCCTAGAATGACGAATGACACCACTCCCAATGCAGTCACCTAAACCAGACATCCAGGACTCATCCTAGCCTCGTCTCTTTGTGTTCCTGCCCTCCCTGCACCTAAACATCAACACCTATCGTTCCTCTTTGTTCAGCAGGACTCAGACTTACTTCTTCCCCACGGCCATTAGACTTGGTACAGGACAGCTCTCATCTGGGCCATGAAATGGTGTCCCAACTAGCATCTCTGGGTCAGTCTCACCCCTTCTATGAATTTACCTCCTACAAGAGGAGTATGTCAGAGTCAAAGGAGATGAGAAACTTCCGCCTCCAAAACTCTACCTAAGCCAGAGCAGCTTACAGACTTCAGGTTCATGCAGACTTCAGTTATTGTATTTGAGAGGTACAAAACAATAATTTTTAAAGCCCAGATTCCTTAATCAGAAAAAAAATGAAAAACCCTCTCGTTTTTATATAGGCAGTGCTGATGTCTCAAGTCTTAGCTCTGTCTCTCTTCTATTCCACATTAGACTAATTGCAGTTCCCTGAAAATACATGCCTATTGTAGATTATATATTTACTTGTACCTGGTTATATAACTTACCAGTAACTACTAATTGTTCAAGAAACATCTCAGATAACACCTCCTATGTGAAGTCCTCCAGGAACCACATCCTTCCACCAAACTAAGTAGAGTGTCACCCCTTCTTACGGACCGCCCTTGAGCATCCCATAAATCACTTCATATTCCACTGTGATTAATTATGCACTAGAGCTTTCCTCTTCCAGAGTGTGAGCTCTGCGAGAACAAATAGGGTCCATACCCATTTCTTTTCAAATCCTCTAAGATGCCAAGTTTGGCGCCAGTTGTGAAAGTGGACTCCTGATAGAGGCTTGTGGAACAAATGAAGTCATATGACATGTCTGAGCACGTCTGGTGAAGAAGGTGGACAGAGTATTATTCAAGACCAAGAACAATGTGTGAAACAAGCTTTGGTCTGATTCAAACTATTTCTAAAGACAAATCTAAGAAAAAAAGTTATACCACCTATTTTTAAACAAAAGTATCATGAAAAAAATGAAGCCTTTGCAATCCCTAGGCGACTGCTTAGGGCAATGTTCATTTGGATGGATGTATCCAAAAATAGTTTTACCACAAAGCTATGATAGCATCTAATCTATGCATAGTCTCCTGATAAGCCAAAAGAAGAAGTCTTACTTTGTCCATTGCAGCAGAGAAAACTATTTTGAACTCTGGCAACCCACAGCATTCTAATGACCTCCAAGAATTCTGCAGTGTTTTTAGCTTCTCCTGGCTCAAAACTTTATGCATAAAAGATTAAGTAAAATGTCCAGAACTAGAGAAAGAGAGAGGTTGAGAGAGAGAGAGAGACTGACTGAGAACAAGAAAAGAAAAACCAAAACTCTAAAGCTCTAAGAGGACTTAAATTTTAGGCATAGGTTTCACATCTTTCTTGGGAAAAAAGTCTCCCAATCCAGAATTCATTCAACTAACCCTGAGTAATTCACCTAATTCTTGCTGGTTATATTCTTACATTTGGTAACTTTCAATATGTCCTAATTCTAGGGCATCTTTAGGAAAGCACATTATGAACATAACTTGCACTATGCATAATTTATACCATATAAGGTTTGTAGATAGGAATCATTCTTAGATTTAAAAGGAGAATAACAGTATTTACTCATTTACTAATAATGGAAAGTAAGTCCTTCCTTCTTTTGGTTCCTTTCTGATCTGGAGTAACAGCTTCCAACAGGCCTTCAACTCCAAAACCTAGGTTTAATCCATCCTTCTTACAAATCAGAGAACTGTGTCTAAGAAAATGCATGGAAACAGGAGGCATTCAACAAATATGGCTTGTGATCTCTCTTAGTTCATTAAAAAAAAAAAAGTCTGCTGCTGTTTTTCCAATTTCAAAAGCCATATAAATGCTAGGATGCCAGAAGTTGCATACATTTCCCACCTTCTCAGCATCTCTCAACCCTTACTACCACCAAAAAAGTCCTACTGTTGTGGTGGGAAAAAATGCTATTCCTAACACTTTTTATATACATAGCTGCCTCATGTTAGGGCTGTAGTTCCCTGCTGCACACACAAATTACAAAGATATGCCCTGACTGATAATGAGGGCTAAAGGTTCAACTTGCGAAGAAACTTGGTTTAAGATGTTATCAGCTGGGAAAGCTATTTCATCACATCAACATTGCCATGGGCTGTCAAAAACCTAACCAGGGCTCCCTTCTTCAAAAGTCCAGGAACACTTTTTTTTTTTTCTTTCTTTCTCCCCCCAACCCAGCCTGTTTTTTGTTTTTTTTTTTTAAAAGAAGAAAAAGAAAAAAGGCACAGAACCCACTGAGATAGCCTTGGTCCCATCAAAGAGAGGTCGATCTCGGGTCTGCCTTCATTGACTGATTGTCAGTTTCAGATGGCTCTTTTGTGAGGCCTCTGCAGCTCGATGCTGAGTGATGCCTCCGCCTTGTCTAAACTGGACTGGGCACCGCCGAAGATTTCCAGCGTGCTTGGATCCACAGCCCAGCAGAACAAATAAACATTCCCCCTTGGACTTTCTGCCTACTTTATCTCCCTCTCCGGGAGCAAGAGGTTTTGAGGGTGCTAATGTTTACACAATGTTCAGACTTTCTTCCCCCTGTTTCCTGAATTTGAGAAGACACATCCTGCATGACCTGGGCTAAGAGATAACACCAAGTCACCACTGGGTGCCCCCGTCTACCGGATGACTTAAGGCTGCCGTCTTCTCCGCCCCCCATCCCTTTCCTCCCCCACCCCTCACAGTCTTACCAAGGAGGGCAGGAGATAAGCTAGGCTGTCCTGAAAGGCAGACGCAAAGGCAGAAGTCTCCAAGAGGCAGCCAACAAAGCGGGCTTTTACTTCCGCCTAAAGAGACACTTGGTTCAGTTCATCTCAAAGACCTGCTTTAAGGTGCATGAACATCTCAGCAGAGTTTACCAAGTGAATCCTCAAAAAAATGTACCCAGAAGATATATTCTGGCGCTTATCCATTGTGTGCTATTGAGAGGCGGGAGCTAACTGAGAGTAATCAGGAATGTCTGTGAGAAAAGAATTCAGGGCAAACCTTTCTTTGATCCGTCTTCTCATCTGTCAAGGGGTCTACGTAACAGCATCTAGACTTCTTGAGACGATTACATGAGATTATCCAGCACAAGTATTCTGCCCAACGCCTGGCACACACAAAATGCTCAATAGATATTAGAAATTGTCATGACTGATATCAGCAGCATTCTGTGTTAAAAAAAAAAAAAAAAAAACCTAGGGGAAGAAAGATCAAAGAAGATAATGAATACTGACTTTTTTTTAATCCTAAAATACTATAGCCATAAATGGGAATAACTACTTACTTTTTTTCCCCAAGGCACTTTCATAGTTACTTCCCACTTTTCCCCTCTGAACAGTATAGAAATCACCATGTTTAATGTGGTTCACTAAAAGCTACAGAGCCACAGCGGCCTGTCTGGTGCTGGGTGAGCTCTCAGGACAAGTCATGTGGGTGAGCGCTGGGACGGCCAGGCTGCTGGAGGAAAACAGCAGCCTGCTCCAGGTGTTAAACCTGGGGTGCCAGGGCAGTGAGCAGAAGCTAAACCTTAGAACCAAGCTGCAACCATGGTGTTTCAGAGGATGGTGAAAAATGATCCTTGTGATTCTCAAGGAAAGCAAGAAGGAAGGAAGGAAGATGGGAAGGAGGGGGGAAGGGAAGGGAGAAGGGAAGGAGGGAGGGAGGGAAGGAGGGAGGGAGAAAAAAAAGGAAAGAAAAAAGGAAGGAAAGCGAAGGGAAAAGGGGGGAAGAAATAAAGAGAGGGGGAAAAGTAAGCAAGAAAGAGGAAGACAGAAAGAAAAGGAGAGGGAAAAAAGTGTTGTTTATAGAAGCCAGCTGCTTGGGCCGTGGCGCCAGCGACCCCTCATCCTGCTACTTTACGCCTGCAACCCCACTGCCCCCACTGGCACCGGCACAACTGAATGTTGACTTCAATGCTTGAGAGCACTCGACTGATTTTGTACATGATTAATTGCCAAAGACATGGCTGGCCATATGGAACAGAGAAAGCATCAAGTCATTCATACTTCTGTATGCGATCGCTTGGCCCCTGTTGTTTTAATGTACAGGAAAGAGCTAGAATAGCACAGCCCTGGTGTCTTGCCCCTGACAGCCCATTAAGAAATCTCAAAGCACCTAGTCGAAGTTAGGCTGTTGGCTTTTCAATAGCAGCCTAATAAAACAGAAGCCAAGCTTTCCAACCAGTCTTAAATCTTTCACATACAGTACATTAACTACCGGGGCTAAAACAACAGGCTTCTATGATAGGAAATGGGATTTGATTTCTAGTCTCTGCATACTTACTGAGAGCCTTTTTTTTGACTGTTATGGAGTTTACAAAAATCATTGTTCTTTACCCTCTGTTTTCCAAAGAGTCTAATAGATTCGTTTGTTTCAGCAGAGTCAACATTTAGTCACTATTTCGTGCAGTCTATATAATAAAGCTGATTCATGGGGAAGTGAGAGAAACAGCATAATTATTCTTGCCAAGAGAGCCCAGGAATCATTCTAGCTTCTGAAACATTCACTTTCTTTCAAAACAAGAAAGAAAGGAAAAAAAACCTATACACTAGGGGGTAAAGTCTCACACATACACCCTTATTACTCTCGCCTCCCTTTCCCATCACTCTGTGAAATGAGCCCATTTGATGTGGGAAAGAATATCCATTTATTTTCCAGCTGTTCTCCTGTTGGCCCAGGGTAACACTCCACTCCAGGCCAAAGAGGGTGCCACCTCAGGTGTCATTCTAGTCCCAACTTACATCCTCTTAGCTGTCTCCATTACTAAAATCTTTGCAGACTGTTACTTTCTGTCTAAGGGGACCAGGTATACATTTCCACAATACTTTCCTTTCAAGGATTTCCAAATGACAGCACTAAAAACTAATAGCATCAGTAGTTTTCCTTTGTCAGTTCTGACATGTGTTGGCAGAGATGACTTTGTTGGTGCTTTTCATTAGAAAATATTTATATCCTGTTTCATGTCTCAGGACTTGGAGGTGTTGAAATTATCCTCACACCAGAAGACACCATATATGGGAAATTCCACTTGACAGCCAATTCATTAGCAGGGCTGTAATTGCATCTACTGCTGAAATGAGCTAACGGCCCATGGAGGGCTCTAAGTCAATGGGAAAGTCCCTGTCTCCCCGCTGCCTCGCCTTCCCTGCAAGATGCTGGTGACCTCCTGGACGAGCAACTCAACTAATCAACAATATCATGACACAAGAGCATCTGAGCAAGGCCATTGGAAGAAAGAAGCAGCAAAAGCCTTGAAAGTGACTCAGTGATGTGACAATGAAGACTCAACACACAGTTTCTACAAAGAAAAGAGTGTGGGGACTTCCCTGGTGGTCCAGTGGTTAAGACTCTGTGCTCCCAATGCAGGGAGCTCAGGTTCAGTTGCTGCTCAGGGAACTAGATCCCACAGGCCATGCAGCCAAAATAGAAAAAAAATCCAGAAAAAGCCAAAGTGAAAAAAAGAAAGAAAGAAAAAAAACTACCAGATAAATAAAAATAGTATGAAAAAAGACAAGAGAGTATTTTCATTGACCATTATCTTACAGTGATTGTTTTATTATAGTATGCTCTATAAGGTGTGAGGATAATGAGATTCCCATTTCATAGATGGGAAAACTGAGACTGGGAAGGTGAAATGCCCAAAGTAAATACACATCAGTGGCAGAAGGCCTAGAGTGCTAATTCTTTACATTTCTAGCTGACTGTTCACTGAAAGGGAAGCTCTACTAGATAATAAATACATCAAGATACTATGTGTAATGCTTTATATTATGTGCATCTACCTAGTAAAGAGAAATACATCTAAAAGTCTCTTTCTAAAGTCTTGCGCAAGGAAACAAACCTACCATAGCGCAAAATCTTCAATAAAGGAAACAGAAAGGTTTGGGGACATCCCTGGTGGTCCAGAGGTTAAGAACTCACTTTGCAATGCAGGGGACGTGGGTTCGATCCCCGATTGGGGAACAAAGATCCCATTTGACTTGGAGCAACTACTGAGCCCACACACCACAACTCAAGAGCCCGCACACTGCAACTACTGAAGCCATGGGGCTCTGGAGCCCTCTCACTGCAATTACTGATCGGCGTGCCACCATTAGAGTCTATGTGCTGCAATGAAATCTCACACACTGCAACGAAGATTCCATGTGCTACAACCAAGACCCAACGCAGCCAAATAAATATTAAAAAAAAAAAAAATAAAGTAATAAGGGAATGGGCCTTTCCACCATTTTTAAAGAAAGAAAGAAAACACAAATGTTTCAATGATAGCCATGGTGCACAGCAACACCACCCAGGTCTCCAATTCAGTCTCGACATACACACACACCTCACATCATGAATACTGTTAATAGAATGACAGCCGACTTCTCTTCAGCTACTCCAGCAGTGCCTTGCCGTATCTTCGTCTTTTCATCAAAATCTATTCACTCCACGCATAAGAGCAAGAACTCTCCCAAGGCCACCGCAACACACACACACACACACACACACACACACACACACACACACACACGCCCCCAGTCCCCAGCCGCCACTTCTAAGAATCTCGCTGCGCTAATCTGTTTGTTGTCGGAACTGTTAATTGAAGATGGAGAATGGGTAGCTACTCCAAGCGTTCTGTAATTGAGCCACAGATGATGGGTCTGGCCTCACAGTGGCTTAGCGCCTTCCAATCCTTGGGCCAGTGAAAAGGTCCCCGAGATCTCCATCAGATCTGCTCCCCCTGCCCCCGCAAACATCAGGAACACAAAGGCTGAAGTGGTCTGTCATGCACACTGGATTATATGAAGTGTAAAACATTGGGGGAAGAAGGGGAGGGGAGGCGGGGAGGCCTCTGAAAGGGAACGGGCAGGAAAAAGAAATCACACTTGCAAGAAGATCCAGCTGACAGCTCAGTCCCTCACAAGTGAGCCAAGTGAATATGTCTGAAAACATTGTGATGCAGGAAGAGTGCGGCCTTTTGTCTGCAGCCCTACAGTGTGTCTTTAACCCAACTGCTGCCCGCATCACTGAACATATGTTTTCTACACAAGAACTGAAGCAGAAAAGGCTCTTTGTTATAATTCACTCCTTTGTATCTATTGGCTCCCCTGACCCTACCTTCTGCCCACCCCTTCTCAGTCACATCCAGACCAAAGCCCGGGTAGAAATTGTAACTGCTCAGGAGACCGAGGCCAGAGGGCCCCGCCAAGAACCTTCGACTGCCCCCCGGAGCTTTGAGAACTGCTTCCCACAAAGTGGCAGTAACAGCCCAAGGTTCATTTCTTTAGTGCCTACTAGATGCTAGGGATCGAATCAAGCATTTTATCAACAGGATCTTATTTCATCAAGAAAGCAACTGTTTAAGTGCCACCTCTTTTTTTTTATTATTAAAAACATTTTTAAAATGAATTTATGGCATGCCGGATCTTAGTTCCCCGACCAGGCACTGAAGACCAGGCATTGAACGTGTGCCCCCTGCAGTGGAAGTGCAGAGTCTTAACCCCTGGGTCGCTAGGGAATTCCCATCCTCTATTTTTTAAATGAGGAAATTGAGGGATGGAGAGAGTAAATAACTCCCCAAAGCTGCAGGGAAGAGTCCAATTGTAGACACATGAAGCTGGAAATGCTAGTGGAACATTTTAGCAGACAGATGGTCTAGAGTATGACAGAAATATGTATGTCAGACTTAAAGATTTGGGGAAATAACACACACACACACACACACATCATTCTGCACTTATTACTCTATCTGAGTTGACAACTGGATGGCACGGAACTCAAATTTATTAAGCAAAGCTGATGGGAATGGGTAAGGAAGAGAATGCTACAGGAAGCAAGTCAGGAAATCTCTTGCCCTGTGGATTTTAGGATGATGAGCAAGGACATAGGCTCTTGAATCTATTTCGTGGCTGAGTTAGCCATGGCAAGTGACTTACCCTTCGTACCTCAGTATCTTCATCTATAAAAGAGACTATTTCTAGCACCTACTTCAAAGGGTTGTCATTGCTGTTCAGTTGCTAAGTTGTGTCTGACTCTTTGTGACCCCATGGACTGCAGCATGCCAGACCTCCTTGTCCCTCTCTCGGAGTTTGCCCAAGTTCATGTTCTTTGAGTTGGTGATGCTATCCAACCATCTCATCCTCTGCCACCCTCTTCTCCTTTTGCCTTCAATCTTTCCCAGCATCAGAGTCTTTTCCAATGAGTCAACTCTTCACATGAGGTGGCCAAAGTACTGGAGTTTCAGCTTTAGCATCATTCCTTCCAAAGAAATCCCAGGGCTGATCTCCTTCAGAATGGACTGGTTGGATCTCCTTGCAGTCCAAGGGACTCTCAGAAAGGTTGAGTAATTGGCCAAATTTTACACCATGAGTAAGTAACAGAGCCAAACCTAACCCCTGCATCAGCCTCCAGGACCAAAGCCAACACACGTGTAAACTGATTTACACTTTACAAAGTGTTTTCATGAACAATGGCTCGTGTAATCCTCACAACAACTAGGTGAGTTAGGTAGAGCAAGTGTTATTAACCTTCTTATTACAGATAAGGACTCTGAGGCTCGGCTACATTAAATAACTCATTCAATATCAAAATGAATATAGAAGTCAAGCTATGGTGCTCCATACTCCAGGCCCAATACATTTCAAACACACAGAGCACAAGGAACAGACTGTTCTGAAGGCAAAATTTCCATGTAATAAATCAAACAATTTGAGTCTCTACTATAAGGCTGTCTGTAATCTGTAAGGCCACAGTACCTGGCTACCAGGAGCTTACTCTCCAGACAGAAAAATAAAATATATACATGGGGTGGAAGGTGACCAAAGCGGTTATGTAAATTAACTATTGAACTGTCAGACTTGATTTATAGAACAGTAGACTGTCCTGTTCACTGCCAAGCATAACCATTACATTATTATTTAACCCTGATCTGCTAAATATTCTTATCCTTTTCATTTTGAGGCAATGAAAACTAAAATGTGAACCCGTAAGAACAAAGATACAACTAAAAAATTTCAACATAAGGATCTGCCCACCCTTAAAAAAAAGTCTTATTTTTCTTAAGATTCCTGAGGTCAGAGCTATGTCCTGCTGTAATGAAGCTGAACATGCTATTGACAATGTGACTATTAAAACTCTAAATGAAGTAACAATCTGGTAGGGAAGATAATTCAGGACAGGTCACGTGGGCAGAGTTGCTGCACTTGTCCACAGATAAAATCTACCCAAGAAAAATGCAGTTCCTGCCTGTTTACACTCTCTGTAAACACCACTGCCTACCAAGTCTTCAATGGCAGCATTACTTGCTGCTTGGCACATATCTGCTCAGAGAACACATACGCACACGGTTTGGAGACAGAGTTCTCAAACAGGAGTTCAGGAATTATTTAAATGCCTATTAAAGCAGTAATTTAAGTACATATTACTAATGCATTAATAAGTAAGTGAAGTCACTCAGTCGTGTCTGACTCTTTGCGACCCCATGGACTGCAGCCTACCAGGCTCCTCCCTCCCTCCATGGGATTTTCCAGGCAAGAGTACTGGAGTGGGTTGCCATTTCCTTTCCAGGGGATCTTCCCGACCCAGGGATCGAACCTGGGTCTCCCGCATTCCAGGCAGACGCTTTAACTTCTGAGCCACCAGGGAACCCTGAGCCCTGAGTTTCATAGCTACTATTAAGCATTAATAGTAGCTATGAAAAGAAAAACACATTTTGGTGGCTAAATAAATACAACTAGAGAGGTATTAATAACAAAAACAACCACAAAAATGATCACTGATTGGAAGTTTACCACATGCCAGATCCCATCCTGATCGCTTCTCATGGATTCCTTGTTACATTTTCATAACAGTTCAGTTAAGCAGGTTTTATCACTATCCCAATTTACAGACAAGAAAATCAAGGCACACAAGTATTAAATAACTGGTGTCCAGTCACACAGGTGCTAAGCGGTAGGGTCAGGATTCAAACCTAGGCAGTCTGGTAGCAGAGTTCATGAAACTCTGTAATGACTCAACCACGAAACTATGTAATGACTCTGGAGCACATCCTATGAAGCCGGGATACAGCATCTCATTTAACCCTTTCAACAACCCCTTAAGGTTGGTTGGTATTATTTACAAATCCATTTTACCAGTGCTTAGTAACTGGTCCAGGATCTCATTGCCAGCAGGCGGTAGAGTAAGGGTGGTTACCAGAACCAGGGTAAATGCTGCTAAGTTCTCAACAATCATTTCAGTATCAGACTAGGGTTCAGAGGTGGTCTCTACCTGTAGAAGAAACAGTGGCTTACTTTCTGGTCGACTGCAGTCCCACTTAGACACAAAGACAGCGGACCTGAGGTCCCAGGGAACAGTGCCGTTTTTTGAATCCTGAAGACACCAAGTGGTTGCTGAACCTCATCTCTACCCAACTCTCTTTCCACCTAAATTTGCTTCAGATATCCAGACCTGTCCAGCTATAATGTCCAAACCAAGGCTGAAAATTACATCAGTCAGGATTTTTTTCACCCTTTCTCACATTTATGAATATCACACATGAAAGGAATATGAGTGTCGGATGGAGACACTAACTTTTTTTTTTTTTTTTTTCATTTTTATTTTCTATTGGAGTAGAGTTGATTAACAACGTTGTATGAACTTCAGGCATACAGCAAAGTGATTCGGATATACACATAAATGTATCTATTCTTTTTCAAAATTTTTTCCCATTTAAGTTGTTACATAATATGGAGCAGAGTTCCCTGTGCTATGCAGTAGGTCCTTGTTGGTTATCTATTTTTATAGTAATGTGCATATGTCAATCCCACACTCCCAATTCATCCCCACCCCCCCAGACCTTTCCCCTTTGGCAACCGTAAGTTCACTAACTTCTGAATGCCAGTATTATACAGAAAGTTACAAAAATCTTTGAGTTGGGCAGATTTTATCCTGTTTATATGTTTAGTGCCACAGACAGCAGCCATCATTAGATCTTACATGTGGCTTAAGCAGTAGAAATGTAGCTTCCTTCTGGTTAGGCTGATAAACCTGGTGTTCACGTCAGCCATTAATACAAGAACATGGCTGATGGAACATCTACAAATGTATCCGAATTTGTGTCTGAAGTTTATGAAAATGAGATTTTTCAACTCCAGACTTCTCAGGAATTTATAATAGAAAACTGTCACTACACTGCACTCACTTTCTTAAATTATTCCAACTGCGATTTGGACTAAAACCAACAATCAAAACAGCTCAATGAGAACACAGAAGGGGTCCTTCCTGGTGATCCAGTGGCTAAGACTTGGCACTTCCAGTGCACGGTGCCCAGGTTTGATCCCTGGTCAGGGAACTAGATCCCACATGCCACAGCTAGGAGTTGCAACTAAGATCCAGTTCAGCCAAATAAAGAAATATTAAAAAACAAAACAAAACACAGAGGGACTCTGCACACAAATGGGCTACTTCATCCCCTGCAGCAGGAGCGATAATGGGAATCAGTCCAGGAGTCTGCCTTTGCCCTTTAACTCATTTTTTATTTAAAAAAAAAAAAAGGCTTATTTTTCATTTATTTTTGGCTGTGCGGGCTCTCTGTTGTGGCACATGGGCTTCTCAAATGGCGGCACACAGGCTCTACAGCACACGGGCTCAGTAGTTGTGGTGGGCAGGCTTCCCTAGTTGCAACACGAGAGCTTAGGTGCCCGACGGTATCTGGGATCTTAGTTCCCTGACCAGGACTAGAACCCCTGCATTGGAAGGTGGACTCTTAACCACTGGACCGCCAGGCAAGTCCCTAACTCATTTTTCAGTGCCTCCTATTTAATGAACTCTGATTCTAAAGCTATAAACTATATTTTATTCATCTTTGGGGTAAGAAAGCAATTATTTCAACTTCAGTTATTGATACCTTTTAAAAACTATCCCCTCCATGAAACACTTTGATATAAACAGGTACAGACTAAGCGGGGTTTCACCTGAGCTTTATGTGGTCACCACAAATTTGCTCTGAAAGCTCCGAAGACAACAGAAAGCACATTTCTATCTTGAGGGATACAATCTAAAAGCTGCTAATACTACCGCTGCTGGCACGAATTCCTACTTAACTAACTGGCTGTACTCAGGACAGTTTTATGCTTTGATAAGCAGATATTATTGGCTCATCTCACAGAGATAATTGCCTCTCCTGCCTTGTTTAGTGGTGATGCATTCCATACCCAAAGATTAAACCGTTGGAGAAAACCCGTGGTGGGCACGGTCCTTTCATGTCGAAATTGTCTCCGTGAGACGGAACCAGGACACTTTAACTTTGGGGTTTAGACAATGGGTTTTCTGAAAGGATTAGAAAAATGGGCAACAACTGAACCTCCTCCTCCCTCCTGTTCAAGTCCACCACCTGCTGCGGCATTTTTGTTTCAGTAACAATGCAGCCTTCATGTTTGAGGCTCATATTTAATGTTTGCTGAACTGGTCCCTTTGGTTTAACTCTTAAGGAGCAGGAAAAAAAAAAAGAGCAAGAGAGATTTCTTTTTACCAAACAAACAAATAAACACACCAACCTACTTTCCTGATTGGCTCCCGACAAATAAATATATGTAGATCATCAGCCCGCTTACCTTCATACACCACCATGGCATCAGAGTATCAGAGTATAAGAGATGTTCTTTATATTTAATCAAGTATTATTGGTCACTAAGAGCTGCATAACATTTGTGATTTCATGGTTCGCTACAGTAACAGGTGTGCTGGTAAACAGGAATATAAAGTGTTTTAAAAAAGCGGTGGGCGGGGTGGGGGCGGTGGTGGTGCGTGGATCACTTCAGAGACATTAAGCAGCTTTAAACACTGACAGCAGAAAAGGGAAAATTTTTAAGCAATTTGGTCGGGTCAGTAAAAAGTAACACAGGTCAGAGGAACAAAATGGTACCCAAAAATTCTGCCCATTGATAAATGGCCGTACTGTCTCGTGGTTGGCTGCACAGGCAAAGGCGAAGCAACTGCTGGATGAAAACAAAAATATGCTCTCTTTGTGGTGCTCGGACAATAAGTTACTTCAGCTTGGTGAGCGCCTGAGGCCCCCATTCTCCCCGTGTGCGCGGCTGGGGTATACATTAATGAAAACAAAGGGGTCCGTTTTCATTGTAACCATGCAGAAGGGTTAAGCATTTGACCTTCAAGTATGGTGTGCTTGTGCTCGGTGGAAAGGTTCTTGACAGTATCAACAAGAATTACTGCTGTTCGAGAAAGGGGACACAATTAAAAACAATCTCAGATGCTTGTTGTACAGCTGTTCAAGTTTCAGCTCTGTGTGACCTCGAAGGACGCTACGTGTTTAACGGAGACAATTTAAGATATTTTAGTGAGTCCCTTAACCATTCACCGTCACCATCCTTCCACTGGGGAGTACCTAGCCTGAACCACACAAGCGCTTTTCCAGTAATGAGATTTTTACGCTGTGGGCTTTACCCTTAAAGCCGTTTGCCTCCCCAAGCTGTCCTCCACTTGCGATCTGACCACCCTGAGGAGCAGCCACAGATCAGACCATACTGGGGACTTTGGCAGAAGGCTGGAATGTGTGACTTGAGAGAACCCAACTCCGTTAAAAGACAAAGGCGTTTTTTTTTTTTTAAAGCAAAATCTTATCACTCTCTACTTCCCAAAAAAACGATCTTACTGAAGGAAAGTTTTTCTTCTGTTAAGTGATAATTTCTCCAAAAAAAGAACTTTCCCTGCACAAAAACAGAATCATCTATTTCCAGTTTGCAAGAGAGAAAGCTCCAAGACATCCCCGACACGGAAACAGGTCAGGACAAAACAAAAAAACAAACAAACAAAAAAATACACAAGCATTTCTTCTGAGACAGTGGGGAAGACAGTTTGAAAAGAAACAGAAATTCTGAGGTAAAAGACAAACTCCTTTGTCTCGGCGGAGGGAAACCACTGTCTTCCTGCTGTTTGATCTTCTTCGAGTCAGTGAAGACTCTGAAACTCTTCCACAAGTAACAGGGTCCCTGGGAAGCGACCGGGAGAAGGTGTGGGCCGCCGCTGGGGCAGGAACATGCTGGAAAGTGGAGGGCCTGCCGCTGGGGTCTGCACCCGCCATTCAAGGCACAAACCGTCGCAGCCTGCCCCAGATTTGAGGAGGTGAGACTTCCCACATCTCAGGAAGAAAGGAAGTCCCACGGAGGTAAAACAAAGGCAAGACACAGGCCAAATCTCGTAAAGAGTGTGGCATGGGGAAAGTTTTGTTTGTCAAACACACTTTAATCTCAAAAGTCGCTGGGCTTTGATGTTGCCCCAAACAGAAAACCTATAGGGTTTGCAAGATTTACAGCATTTCTAGAGGGAACACTTTCATGCTCCAGGGTTTTTTCCTTGGGAGATTAAGGTTTATTTTCTCCCCGATGTTCGCTGTGTCTGACTCTGAGAGCCTCATGTGAGGCGAGGACATTTTCTTGCCCTCTGACTCATCAAATCCCCCAACTTTTTATTCATCAAATCAAGTTCTTTTTTTTTTTTTTTTTCAGGGAACAAAAGCTGCTGGAGATTTTCCAAACTGTGGGGTAATCACTGTCATTCTGACAAGAGAGAAGTGTTTCTTTTGCAAAGAGTCAACTCCTAAGAGAGATCACAGAAGAGGGACTTAAAAAAAGGCTGCGCTAATCTCTATATAATAAAAGGCCACACAATTCATTTCTTAAGTTGAAACGAGGAGACGCAAAGGAGATGGGAAAAGAAACAAATCACCACCTCAGCCTATACATCAAGGCAGCCTGCCGCAAACCTTAGCACTCAAATAATCATAAGTCGCATGGAACAGAAGCGCGTCAAGGGGGCCCGCTAGAGGTACAGTTCACTGGAAGGCACCTTTGGCGTTTCCACTAGCTCTCCTTTCTTTGAGTTGGATCTGATTCTTCTGACCTCAATGTGAGACCTGATCTGTAAGGACAGAACTTTCTAAGGCATTAGGTCAAGAAGCTGCTAGTAAATTTCAACTGACTCATTCGTCTACTTAATTAATTCCAGCTTGGCTTAGAAAAATGGCAGGTCGGATCAGAGAATGAATCTTCACCTGGATGTTGGTGGCTCAGATGGGAAAGAATCTGCCTGCAATGCAGGAGACACAGGTTCAATCCCTGGGTCAGGAAGATCTCCTTGAGTAGGAAATAGCAACCCATTTCAGTAGTCATCCCTGGAGAATTCCATGGACAGAGGAGCCTGGCAGGCACAGTCCACAGGGTTGCAAAGAGTCGGACACGACTGAGCAACTAACACTTTTGCTTTTTTTTTCTGGATGTTGAGATTTCTTTTCGCCATGGCACTGCTGCCAACGTTTGGACCCATGGGCAGGCCATTTCCTGGTTCTCACACTCCCATCTACCTACACGAGGTTCTTCCCTTCACGTTCTATTTGTCTAATGTAGTCTGCAGGTAATGATTCTTTCGCCATGGCAAGTGGGGATCGGGCACTTCTGCCAAAACAAAAGGCGAAACACAGAAAAGAATCCCCTACACACAGACTTAAACAACACAGGCTTGACAGAAAAGAAGTCTATTCCCAATCGAAGGAATGGAAAATGTAAACAAGCCCCTTGGGTGTCTTATTCATAATGATGCTAATGGAAGATGTTTCTTTCCCATTCAAGTATGTCAATCTTTTCAGAGGACTTGAAGCATCTCTGAAGTCCTAACACAGAAAACCACAGAAACATACTGGGGTGAGGAAGAGACTTGTCTGACAGCAGCATGTGATTAGCGGAGGCTAAAGTATACCCAGGTGTCCTGGCTTCCATCTGCACAACCTTCTAGAGTTACTAGTTGAGGCTGCCTTAGGACACATACAACTGTACGTGCATGGGCGCTCAGTCACTCAGTCATGTCCGTCTCTTTGTGACCCCATGGACTGTAGTCTGCCAGGCTCCTCTGTTCATGGGATGTTTTCAGACAAGAATACTGGAATGGGTTGCCCCTTCCTCCTCTAGGGGATCCTCCCACCACAAGGACAAACCCATGAGTTCTGCGTCTCCTGCACTGACAGACAATTCTTTACAGTGAGCCACCTGGGAAGCCCACACACAGAACTGGAAGTGAGATTTTACTCGAAATTGCAACCATCTGAACCTTCTCCAAGCACCCCAGCTACACTCTGATAAGATCCAATCCCTTTCCTTGGCTTTTCCACCACGGACACACACTTGTGCAATAATGAAGGTATGTCTGTCCCTTTGAAGGTCAGTTTCTTCTATGACATTTGCAACAAAACACGCCTTGGATTTTAAGAGTACAGCCCTGTAGTTCCAGTATTGATTTTTCATTTTGCCCCACAATTATAACCACAACTGATATATGGCCATGAACAGGTTCCTTGGCCTTAGAGACCAAATTAATCATGAAAATCAACAATCTGGTTTTTTATGCCATGGCATTCAGTGTTCATTTTCAACATATACCGCAAAAGCCTGAGCCAGCACCCAGTGCTATTTTGGAGATGCATTGCTAAATTGCCCCCCGTTTATGTTGGAATACGACAATGGTTTTGCAAATTAAAATGTTTATGGCTCCAGGTCAGCCTTTAGTCAGCTACCGGGCAAGTGAAGGTCTACAGGCTGACAGCTGGAGGAACTCAGGAATTCTGAGAGCTAACTGCAGCGCCCCCATCTGGCTAAAACGTGCCTCTTCTCAGGTCCCTCAGGTTGCCCTACAGCATCCCTGGAAGACAGAGCTGCTCTGAGAAACCTCCTCTCAGTCCCATCACAATAATGTGCAGCCTGGTCCACCAGTCTTCACCCTCCTTGTCCTTCTGCCCTTACCGTCCTACTGGAATTTTCCAAGCTGAATTCAACAGTAGGGTCCCTCTTGACCCTACTGACCTCTCCTGGGGCTTGACACGACGTCTCCTTCAATTCTACCACCTGCCCCTGGTTTTCTCTGCAGCCCTCTGACTGCCATCTCCTATGCTTAACCTTTATACTATTAATAGACTTCACCTGTGATGCCCCTTGACTTCTTCACCGACCTTCTTACTCACTCACGCCACTTCCTTCTGCTGTGTCTCCATGTTGATGGCTGCCACAAGTTAGGGGCTCTCAAACACGGATGAACAGATGGGAGAACACTGCCTGGCACATGATAGGCATGGAAGGAATGCCTGCTGAAGACATGAATCCAAGCCCCATGTCTACACTTGCTTCTGGCATCTCTACCCAGCTCCAGACCTTCTGCAATTTCTAGACCATCTTAGATGTTCTACTGGTTCCTCAAAGTCAATATGGCACGTCAAGTCCTTCTCTTCTGTTCCTTAGCTTGGTAAATGGTATCCTCATCCATCCTAACTAAGATTGGATACCTTGTGAAGTTTCCCATGACTTTTCCTCATCTCTGGTCCCTAACATCCAATTATGAAGGTCTATGTGTGTGCGTGTGTGCTCAGTCGCCTCCGTCATGTGACTGAAGTAGAGTCTTTGCAACCTGTTGACTGTAGTCTGCCTTATGTACCTCTCTAAAAACTAAGCAAGACTCAGGAATCCATCCCTCTTCTTATTCTCTCCATCACCCTCCCTGGTTTGGAACCTCATTACTGCTCACAAGTATATTTGCAACAGGTCTTCCCGTCCCCAGCCTCTCCTTTCTATAATCCATCCACTGTGCTGCTGCCAGTTACAATTTTGAAAAACGAAAGCTACTCAAAAATCTTTGAAACCAAACCCCCACATTTGCTGGGACTTCCCTGGTGGTCCAGTGGCTAACACTCCATGCTCCCAATGCAGGGGGTCCGGATTCAATCCCTGGACAGGGAACTAGATCCCACAGGCCTCTACTAAAGAGCTCTCATGTTCCAACTAAAGATCCCACTTGCCACAACGAAGATCGAAGATCCTGTGGGCCGCAATTATGACCTGGGGACACATGCATACCTGTGGCCGATTCATGCTGATGTGTGGCAACAACCGTCACAATATTGTAAAGTACTTATCCTCCAATTAAAATAAATTAATTAATTAAAAAAAAAGACCCAGTGAAGCCAAATAAATAAATAATTTTTTAAGGCCAAATTCCTAAGCATGCCATTCAACGCTCTTCATAAGATCATCCCGTTCCCTCCTTTTCACTGGTTCGCTAGTTTCTAGGTGCCTACCTCTCTCGCTTCCATTTCAGCCCAAAAACAGGTCCCCGAAACACCAGTGACAAGATACTATATTGTTTCTACAGGCATGCCCTAGTGTTCTAGAACTGAGCCCTGTGCCTGCTGCTGGCCTTGCCGAAAATGGGGCCTGTCCCTCCTCTTTACCTGTGAAAATTCTGCCTATCAAAAGTCAGTTCACTCTTCAAGACAATCAAATGGACACTCCTCTTCCACGAAGCCTTCCCCAGCTTTCTCAATCTGACCCATATGCTCTGGGCACTCCCACAATGCTCTGTTTCTCCCTCTCATTTGACATTCCACATCATGCCTTATTTACATGTATGTCTATTTCCTTAACAAGCATGTAAGCTCCATGAGTATAGCAACTCTTGATTTGCTCCATTGCCTGATACATTAAATCTTTAAAAAGTCAGTATCTGTTTGTTGGATTCAACAGACATCTCACCTGGACTTTGCACCCCTCCAGTGAATGCCAACTGACTACAGAAGTAATCTGTCAAAAGACTTTACAGACTCTACTAGAAGAGGACGGAACAATTAGGGAATGGTAATCTGGACACCATCCCATGTGAGCTGGTCAAAGCAAGAGGGATACAGGACTCTCAGAGAAGGATGCTAAGTTATCTTAATTTCAGCCCACAGAGTAAACAAATGGATACTCTCTTGGGGGCTTAAAGGTTATCACATTTCTCCCTCATGCTCGAGACATGTTTATAAACACAGAAGGCTATAATAAAACTCACATGAGAAACAAAACTCAACTCCAGCAAGTGTTTACATTCTAATCAGGGTAACAAATCACTTCTCACCAGGAGATTCCAAGTCAGTCAGCATGAGGATTCTTGTACCTGTGCCAAAGATACCCTGGGCTGGAGACCCTCTGGTCCCTTCAAAGCTGGATGGTGACTCTGGGCACTGACACAAGAAGCATAAGAAAGAATGGCCTCTAAGTGACACTGCTGAAACCACTGTCCAGATTCTGCATGGCTCCTAGTGCCAAAATGTTTGGAAACTGCATTTGAAAATACTGCCCTTAATTGTAAATCCAGACATCCCTGGGTAGGGAAGATCCCCTGGAGAACAGAATGGCTACCCACTCCAGTATCCTTGCATGGAGAATTCCGTGGACAGAGGAGCCTGGCAGGCCATAATCCATGGGGTCACAAAGAGTCGACCATGACTGAGTGACTGAGCACACACAGCAGAAAAAAGTGGATACTTCAGGAATAAAAGTTCTCAGATTGGATATGTGGGGAGGGAAAGGGGTAACTCGCAAGGATGACTCCTCTACTTCTTGCATGAAGAGCTGACTGAGCAGTGGTACCATTTCCTGAGTTAGAGAACTCTAGAAGAAGACTGGCTTCCCTGGTTGCTCAGATGGTGAAGAATCCGCCTGCAATACAGGAGATCTCAGTTCAATTTCTGGGTCAGGAAGATCCCCTGGAGAAGGGATAGGCTACCCACTCCAGTATTCTTAAGCTTCCCTGGTGGCTCAAACAGTAAAGAATCTGCCCGCAATGAAGGAGACCTGGGTTCAATCCCTGGGTTGGGAAGATCCCCTGGAGGAGGGCATGGCAAACCCACTCCAGTATCCTTGCCTGGAGAATCCCCATGGACAGAGAAGCCTGGCAGGCTACAGTCCATGGGATCACAAAGAGTCGGACATGACTGAGCGAATAAGCACAGAGGAGACAAGCTTTGGGGGACTGCCAGCCCCACTGTAGGCAGCTTGAATATAAACTGCATTTCCCGACCTCAACCATTACATGTGCTGTTCCCGCCATGGGAGATGTCAGAATATTCTCTCCCCATTGCCATCGTCACCTGCTGAAATTCTCTCCACTCCATAAGACTCAATTCAGAAGTCCCTGCTGATCAAGAAGACTCCAAAATCCTACCCATTCACATGTGCCCCACCATCTCCCAAGCTTTTACAATTCTGTACATTTGTTGACATCCTCTTCTACCCTGTAAACCAATTATAAAGATGGCTGTTTCCCTTCTGAGTCCTCCCCAGAATCTTGGAAATGCAACAGGCACTCAATACATTTGTGTTGTTTTAAAGTGAGGCAACACATTTTTAAAGTTCAAAAATGTTTAAAGTGAGACAATATATTTGACCTGGTTTAAAGTCACCGGGCTTCGCTGCTGGCTCAGCTGGTAAAGAATCTGCCTGCAGTGAGGGAGACCTGGGTTTGATCCCTGGGTCAGGAAGATCCCCTGGAGAAGGAAATGGCAACCCACTCCAGTACTCTTGCCTAGAAAATCCCATGGACAGAGGAGCCTGGTAGGCTACAGTCCATGGATTTGCAGAGTCAGACACAGCTGAGCAACTTCACTTTACTTCAAAGCGAGATAGCATTTCCCATTAATTTGCTCAAACGTCCATGTATTCATCCATTTGATCAAAATGAACTTGGTGAGAGGTCAGATACCTGTTGAACAGTCGTTCTCAGCCCTAAATACATATCAGAATCATTTGTGAGGGTTTTTAAACCTACTGCAACTTGGCCAAACACTGAAATCCACCAAGCACCACAGATTAGACCAATTAAATCAGTATTGCTGGAGCCAACACCCACGTGAGACTTTTGAAAATTAATCTTGCATGATTCAAATGTGCAACCAAGATTGAAAGTTATAGCTGTTGAACCCTAGTCCCTGGACATTATGCTCAAGTCCTTAAAAAGCTGCATGGGGTCTCTCATGTACAACCTAAGGTTGAAGACCTTGAAGGCAGAGAAATCACATTCCGGAAAAGGCTGAAAAGATAAAGTTTTGGCAGTTGGTAATGGATCATTATTGAATGTTTTTAAACAAAGGAGTTTGTAAAATGGACTAAACCAAGAAGAAGGGACAGCAGGCCATTCAACAAATATCACAGGGGCTTGATGTCCAGTGGTTAAGACTTGATGTCCAGTATCCAGTGGTTAAGACTCCTCCCTTTCATTGCAGGGGAAAGTGTTAGTTGCTCAGTTGTGTCCGACTCTCTGTGATCCCATGGACTGTAGCCTACCAGTCTCCTTGTCCATGGGATTCTCCAGGCAAGAATACTGGAGTGGGCAGCCATTCCCTTCTCCAGGGGAGCTTCCTGACCCAGGGATCAAACCCACATTTCCTGCATTTCAGGTGGATTCTTTACAGTCTGATCCAGCAGGGAAGACCCCCCATTGCAGGAGGGGTGGGTTCAATCCCTGGTCAGTGAACTAAGATCCTGCATGCCACATAGCATGACCCCCAAAAAATCTTTTACATTAAATATATCTATATATTTATATGTATGTATGTATGAAGCACTGCTGCTGCTGCTGCTGCTGCTGCTGAGTCGCTTCAGTTGTGTCCGACTCTGTGTGACCGCATAGACAGCAGCCCACCAGGCTCCCCTGTCCCTGGGATTCTCCAGGCAACTTCTTGCCATTTCCTTCTCCAATGCATGAAAGTGAAAAGTGAAAGTGAAGTTGCTCAGTCGTGTCCGACTCTTTGCGATCCCAGGGACTGCAGCCTACCAGGCTCCTCCATCCATGGGATTTTCCAGGCAAGAGTACTGGAGTGGGGTGCCGTTGCCTTCTCCGGTATGAAGCACTATACGTGTAAAAAGGGGCAACTCACAAAGAGTCTACACTCACAAAGCATGTGAGTCTTCACTTGCACAACAAACAGCTGTGGTCCTATACTGGGCATTGAGAACACAGAAGTGACAAGATAGAGTCCCTGCCCTTGAGATGCTTAAAATTCTAGCACAGGAAACAGATGTATGTATTAGATATCCAATCAGAGAGTGATAAATGCTCTGAGGAAAAATAAAGCAGAGAGAGAAGGGAGAGGAAAGGGCCACTCTGAGGGGACTTCTGAACAGAGACTTGAATGGAAAGCATGGATTCTAGGCAAATGTAACCATAAGATGAAGCTGGGAGTCTACGGGAGCTGGAGGAATGACTTAGGTGAAAGTTGAGGGGGCACTGAATTAGCAGATGGCAGGAGGAATGAAAGAAGAGGACAGGTTCAAAACAATAATGCTGAAAACATGCCAGGCAATATACGAAACATTAGACTTACTACTGTGGACAAATCTCACCATAATCCCAACAGGGCATTACTTTCAGCACACACATTTTACAGAAGCGGAAGCTTGAGGCTCCCCATGTCACTGCCCAGTATCACACACTCTTACTTAATTCAGCCAGGGCTCAGACTTGGCTAGCCTGAGACCTGAAGTTCTTAACACAAAAGGATCTAACCTTGACTACTTCAAAGGGGATAGGACTCAAATCGACAAGACTTAATGACAGATACTGTGGGTCATGCCATCAACAGTAGAACCTGACTTTACAACACAGCAAGGGATGTGACCCGTCAGGGCCCAGAGTCATAGAGGGGACCCCACCCAACTCCTGAGAATGAGAGTCTATCAACACAGCTTAGGAAGGGGTCAAAGAGGACCTCTCTACTCCTCCTGAGACCTCTTCTCATCCTTGCCTTTACCTGGAAATATAATTCTAACCATTCTCTGATCATCTCAATCCTGCCCAAAGTCTTCCTGCCATAAACTCTTACTTAGAAACGGTGTGTGCGGGGTGAAGGCTTGAACTCACAGTTGCAGAGCCAAGCAGGAAAGGGCCAGAACAGAAGATGAATCATTGTTTAAAGGACCTAATGAAGACTGACAGGTGGAGAAAGAATGAAGGTGAGCAGGAGAGGCCAAGGAGGTTCATCACAGCGGAACACAGCCACCAAAACTCAAACCTGAACACAGTCCAGCAGGAACGTAACTTTAAACAGAAAATCAGGCAACAGGCCATGTCTCTGGCAGCAAGGAGACCACCCCCTGACCTTTCCCTTCCATTGATGAAAACAGCTACAGCATTGGGTCCTAAGATTCAGCAGGGTAAAGGGCCACCTACTTCCCATATAAAACTCAATCCCACTACTTATTAATATCACTGGATGTCAGAGGAACGATTCTGATCACCTGGACTGATTCAGCTGACTTGGCAGACAACTCCATGGTGAAAGAACAACTTCCCACAGTTACCAGCCAAAGAAATATGAGTGGTCCTTGCTGGAACCTCTAAATCTGTCAGAATTCTTTGGTCATATCTAACAGAATGGAGCTTCAGCTAAGACTATTATAGTGATTCAGAGAGCAGACTCTGCAACCAGACTGCCTTGGCGAACTGCAAACCCCAGCTCTGTAGCTCAGCACTTCTGTGATCTTAATAAAGTCACTTAATGTCTCTGAGCCTCAGTTTCTTTATACGCAAAACAGTAATCGCTCTTCACCAATCATACTTGCAAAAAGTCTGTTAATATACTGCCACTGGTAAGGACGTGAGGAAAACAGGCATTGCATCACATAAACTCTACATATGAATTGTTGTTGATGTTGTTGTTTAGTCGATAAGTCATGTCTGACTCTTTAGTGACCCCACGGACTGTAGCCTGCCAAGCTCCTCTGTCCATGGGATTTTCCAGGCAAGAATACTGGAGTGTGTTGCCATTTCCCACTTCAGGGGATCTTCTGGGCCCAGGGATCAAACCCACATCTCCTGCGTTGCCAGGTGGATTCTTTACCACTACATATGAATACATACATATAAATATACATACATACACACACATAGAAACTCTATGACAAACTCTATCTATGGAGGGCAATTTGACCATCTCTCTTAAAACTGAAAATACACATATTCTTTGATCCAACAATTTTACTCCTAGGTATTACCATAGACGTTATATGTAAAAATCTTACGTACAGGGATACCTTATTTTATTGCACTTTGCCTTATTGCACTTTGCAGATATTACTGTTTTTTACAAACTGAGGGGATCAAAGTAACGACAATATTGCAGAAGCTTGAGTCTGAAGATCAAACTCACAGGGAGCTGTTAATCACTCAAGAATTAACACCTCATGCCTTCGAAGTAATCAAACTAGTCACTAGAAAATAATAACATCACACAAAGAGAAAAAGTGAATGCCTAGCAGAAATCTATAAATAAAAGGTGGGAGAGACTAGAATGAACAGCCACCATTTACATTCCGAACAGTGACTCAGCCTTTCAAGTGGTGTGACTGACATGCCAAAGTGCAACGGCAAATACGAGACAGCGTGGAGTGCTCAGTCACTAACCGGGAGCTATTAGCTGAAGAATGGGGAGATATGCGTGGGAAAGAAAATGCTCTTTTTCAGCCGTGGAAATGATAGATGACCATACCCGCTGTCCTGAATCAAATCAAATAACTCATGAATGACACTCTTGGCTGTGTTTCAAAATATTTCTGTGCAAATACTTAGGTCCTCAAGACTGTCGCCTCTGTAAGAGGCGGTGAAGATGTCATTTCCTCTGGATCCCAATTCCAATATCAGAAAGAAAGAGATAGGAAGGGAGGGAGGAAGAAGGAAGGAAAGCAGGAAGGAGAAGAAAAGCAAAGAGAAAAAGAGTTCACTGGTTCACTCAAGAGAAAACCTTTGACCAAAAGTCCAAAATTATTAGGCTTGTATTCAATTTTTAAAAACTGAAGTATAGCTAATTTACAATGTTGTGTCAGTTTCAAGGGTAGCAAAGTGGTTCAGATATATACATACTATATATTTATATATGTGTATATATATATTCCTTTTCAGATTCTTTTCTAATATAGGTTATTACAAGATATTGAGTATAGTTCCCAGTACTATACCCCAGGCTCGATACTCATTTTTGAGGCAAAATAATAATAATAATAATAAAAGACCTTGGTTGGAAAAATGCCTCATTTGCAATTCTTTTGAAAATGTAGTGTTGTTTGTTTGCTGTACTCAGGATGAAAATAGTGCAAACAATACAATCTTGACTTGTTTCCCAAGGAAAATCTTCACAAATGCAAGACAATAAGGCAGTTTCATTTTATTTTCCACTGTGCACGTGTGGCACTTGGCTGCCCATGCCTTTGATAGGAAAGCCAGTTATGAAGGGGTGAGAGTGCTGTGCCTTACAGAGAAATGGTTAGAAAAAGAAGGCCCCTGTGTATCTTCCCATCTCACTACTGGACTTCCCCAAA
This sequence comes from Bos indicus x Bos taurus, assembly GCF_003369695.1. Classification (NCBI taxonomy): domain Eukaryota; kingdom Metazoa; phylum Chordata; class Mammalia; order Artiodactyla; family Bovidae; genus Bos; species Bos indicus x Bos taurus. The sequence goes on from NC_040093.1 coordinate 43,584,085, forward strand.
GCGTGCTCCATCCAGTCTTTCCAAATCTGTGAGCAGAGCTTGCGTTCTCCTGCAACAGTGTCTCCGGCTTCAGCCATCCTTGAATAGAGTCCACCCAGATCCAGCTATGAAAATCCTCCTCTGTGGTCCCAAAAACCTCTCTCAGAACCCACCTTTCTCCTTTGTTTTCCCACTCTCTGAATTACCTACTGCCTCATGCCTTATCAGTGTGGGAGACACAAGCCCTCATTTTTTGAATAACTTCACAATACCTACATAAGCTGGAGCAGATGAACGATTAAATGACTAGGGTCAAGGAAAAAAATACACTTCTACTCTTTTGAGTCTTCAAATTTATCATTATTGTCCAATTTTCTAAGGTATCTTTCATAAGACTATCTCATCATGGAGTCATAGAAACTAAAATGCAAAGGGGCGAAGATTCTGAATTTTCAGAATTTAAAGACAGAAACTAAGTGTCCTCACACACTGCTGCTTTTATGAAAATTTCCTATTCAATTGCCAGGTTTTTTTTTTTTTAAGACAACTCAATAAAAAGGTCAGGTTCTTTCAGGGCTCTTACTTGCCTTCAAAAATATAATCAAGGCTATTCCCATCAAGACAGAAAACAACACTGCTTAATTAACTAAACTAATAAGCCAGATTCTTCCTCCCAATAAAGAAAAAAAGAAAAAATTAAAAGACAGGTCTTGACCTAGAGATTACCATACTAAGTGTAGTTAAGTCAGACAGAGAAAGACAAATAACCATATATTGCTTATATGCAGAATCTTAAAAAAAAAAAAAGATTCAAGTGAATTTACACACAAAGCAGAAACAGATCCACATACACCTGAGACCATCACGTTGTTAATCAACTATACTCTAACATAAAATTAAAAGTCTAAAAAGAAGAAATAGACCCACAGACATAGAAAACAAATTTACAGTTATGAAAGGGGAAGGAGGGGTGAGAGGGATAAATTGGGAGTTTGGGATCAACATATACACTCTACTATATATAAAATAGGTAACCAACAAGGACCCTACTATATAGCACAGGGAACTATACTCAATACTTTGTAATAACCTATAAGGGAAAAGAATCTAAAAGAGAATATACATATATATGTGTGTGTTTGTATTTATGAATTTCTGTCCGACTCTTTGCGACCCCATGGACAGTAACCCACTAGGCTCCTCTGTCCCTGGAATTCTTCAGACAAGAATACTGGAGTGGGTTGGCATTCCCTTCTCCAGGGGATCTTTCCCACCCAGGGATTGAACCCAGGTCTCCTGCACTGTAGGCAGATTCTTTACCAACTGAGCCACCAGGGAATTCGTATATATATATATATATATATATATGTGTGTGTGTGTGTGTGTGTGTGTGTGTGTATACACACATACATATATATATAACTGAATATATAACTCTCACTTGGGAAATTAGTCATAAAAAGTCCAAGCTTTGTTGGGAAACACATTTACTTTTATGACAATTGTACTTTATTAAGTTTTTGCTATACACCTGAAGCTAACGAATGCAACACTGTCAATCAACTATACTTCAATTAAAAAAAAATTTTTTTTTTAAAAAGACAAGTTTTGAGAACCCCAGGAGGCCACCTTGTGCTGTGCATGCCTGCCTAAGTGGACACCATCTATATTTATTCTGTCTCAGGATGACAATGAGATGGTGCACTCCAGAAGAACCAGTTTTCAGAAGACCTGGGTATCGGCAGCAAACATCTTCCTCAGTAAAGGCAGGGGAGGAGGGGGAAGGAGAGGGGAAGCTTCAGCCCCCAGTGGTATTCACCCCAACATCCTCTGTAAGGCTTAGATTCCCCACGAGGAGCCATGTCAGCCTCACGGACTCAGCCATGCCAGTTCTGCTGCTTAGAAAATTATGACCAAACTCCTCCCTTTGTTCTGGCAACTGGCTTCTTGTAAGAAAGCAGTCAGCCTTTAAAGTTTCCCAGTCCAAAGGTCTCTCCTGGTTTGTATTCCTCCCATCTCCACCCCTCCACACACACCACTACCCCTGGCCATCCCCACCCCTACTCCCACCCCCCAGAAAAAGCTCAATCCCATCACAAGGCAAGTTTCTTGGTTCCAAGCTGTACTAGGTCTCAAGGACTCCTGGAGAGGAGAAAAAACTGGTCAACTGAACATTCTTTCCTGGGATCCATCTGAAGTGCAGACAAGCAGCAAAGATGAATATTAATATGCCTTCCATCATCAAAAGCTATTGCATACCCAAAGGATGATAAATATTTTAATCAGTGTTCGGCTTGTCTAGCGGAAGTCAGTTTACTCCTCAGAGACTTCCCTAGTTTTGTGCCCCAAACCTGTCCAGTCCACGGTCTTCTCCCTCTCTCACTTGGGAAATGAGTCATAAAAAGTCCAAGCTTTGTTGGGAAAGACGTTTACTTTTATGACAATTGTACTTTATTAAGTTTTTCAAGAAGAGGAAAATCTAAAATGTGAAGGATGCCAACAAATGAGGCAAAAAACCCCCCATGATTTTAAGTTTTTGCAGCACTGCTACTCAGGGAAACTTAATAACCTACTTATGTCTCTCTTTTTTTTTTTTAGAGTTTTCATATTCGCGTAAGTTGTTTGCCAGGGATTGCTCCATCTTCACAGTGCAAATGCCAAAGGCATAAAACAGAATGTTCTGGTGCATCATCTGTGCTCTTGATACTGTTATTATTTTTTAATTTTCAAGATGTTTGGGGGGTACTGCTGAGAGGGTTGTGTTGGCTTAAAAATAAAACTAACCCCTAAATATTCCCGTGGATCAGGACCAAACATTTGAGGAAAACGTACAGAGTTAAAAAGAATGCATCATGACCATATGTAAGATTGATAGCTAGTGGGACGTTGCTGTATAACACAGGGAGCTCAGCCTGCTGCTCTGTGAGGACCTAGAGAGGTAAGTGGGGTGGGAGGTGGGAGGGAGGTTCAAGAAGGAGGGAACATATGTGTACCTATGGCTGCTTCATGCTGATGTATGACAGAAAGCAACAAAATATTGTAAAGCAACTATACTCCAATTAAAACTAAATTTTTGAAAAAGCAGAAGCAATATTGTAACAAATTCAATAAAGACTTTAAAAATGGGAATAAAAAGAAAAGAATGCATTGAAGGTTGTGCCATTGAGCCTGAAAGTGAGGAAGTGGCAGGGCTGGAAAAATGACCCAACATGAATTAATTTCCTTTAATATTACTATTTTGGGGGGCTGAACCCAGGCTTCCAGTGGAAGCCTGGAATCCTAACCACTGAACCACCATGAGCCAGAGTCATGTCCAACTCACCAATAGGACACTGGGTAACTAACACTTCACTTCACTTCAGTACGTATGTGTTAATCCCAAACTCCTAATTTGCTTTAACAAGTTAAGTGTTGAGTATCTACCAGGTTGGATGAAGCACAAGCTGGAATCAAGATTGCCGGGAGAAATATCAATAACCTCAGATATGCAGATGACACCACTCTTATGGCAGAAAGCGAAGAGGAGCTAAAGAGCCTCTTGATGAAGGTGAAATAGGAGACTAAAAAAGCTGGCTTAAAACTCAGCATTCAAAAAACCAAGATGGGCATGCAGCCCATCACCTTATGGCAAATAGATGGGAAACAATGGAAATAGTGACAGACTATTTTCTTGGGCTCCATAATCATTGCAGATGATGACTGCAGCCATGAAATTAAAAGATGCTTGCTCCTTGGAAGAAAAGCTATGACTAACCTAGACAGCATCATTAAAAAGCAGAGACATTACTTTACCAACAAAGGTCCGTCTAGTCAAGGCAATGGTTTTTCCAGTGGTCATGTATGGATGTGAGAGTTGGACTATAAAGAAAGCTGAGCACCAAAGAATTGATGCTTTTGAACTGTGGTGTTGGAGAAGACTCTTGAGAATCCCTTGGACTGCAAGGAGATCCAACCAGTCAATCCTACAGGAAATCAGTCTTGAATATTCATTGGAAGGACTGATACTGAAGCTGAACCTCCAATACTTTGGCCACCTGATGTGAAGAACTGATTCATTGGAAAAGACCCTGATGCTGCGAAAGATTGAAGGCAGGAGGAGAAGTGGATGACAAGAGATGGAGATGGTTGGATGCCATCACCGACTCAATGAACATGCTTTTTAGCAAGCTCCAGGAATTGGTGATGGACAGGGAAGCCTGGTGTGCTGCAGTCCATGGGGTCGCAGAGTCGGACATGATTGAACAACTAACAACAGCAACCTACAAAGTATGGGGCACAGTTTAAGAGCTGGGGAAATAATAGTGAATGAAACAAAGTTCCTGCCCTTATGAGATTATAAGTAGAGGCAGACTATAAACATGTACATGGTATCACAGCAGGCAGGGGAGAGCAGGAGGAGGAAAACAGAACAGCGCTATACTCTCTCTACAGCTAGAGAGCTTGGTCAGAGGAAACTCTCCCAGAGGAGGGACTGGAGCAGAGAGACGGAAAGGAAATGAGGGAGTGAGTCAGGCAAATAACGGAGGGAAGAATGTCCCAGACACAGGCAACAGCAAATCAAACACCCTGAGGCAGGAGGAAACTGGGCATGTTCTAAAGATGGTAAAGAAGGGAGACTTCCCTGGTGGTCCGGTGGTTATGAATCCGCCTTGCAATGCAGGTGACGTGGTTCACCCCCTGATCGGGGAACTAAGATCTCACATGCTGCGGAGCAAGTAAGCCCTTACCCTGCAACTACAGAACCCATGCGTTACAACTAGAGTCCGCACGCCATGGCCAAAGATCCCACGTGCTACAACTGAGACCCAATACAGCCCAATAAAGAAATCTTTTTTAAAAAGCTCATTCTGTTTGTGTGTGTGTGTGTGTGTGTTTGTAAAGAAGGCTAGTGGAGGAGGGGGAGGGGAGAAAGACTATGCTGGGGAGAAAAGGTGGGGGTGGGAACAGATAGATCCTAGAGGGCGTTAAGCCCCTCAGAAGGAAGTTGGATTTCTTTTCTTTTTTTAAAATATCCTTTTCCATTATAGTTTCTCGTTAAAAGTTCCCTGTGCTGTATAGTAAAGTAAAGTTGCTCAGTCGTGTCCGACTCTTTGCGACCCCATGGACTGTAGCCTACCAGGCTCCTCTGTCCATGGGATTTTCCAGGCAAGAGTACTGGAGTGGGGTGCCATTTTGTTATCGATCCTGTATCTAAAAGCTTATATTTGCTAATCCCAGCCTCCCACTCCATCCCTCCCCTAACCCCATCCCCCTGGGCAACCACGAGTCTGTTCTCTATGAGTGTGTTTCTGTTCTGCAGATAGGTTCACCTGTCATACCTACGATCCCACATATGAGTGATAGCATATGGTTTTGTCTTTCTGACTTACTTCACTTGCTGCAACATGGACGCAACTAGAGATGATCACACTGAGGGAAACTGGGCTTCTGGACAGGATGGTGAGATGGGGACCAGGGAGTGAAATGACTTGACACATTTGAAAGGAACAGTCTGACAGGGGTGAACATAAGTGGTAAAAACGGGGAGGTTATTTATACCAAGGTGGTAACAGAGAGAGTGGTGAAGAGTGGTCAGATCATGACTCTATTTTGAAAACAGAGCTAACTGGCTTCATTGATAGATCAAGAGATAAACCAAGAGAATTCCAAGGTTTCTGACGGGGCAGTGAGGAGTGCAAATTATTGACCTGTGCAAGGAAGGCTGGGGAAGTTATGGGAATCAAGAGTTTGCTTCTTGAGTTGTTAAGTTTGAGATACTTATTACTATATGGCTGAAGAGGGTACTCCCTTCCCAACTACTGTTCATGTGCCCCAAGATACGAGACCTCAGTACCAACAAAACACTAAGTTATTGCTGGTGCTGGCATATTCCACAACTTTCATTCGTTAAAAATAATTCACTGGTGACTGCATGAAAAGTTTATGACATTAAATAAAATACAAGCCCTCTTAATCCCCCAACATCTGTTAAAGAGGATCTGATGCATAATTTTGGTCAATTTCATAATTGTTCATTTAAATTAATAACATTGAAGTTAGAGGGATATATATATTATCAAGCAACCACCTGTTCCAGGTGTTTATAACCAGGGCAGGTATGTCTTACACACTGAAAATTAATTTTGCAGATGGCTAGGAGACTCCAGATTTTTATGTGAAGGCTAATTTTGTCCATCAATCAAAACCAAGTTGGAGATTATCTGAGATTTTTCCCCACATCAAGGAAAAATTTACAAATAGGACTGTCACAGGTGGTTCCAGATGGGCTGAGATCATGCAAGGAGATACAAAAAAAGATGATCCTAATTTATGTGTTAGGGAAAAGATGGTGTTAACAATATAGCTAGCCAGTGGGAATTTTTGCAGCATGATGCAGAAAACCCAAAGCTGGTGCTCTAAGACTACCTAGAGGGGTGGGATGGGGAGGAAGGTGGGAGGGAGGTTCAAGAGGGGGCGGACATGTGTATACCTACGGCTGATTCATATTGATGAATGGCAGAAACCAACACGAGGTTGTGGAGTACTGCTGTCCTCCAATCAAAAATAAAATACAATTTTAAAAATATATTGTCATTAAAAAAATGAAAATGATCAGAGATACTTTCAGGAAGACTGGAAAGGCTACCTCAGCTTTCTTTAGTCTTTTTTTTTTTTAAAAAGGTCATCCTTTGCAGATGTTGACAAGAAGAGAGCAGGATGATGGTTATGTTACCCTTAATGCAGGAAAAAGTCAACTTAATATGTTCCCAGAGCTCTCTAGTAAGTCAGATCTTGACACCTGGAGCACATTTGTCCAGAGAGACATTTTTTCAAAGTCTGGGAAGATTCCTGGCCCCGCCTCCCAAAGTATCTAGCCCACAGTCAAGAAGAAACATTACCAGAGTAGCCTTGAGCTCCAAACCACTATGCGTAGCTTTAGCTCCAGGACTGATCCCAGTTCTGGAGGAAGGGAAATGGGCAATGGGCGTGGGGGATGGGGGCAATGCTGACACTAAGGAGGCTGAGTCAAACGATCTCTAAGTAAGGAATCTGCAGTGGCCACCTGTTCACACTTCTAAAATCACTCCTGGTGACGCCTTCTGCATGTTCAGTGTTTTATACTTTACTCTTTCATTTGATCATCAAAACAGTTTTTTTTCAGAAGAGAACAGTTTTAAGAACCATTCAGTAACCAACCTGGGAAATAAGATCGTAAGATCTTGATCATATCCCCAACAGTTGGCATATTTATCCTTTAGAAATCTTGCTTCCCTTGCAAAACTGTAGGTCTGTTGTTTTAAAAAAAAAAATCATTTCATTCTATCAGACTGAGCTTTTCTAGACTATGTCAAAGATATTTATAAAAAGATAAATGACAGCCTAGAGCTGAATTTAATGTCCCACTCCCTACCCCCGCCCCAAGAAACCAGAGGAAGTATACAATTTGTTTTATTCTCTATCTTTTCTAGGAAAAATGGAAATTCCCACCAGCCCAATCTGGCACGAAGGTTTCTGAATTTACATCTGAAATGCTAAGATGGTCTGCTAGTCAAAGCAATCCAAAATAAATTCTAGCAGCCTAGGCTCCCATAGTTCCCTGGGGAAAACTAGCAGGCGCTTCACACCTTTGTATAAATCTGAATTTCAGCGTAGTGAAAATCATATATAACAATAGAATTTGTTTACTTGAAAAATGCACAGAATGTATGCAAAATGTGTATGTGTGTGAGTGCGTGTGTTTATTAACACACGCTAACAAAATTTAGCTAAAGCCTATGAAATCAGGCTCAAATATTAGAAAGCTTGGCTGTTTATTCTGTGTTTTTCTCACACAGAGTTACGAGAGATGGCAAGGCTTTTTCACTTGGAATTTCCCAGCTCCTGTCACTTTGTCTCACCATCTTCAACATTTTTAGTCGTGCTCTCATTGTGTGCAGAGCGGCAGTACTGGAACAATCCTCTTAACAATTCCTGGAATGTAACAGGGACATTCTAGTCCTTGGTACCAATAAAGCTCAACTCTCATACAGCTCACGGAAGGGTTAAAAACAGAAAGTCCTACCCACTGGTTTGCTCTGATGTTTCTGGAGATATTGTCACTGGATGTATCCTCAGTAGAATTCTATTCAACACCTCTGTCTTTAAGTACAAAGCTGTAGGCTGTAGCAGCTTTAAGAAACATAAGTATCCCTTTTTTCTGCTGCACAGTATCTGTGTGTGAAATTCTCTAAAGGGGTTTAAGTATTTACCCTGAACACTATCAGACGGTTTCTAAAATTTTCCTTATCCAGTTGCAAAAACACTTCAAAGAGAATCATAAACAGAGTCCTTTGTGCTTTCCATGCACATTCTGCTTCTAAGGCTTAAGCCTGAATTCTCTTGGAATTGGAAATTTCTTTCCAAATAGACAGAATTCACAACACTTTTTTTTTTCTTAATTCATGATTAAGTCTGTAGCAACAAAGGAAAAAAATTAGAAAAATCTGAGAGAAACCCAGAAGGCAATCAAAGGAATCCATACCTGTTCGAAATTCATTGCTAAATTATCCATACAATTTTCCCCCAGATATTTTACTTTTAATATAACAATACAGAGGTGTGGAAGTGGGGGAGGAGGTGGGGGAGGGAGGCAAATGGAAAGAACCAACCTTCAGGGAAGACATTTAAGGTAACAAAAAGAATGTGAACCCAGGATTTTAAGCCACTATAGCCAAAAAAGTGGCTTTTTTCTTTTCTCCAAATTTCTAAAGCTAAACATAGACTATCCCCAGAGCTCAGAGTCTGCACGCGTAATTTGAATTGTTGGGTGCTTGCGACTGTCTGCGTGCCTCCAACCTGTGCTTCTTCTGACTCACTCAGCACTGGACCAAAAGGGGAAAAGGAATTTAAATTTTCATTTAAAACCACTAGACATTTCACACCAGATTCTAAATTACTGTAATACGCTTTGCTTCTATATCAGAAATGCTAATTCTGAAAAACAGAAGGCAGGATTAATAACCATTATTAATTTAGCAAATATATTAAATAAATAAATAATAATATAAACAATAAATAGATAATTTAGCAAATATATTAAATTAATAAAATTAATATTATTAATTTAGCAAATATAATTTAGTATATGCACTAACACTAAAGGCAAGAGATATGTAAATATATATATATACACACACACGTATAAGTTAATGACTTCACCATTCATAAGACAAAAAAGATCAATATTTATATTTATATCATTTTCTTCCTCACACCCTTAAAAATTGTTAATCCTGGAAGCTTAAAATGAACTTAGCTAACTGAACTATAATATGATGGCAAACAGCAGTATACCCAGGATATATTTCAGGATGTGAAAAAGCAGCCTTGTTCCTTTATTCAGTTACAAAGAATTTAATCTAAAGCACTGTGATGATAGCTTCATTAATCTCTCCAAAAACAAACAAACTGGCCCTGGCTCCATCATTCCCCACCTCTGTGTAACCTACACTACGGAGGGCTTAGCTAGACAGCAGCGATCAGGCTCCGCACTCGGAGCCTTCTCAGATGATTTACACGGGCCAGAATGACAAGCTAAAACGCATGACTCATCTTGAAATTAAACTATTACAACTGACTTGTAAAGGACAACTTTCACATTCTTAAGTACCTTTCTCTCTTAAAACTTTAACAACAAAAAACGGGTAACAGTCTGAAATAAAACACCTACTCATTTTCCACGTCTCCCTGCTCTCCCGTGCCAAATGTTAACATAAATGGGTAGAATTAAATGTAGCCGATAGCTTACCTAACATAATTATATGTTGTGTTTTACACTGTTTCAAAACAGATACATTAAAATAATCCAGCCTTGGCTCCAATCCACTAAAGTCAATAAAGGTTATTAAGGCCAACTGCCATATAAATGCACGGCTATCCCAGGGTGAGGAACTGTCAAGACAGGAAATGCAATTCAAAACACTGAAAATGATCAGGATCTACCCTTCTCCTCTAGAAAAACAAAAAAAAAATTTAAAAGCCATAAAGGAAGGAGGAGGAAATTTCTCTCCACTACAAAAATCATCTGTATTCTGAAAATGTTTACTCTGGAAACTCTCCTAGAATATTCTATTGGGTTATATACCAAATTGACCTCTTTTTTTTTTTTCTTAAGGTCAAAAGGCAAGGAATAAATGTCATCAATTTAGAGGACATCACATCTAGCATTCTTTTCTATATCTCAGTGAACTTGATAGTGTTAAAACATTTTTTATAGGTAAAATAAATGTCAGTTTTGCAGAGTGCGATACCAGACCCTATGAGACAAATGGCCTATCCGCTGAATCTCTGGCTGCAGTAAGACTTCCTCACCTCACAGGAGAGTTGAGCTTTTCATATTTTTTTTTTACCCAGAAAGCAAAGCCTGTGCACTTTCTTTCAAATGGTAACTCTCTCTTATCCTGAAGAGTCTCCCTATAACGTGCTAATCTCAGATGTGGAGTGGTGGGCTAGTTTAAAAAATAAAATAAAATACAAATATTTGAATAGTGTTAGAGTGTCATCATACCTTCCTGAAGAGCAGAATTGAGAGGAACAACTAGGCTAAGTTCCTGGATTATAAGAAAGGGTTCTGGTGCTTTGGGGCTTAATGGCTCATAAGTTCATGCGGTAATATTCAGGGGAAATGTGATATTTTATCAGAATGTCATTCAAATATAAGGTTTAACATTTACATCACAAGAGCATGCCCAGAGAAGAACTATCCTCAGGGGGAAAAAAAAAATGGCAAGAATAAACAGTGTGATTAAAAAAAAAGGTGCTTACTGGAACAGGGGATGGGCAATGGAGGCTAGGGGAGTCTTAGAGATAGCTGACTAAACTTTTTAAAATATGTGACTGGTTATGACATGTAAAGCAATTACCATTAATGGAAGAAATGTGATTTCAAAGCTCATTTTCCGTTCTTCTTTTAGATCCTACCTGAGACTATACCTTCCAACCACAAAGGGGAAAAAAAAAAAGAACACAAAGACAGAGAAGAGTTACAACACAAGTCTCTTCCCCAGTACGAGGGCTGTCAAAGGTTGCTTTAATCACAAGCAAAAGGTGAAAAGTAATGTACATATTGCCTGAGGTTTTTTTGTTTTATTTTCTTGTCAAAGGAGATCGATGCTATGTTGCACAACAGAAAAAGTGCATTAATTAGAGAAATCTTTCCACAACACATACGCAACAAATGCAGAAAACCATAATGATAAAGAAGAAGCATTTGTCTAAAAGGATCATCATATTGAGTCTCGTATTCCCTGGAAGCCAAGTGAGTGCATTCAGAAAGGCTGTTTGGATTAGTCTAATTCTATAGAATCCAAATGTGCACCAAACACTGCACTTTTTATGTTAAATTGCTGTTGAATTTGTTAACCCACAACTGATTTCCTGTGTTATGGAATCTTGGAGATTACAGCTAACTTGAAGCAACAGGGATAATTCTGGACAGTTAATGGTACATTTGTCTGCATTTTCTTGAAAGGCTTAGTTAGCATCCGGGGGCCTCAAACTGGTAGCTCAACATTGCCCCCTACTGCTCACAAATGAAAACATCGGAGGCAGACTGGTACAAAGTAGGAATGTGACCGACCAGCCAGTGCCAGTTCCATCCCCACACAACTATCGGTTGGCACGGCACTACCAGTCACAGGATCAGAGATTTTTCCAAGGATCATTCTCGTCTCTTCCAATAGCAAAAGTACATTGTTATGAATTTGTTAAAAGTCATTACAAAAAGGCTTGAAGCAATGCTTACATTTAATTTAGAAGTGTCATTCCTTTTATCTTGGCCCAAACCTTCACTCTGCTGATAACCATCATCCTTAGACTTGCTGAGACACAGAGCCCATTGATTTCACTCAGAACACTCAGTAACACCATACCAACTGCAAGGAAACTGGCTCTGGCCAATTCCCAAGACTGTTCTTCTTTTTAGTACTTTTACACAAGAGTTATGAAGAACAGATAGTTTATCTAATGTGCTAGCACCACCAAATTAAACATATATATATATATAACTAAATAGTTAAAGTGAATTCGTAATGAACATCACTGGTAAGCTCACAAAACCAAAGATTCCACTTAAAAAAAAAGAAGCCCTTGAACAAAAGCAATTCAAAAATATATTTTTAAAACACTACAAGTGAGTTTCTTTCTTATTTCACCAATTCTAATTGTTTAATTGTTACAGTTTGCCAACTCTAATTCAAAGAACTGTTAAATTACAGTCCCAAAGTCAAACCTATACCTTAAGATCAAGGTTCAGCAAGTAAAGAAGTTCTAACTCGTACATGCCTGCTAAGTCGCTTCAGTCATATCCGACTCTGTGACCCCATGGACTGTAGCCCGCCAGGCTCCTCTGTCCATGGGGATTCTCCAGGCAAGAATACTGGAGTGGGTTACCATGCCCCTCTCCAGAAGATCTTCCCAACTCAGGGATCGAACCCACGTCTCCAGCGGCTCCTGACTTGCAGGTGGATTCTTTACCGTGAGCCACCAGGGAAGTTTCTAATTCATGTAGATAAATAGATAAAACCAGAATTACACAGTGAAAAAGAAATTCTCTCAAAATAAACCTGCCTTTATATATACATCCCAGGAAAAACTGGAGCATACTCTGCACAGCCTAATTTTAGGAAGAGAACTAGCAGGAAATTTCAGCACAAAATTTTCATCACCTCCAATCCAGTTGCACAATGCTCCATTTTGAACTGATTCATGTCTTTGGAGAAATCAATTTTTGTGATACTTTTAGTACACTAAAAGGATTACAACATTCCTTCCCCTAAACATACATCCATGAAAAGGTGTGGTTTAGAGATTTAAGGAAAAGGCTGGATGGCCGGGACTTCTGGATTCTGATTCGGACTTTCAAACTGGGGTGCCAATCATGGTTGTGACTTGGTATTTTCATTATTATAAAATAGGGATTAGCAAGAACTACCCATTTCTCAAATTGGTTCACTGTTTCTAGCACATCTCATAAAGTCTGCACAGCAGTACTCTCTCAAGAGTTTAGCAGGCTTTTATCACTTTTCCACTACATTCCAAACTTGATGATCTGGAGGTAGAACAGTGAGGTGGTGCAGGGCATGACCCTAGAGCCAGTCTTCCTGAGTTCTAACTCCAGTTCCCCGACTTAGCTGTATGACCTTGAAGAAGTTAGGGAAACCTTTTGTGCTTCAGTCTCCTTGGGCTTCCCTGGTGGCTCAGAGGGCACAGAATCCGCCTGCAATGCAGGGGACCAATCAGTTCGATCCCTGGGAAGATCTGCTGGAGAAGGGATAGGATACCCAGGCCAGTATTCTTGCCTGGAGAATCACCACGGACAGAGGAATCTGTGGGGTTGCAAAGAGCCGGACACGACTAAGTGACTAACACACAATACAACAAAAAACTCTCTGTGTAAAATGGGAGAAAAATACCTACTTTATGAAATTATCATAGAAATTAAATTATACATGTAATATTTAGAATAGTGTATGGAACTGAGTAAGTATCATGTGTGTGCATGCATGCTCAGTCACCAAGTTGTGTCTGACTCTGCAACCCCTTGGACTGTAGCCCACCAGGCTCCTATGTCCATGGAATTTTCCAGGCAATAACATTGGAGTGGGTTGCCATGTCCTCCTCCAGGGGATCTTCTCAACCCAAGGATCAAACCCATATCTCCTGCCTTGGTGGGTGGATTCTTTACCATTGAGTCACCTGGGAAGCCCTTTTGGCATTATTACTACTATTTAAATTTAGACTTAACCCAAATGGCCTCAATATACCTTCCAGTGAGAGTTCCTACGACACATGCCCTGAATTCCATGCTCTGGTCACATTGTACTTCCCCCCTGGTGATCTTGTTCTTACAGTGACCGGAACCTAACACTTCTCTCAGAATGTCTTATGCAACCAACCCTCCTTCTCCCCACCCAAGGTCCCCAAAAGCCACATCTGTTCTTCACAACTGTCCCAGCTCCAATGCTCTGAATTTAATACTTCTGCCTCTGGATGGTGATTTTTTTTCCTTTAAATCTCCATTACAGGATTTCATTTGAGTTAATGTAACACCTGGCTATATTCACGCTTCTCCCCTTGTTAAACCGAATGCAGTAGTTAAGGGCACAAGCTCCAGAGCCAGGCAGCCTGGGATTCAATCTCCCTCTGCCACTTACTCCGTGACCTTGGGCGAGGCACTTCATTTCTCTAGGCCTTGGTTTTCACATCTATAAATAAACAGTTTCTGCACCTCACCAGACTGTCATAAGAACTTTAACAGTTTAACTTTAAAAGTTAATATAGGGAACACTCTTAGAATAGTGCCTGGTGCCTATAAAAATGCAGATGAAGTTTAGGAATTATTGCTGCATGGTTCTCATGGTCACTTCCCGACATATGTCTAACATGGTGCCTTGCACATAGGAAAAATGAGAAGGGAAAGTCACTCAGTTTCATGTCCGACTCTCTTTGACCCTATGGACTACACAGTCCATGGAATTCTCCAGGCCAGAATACTGGAGTGAGTAGCCTTTCCCTTCTCCAAAGGGATCTTCCCAACCCAGGGATCGAACCCAGGTCTCCTGCATGGCAGGCAGATTCTTTACCAACTGAGCTATCAGCGAAGCCCTGCATGTAGGAAGTGCTCAGTAAAGGTTCACTGCACTGAACTCAGCTTGTGCTGATCAAATCTTGGCTGTTCCCATTACCTTACAAAGAGTAAGTAGAGTGGATTTACAATGTTGTGTTAGTTTCAGGCGCCGACCAAAGCCACATATACCAAAGCATATATATATATATATACACACACATATATAAACTTATTCTTTTTCAGATTCTTTTCCATTATAGGTTATTACAAAATACTGAGTAGAGCCCCCTTTGCTATACAATAGATCTTTTCTGATTATCTATTTTATATATAGTAGTGTATCTATGTTAATCCTAAACTCCCAATTTATCCCTCCTTGCCTCCCTTTCCCCTCTGGTAACCATAAATTGGTTTTCCATGTCTGTGAGTCAACTTCTGTTTTGAAGATAATTTCATTTGCATCATTATTTTGGATTCCACGTATAAGCTATATCATATGATGTTTGTCTTTCTCTTGCATTTACCCAGGCCAAGGAGGCAGCCAAGGACTGACAGAGCACAACATCCCAAGAAATCCACTCCTGGATACTTACCAACCACTCCATCTTTCTCCACATCTCTTCCAGCTGACTCATGGGCTGACACCACCAGTCAGTGCACTTTTTGTATCGACTGCCTTGAAACCAAAACTGTCTCAGCCATTCAAACTCGACCTGGGGATCATAAAGACAAGACCGTGGTTATAAAGTCCCCATGATGGACAATCAAGGACAATGAACTTCGTCATTCAGTTCTCCTCCAGTAACTTCACAGCCATAGGGTGAGAAAAAGAGGAAAACTCAGCCTAACCAGTTCCCAATATAACTCAAAGTCTCTGGAGCCTTTTAACAAAGTCAAGGAGGAAGTAGACATAGAGCTTAGTGAGACAACCCAGGTCAGGCTGGGGAGGGGGTTTTCAGTCACCGTTCATCACTCAGACAAGAGGAAGCTATCGGTCAATCACAACAAATCCTGAGATCCTAAAGCACATGACAGCCTGCGCTGTGTAGGGTGGGAAAGGCAAAATCAAACAAAATATGTTTTCATTAAACATCTTTATTAAAGATTAGTACTGTAAGAAGATCAAACCAGGCAATCCTACAGGAAATCAACCCTGAATATTCATTGGAAGGACTGAAGCTGAAGCTCCAATACTTTGGCCACCTGATGTGAAGAGCTGAGTCACTGGAAAGACCCTCATGCTGAGAAAGATTGAAAGGAGAAGAGGGCGGCAGAAGATGACATCGTTAGAAGGCTCAATGGACATGAATCTGAGCCAACTCTGGGAGACGGTGAAGGACAGGGAAGCTTGGCGCGCTGTAGTCCAGGGTTGCAAAGGGTGAGACACGACTTAGTGACTGAAAAACAACAACAAAAAGAGCAAAACACAGACACGTATCAGGAGGCACCAATTTTAAGTATTTTTGGATCTAAAATAAACAAAGAATTTACCCATGGGCCAGGAGGAGCTGGCAGGAAGGTGTTCATGTAACTGAACAATATAATTACGGAGGGACACATTACACCTACAGAGCCATTCAAACTGTCACTTTCAATTCAGTCAGGGCAAATGACAATAGGTAAAAAGCACAGTAAAGCCACTAACCATTTCTCTTCCTTCCTAAGAACCTACTACGGTAAACTTCAAATATTTCTCTCCCGAGCACCCTTTCACTCTAGCCAAATCCCATGATTCATCTGGTAACCCACTGCCTTTCCCGGTCTCAGTCCACGTGGTCTGGGTAGCGCTCTACTAATACCGGGAGTGGAACATGCAACCCTATCTGAGCCCATCAGCCCACCACACTTCTCCAGCCACAGAAATGGGCTTGGGGGAGACAGGCATATGATCAATCAGAGTAAGACTGTCAGAAGATTCAGGAAAAGGATTCTGCAACCATTTTGCAGAATGGGAAGAATGGAGGCAACGCAGTAGGAAGCAGCTACAAGATGAACAGATTAAAAAACCAGGTCCTAGTCAGATCAGCTGACTCTTGATCAAGTTATTCCTGAAGCCCCTTTGGCTTAAACCATTTCAGGTTGAGTTTTCCACTTCCTGCACTGAAATAATTCCAACATATGTAGGTGAGAGACTAACTTAAGCTTTAAAAGAATAAGAAGTTGTTTCCTATGTATTTTCTATCACTTATCTTCAACTTGAAAAGCAAATTTTACCATCAAAAGTACAACTTCATTCATCCCAAAGCTCTTTTTACTTCTGCTGTCTAAAGAAATGTAGAGCTTTCACAGCTTAATATTGGTTAAGGTTGGCTTTACTAAGGTAATCATGTTCCATATACAGGCACAGAGTTATAATAGTCTTCACCTGTTACCACAAAGAATTTTTTGTTTGTTTATCCATGCTGAACTTTCATGCAAACAAAAGCAACTTGTGAAGATTTAACAATGGTGAAAATCACTCAAATAACTAACCTGAGAACACCAAGTCATATGAAAGGGTTTTAGTTTACACTAACTAAATGTTTGTTTGATATGTAGAACCGATTTCAGTTAAAGCTGTTTAAACAGGGAAAAAAGGGAATGTAGACAATATTCAGACAATAGCTGCTAAACCTTATCTGTGGTATTAAAAGACAGTGGTTAACGGGGGTAAACTTAACTGCTTTGAAAGGAAAATGAATACAAGTGTAGTTCAACTTCTCTAAAAATACAGGTTTAACAACATTATTTATTACAAGGGAAAAAAAAAAAAGAGTTCTTTTTAGATTTCACATGAAATTTGTTGACATTACAGGAACAGCCTGTCAACAAAGCATCAAGCCTCTATGTTAGGGAGAGTTGAAAGGGTTTTGCTTTTAATTTTTTTATAATCTTTGGGCTGGTTACTTCCATTATGAGAACAAAACATACAAGCCTTGGCAACCATGATATCCCAGGAAACAAAATAATTATCGTTTGTAATTAGTTCATTCAGCCTGTAAAGGTACAACAGAGTCTGGATTTCAGTAAATGAAAGCTCAAAAGAGTGGAGAATACTTGGAAACTCTGCTATAGGACAAGGAAGCAAAGGAAGACCTTGTCCACTTTAATAAATAATGATGTTCACTTCCTCTTTAGATGCCCCAACTATCTTTTGAAGCAGACAGTGTCATGGTTAAGAATAAAGTCTCTGGAGTCAGTTCTAGGCTCTACTCCTGAACAGCTCTGTCATCTGTAAAATAAAGATAATTACATAATCACCACATAGTTTTATGGTGAGGATTAAGTGGGTTAATAATGAATAGCCAAACATGCCAGACACTTGGGAGATACGAAGAATACAGACCAAAGGGGACCACAAGGCCCAGCAGTCCTTGTCCTCAAGAATCTCACGATCTTATGAAATTTTTGAGCAAGAAAAGTTTTAACAACCCTGTCAATTCATGCTCACCCCCTGTTCCACTGAGGCCGGTCCAGGAAAGTTCAACCCCTGAAACTTATACCCAACAGAGTTTTTTTTCAGGGGTGGAAGTCCTGCCCATGAGATACAATCTTTGTGGGCATGAAACCCACTGGCATGCATTTTAATCAACTCCGTAACCTGGCTTTTTCACTTTGACATTGTGGGCAAAAACTATTACAGGATATTCATCAAATGCTGCCCTCTCCAGTTCTAACATTGCCAAGATAAGCAGTTGGCACTTTCCTTAAAATTAATTAAGAAAGCAAAAAATATTTCCATCTGCCTGATTCAGTTTGAGTTACCAAAATAAAAGCAGTCGTCCACCCTTCTACCCCAAAGTCTGCTGATGAGGAAGGAAAGAGGCAGGGCAGATGCTGCACAAAACCAAAGAAAGGGTCAGGACTCAGAATAGAGCACAAATCCTACTACTTCAAGGCTGAAAAGAATCAGTATCACCGTACTGGCTGACTGACAATGGTCTAGCCATGACTAGAGGAGGCTCTTCAACCCTTCTCCAGGGGGTAGTCCCTCCCGCCAGGCTCTCAGCTTCTCTTGAGGTACCGTCATTGTTCATGATGCTTTTAAACCACACTCCCAGGTCTCAGACATGCACTTAATGGAAATTCACTATGATCTGATCTTTGGCGTAATGGCAATACAATGATACGTAATACCGACAGTGTTGGAAGGAACTCTGACAAGTCTAGAGAACGTGCAGGATCTTGAAGGGCCTTCTGAATCGTCAGAGAAAAATGAACACATGTTTCCAACAGTGTTAGTTACGGAGCTGTGACCCAGAGAATCACCTCTTGGAACCTTTCTAATTCACCTGCACCTGACTGCTCTGTGGGATAGTCAAAAGAGAGGTCAATCAAGAAAAGCTTTCTCCTAGAAATGTTTAGAAAAATCTGAAGGTGAAGCACAAGCAGAAGCCATCTGCCGACCTGAACCATAGTCACTGGGAACTTAGGCAATGGGGAGCAAAGCTTATAAGATTCCCAAATCACATTTCTGAGTCACTACATCACTGTACAGTTGGAAATCATTTGCATCACTCTTACAGGTAAGCAAACATCACCTACTTCTGCCAAGTTAGTTTCAATCCTTGGTTTGATCCCAGGTCAGCTTATGCATGAGGGGTGGGAACTTGCCCACAGGGGTAAATGTCTCACTGTAATAAATAAAATAAGTGTTTTCAAGCAGAAAGATATTAGAATGATATTAATATCTAATATTAGGTATTAGAACAGGGAGAGATGCTAAGGTCCAATCTACAAAGAGTTAATCCATGAAAGCCTTTTACCAGGTGTTCTAAGGAAGATGCAGGTCTGATCAGGACAAAATGAGAACCAAATGATGACATCAAATAGTAATGGGTTGGCCAAAAAGTTCATTTGACCAACATATTATGTTCATAACATCTTATGTTCGTAACATCTTATGGAAAAACTTGAATGAAGTTTTTGGCCATGGAAAAACTTGAACAAACTTTTTGGCCAACCCAATACATTCTCCTAGAGGAAATTTACTAAGTGACAAGAATGAATTCCACATTTGATAATTTTTAAGAAGGAAAAGACTATTATATAAACACAGAGGAAAGTTCTATTAAACTTGACCAAAAATATGTTTAAGCATCTTAATTTGGAAAAACAATATATCCTTCAGGTACGGAGTTCCAACCTCCAAAGTCCCCAAATTGCTTAGTTAGAAACTATCTAAGACAAGGAAAATCAACCACAGTTAAACCTGCACAGCCCAGAAGTCTGCAGACATAAAACCAAGGGCTTCATCCTATAATTAGTCCAGCAAAGGCCTTTGAGAGAGAGGAAAGCACACAGTGAGAAGTGTGGAAAGGGTTCTGGGCACTCCTGCTCTCATTCACACAACAGAACGCAGAAGAGTGTGAGCATGCCAACTCGCAGGGCGAAAGAAGAGCATCTGATGATGTGCCCTGACATATGGAATTCATTCTGAAAGCAAGGACATGACCTTGAAGAATCAAAGACTGGGGGACTAGAGAAGACTGGTAAACATGCTACTTAGATTTAAGACCTCCCCATTCAAGCCGAGGCTAGCCTCAAGGGGCTAACATTTCTGATACATCTCTGCCCCATCCCCACCCCACTAACATATACAATGTCAAAAGCAGCCAGCCACTTTCTGAAGCACATGGGTTCAGATTACAGTATTTTCCCTCTGGTTAGATAAACAGTGTGATTTTACAGACAACCCCCACCCATCACTGGTAACAAAACATCGCAGTCAGTCACAGAAGACCAGAAAGGATGGAAAAGAGCCCACATACGTGTTAAAGAACACATCCACCCCGGTGCATCGCTAGCAGGCTAGCGATCCTAAAACAGTAGGGTGTTTACAGAAGGCGATATGGAGTGAGACAGAACTTTGCATCCAAGTCTAACTGACTGAGGTCACTGGGCCCACAGATGCTTCTCTTTCCTCAAGTTCTAGTTCTCAGCAGTGTCTCCAGCAGGAATTGGTGGCAGAGATCACAGGCTACTTAGCAGACAAAAGGGAGTGAAGAAAGTCACTCCTGGGTTTAGCTGAGCGTTAGAAGTGATTATTTCCCTAAAAGGCAGAATTTCTCTGCCTTTGGTTCTAGAGATTATGGCATATTTCACAAACTACGGAGCAGCTCATAAGATAATTAAATATCTTTTTAAAGATATTACATGACGTTGAAATAGAGACAGATGTAGAGAACAAATGTATGGACACGAAGCAGGGAAAGTAGGGAGAATAAATTGGGAAACAGTGACATTTACATACTAATATGTATAAAACAGATAACTAATAAGAACCTACTGTATAGCATGGGGGGAAAAAAGGAAGTGGCACAAAACATATAGGACATACATTAAGTTAAACACATTCCAATATACAGGAGGTACAGACCAATACTGCTTGATTCCACTTACATGAGAACAGGGAAATCCATGGAGTCAGAAAGTACACATAGATGCCAGGGGTCAGGGGTGTGGTGGGGCAGGGGGGCTGAGGACGGGGAATGGGGACTTAAGTGTTTAATGGGGATAGAGTTTAGTGTTTAATGGGGACAGAGTGTCAGTTTAGGAAAGCTAAAAATTTGGGAGACGGATGATGGTTAGAGTTGTACCACAAGGTGAACCATAGTGCTACTGAACCATACAGTTAAATATGTTTAAAACAGTATGTTTTATATTATGTGACTTGTATCACAGTAAAAAAAACATTGAAAGAAAATATTAATGGCTCTGTTTGAACTCTGTTCTCTGCTCAAAACCCGTTAGTGGTTCCCTATTACCTTCAAAGTAAAAAGGAAAGTCCTGGTCCTTACAGACACCTCCAATGACCAATACAACCTTCGGCTCCACGTCCCCTGGCACCTTCTCCATGACCGCATCTCCTGGAACTCTTAGCCCCACTCCCACCACTTACACGGGACTGTCCCTCAGCTAGTCCATGAACACCAGGCATTCTCCCACTGCACAGCCCACGCAGCGGTTTTTCTCTCTGCCTGAAACACTGTGACCTGGATGTCCACGTGGCTCCCTCCCTCACCTCCTTTAAGTCTCTGCTCAGAGGACATCTTACAGTGGGGATGCTCTCTGCTTATCTCAATCTCCTCTGCTTTAACTTTTTCCAACATATTATATAATGACCTGATGGAGGGTGTTTATTGCTTATCATCATCTCCCTGCACTAGAATGTCTATTTTATTTACCACTCTATCCAAAAGCACCCAGAAAGAGTGCTTTGTGCATGTTCAGTAATTATTTATTGAAAAGATGATTGAGAACATTTTTGTATTCCAAATTCTCCACCAATCGTTCTAACTACACCAAAGAAAAAGTCTTTGATTGATGATAATCTTCAATAATTCTCTACCACTTGGTAACCTTTTTTTTTTTTCTTAAAGGTATATTTACCCACCATAAAGGGATTCTCAGGTAGCTCAGTGGGTAAAGAATCCACCTGCAATGCAGGAGACACAAGAGATGTGGGTTCAATCCCTAAGTTGGGAGGATTCCCTGAAGGAGGGCACGGAAATCCACTCTAGGGTTCTTGCCTGGGAAATCCCATGGACAGAGGAGCCTGGTGGGCTACGGTCCATAGAGTTGCAAAGAGTCAGATACGCTGAAGCGACAGAGCACACACACACGCACCCACTACAAAATCCACCCATTTTCAGTGTAGAATTCAATGACTTTTAGAAAGTGTATGAAGTTCTGCACTAACCTCACTTCTTAACATGAAAAATGAAGACTGTAGGCCCAGAACCTTCTTTAGCCAAAAGCATCTGCTAGAATAACATAACATTGCTGTTTTCACAGGCTAGAGTTTTCTGGTTACTTTTTCTTTTGGCTGCTGATATTGGCTTTCCACTTAAAAGTGGTAATATAAAGCTTCCTTTTTAAAGATTTTTATTTACATAAAAAATGAGCTGATTCTTTAAAAAGTATTGAAAAGATAACAACAGATGCAGTCCAAAGATATAGCAAAAATTGACAGGGTATTCATGAAAAGAACAGTTTGTGAAACACTGACTTAGGGGACCCAGAACTGCTGGTCTCACAGACTTCAGAATTTTGTAAACAAAAGGCATGGCTCCTACGGTTCACCTGCTCTGAGGATTCTCCTTCAGTTTCCATCAGTCCTTGTTGGAAGTTTAGCCTTCATGGGCCTCTTGCATTTCTACATGCCTTGCCTTTTGTTTCAGACTCTCACTGCAAGGATGTGTGTATGGTTAATATCCTTGGAAAATATAATTTCTCTGCCCAGAATAAAGGGCAGGTTTGATAACAGACTTAGAGGAAAAAGATGTGCCTTGATTTGGAGCAAAGGACAGGCATGCCTGCCCATCACGAACAGGTTACTCCAGCCCGGGCTCCTCGCCTACTGTGCTGTGCTTAGTCGCTCATTTGTGTCCAACTCTTTTCAACTCCATGGACTGTAGCCTGCCAGGCACCTCTGTCCACGGGGATTCTCTAGGCAAGAATACTGGAGTGGGTTGCCATGCCCTCCTCCAGGGGATTTTCCCAAGCCGGGGATTGAACCCAATCCAGGTCTCCCAGATTGCAGGCAGATTCTTTACTATCTGAGGCACCAGAAAGCCCTTATCCCTTCTCCAGGGAATCTTCCTGAGTCAGGAATTGAACAGGGGTCTCCTGCATTGCAGGCAGATTCTTTACCAGCTAAGCTACCAGGGAAGTCCCCTCTCCTATTAATAGAATGTGAACCCTCCATGCACATGCTATCCGGCATATGCTATCTGGCTCACTGTGCACTGTGCAGACAAAGGCTGGCAGCACTGGCATGAAAATGCCGATGCTCTGGCTACTGCCTTGTAAGCAATGAACCATCCTTGGGCTCTTACACTTAGAGCAAACCGTGGCCGATTACTTTGTTAGCTACAAGTAGGACAGAATCACCACAGTTCTCAGAAGCCCTTACCTCGTTGTGGATTTCTTCTCCTTGTTTCAAAACCACTGACTCCAAGGATTTCAAAGAGATTTCACCGTTGTCTGCCTCCTCGCGGACATTCTGCAGGGCCACCTGGCAGCGCTGTAAGATGTACTCCAAGGTCCCTGTTGAGCACTGCAGAGACAACCAGCCACCGACACAGTAAGTGAACCCCACGTTGACCAAGCCTCCCTTCCTAGGATGTCTGTCCCCTTCCTGGGCACTTACCTGCTGCCCTCACAACTCAGCCTATGCTTCTTAACCCAAGACTGACTACAGCAGCCTTCTCCTCGGGCTCTGCGCTCCCACCCTGGCCTCCCCTGGGCCACTCATGTTGCTGTTTTCTTATTGCATAGGCTTCATATCTCCAGAGAGTAGGCTTCTGGAGGCTAACACCCTGTTTCCAAATGTATATACTCTACATATACCACAGCACCTAGAACTGACTCTTTTTGTTTGCTTTTGGCCCTATAGTGAGGCATGTGGGATCTTAGTCCCCTGACCAGGGACTGAAGCTGTGCCCCCTGCAGTGGAAGCATGGAGTCTTAACCACTGGACCTCCAGGAAAGTCCCTGAGTCTTAATTATATTTATATATATATATATACACACATACATATATATATATATATATGTATGTATATATAAAACAAAAACTTAATAAGCTCCTATTGGAAAGTGTTAGTCACTCAGTCGTGTCCGACTCTTTGCGACCCCATGGACTGTAGCCTACCAGGTTCCTCTGTCCATGGGATTTCCCAGGCAAAAATACTGGAGTGGGTTGCCAATCCCTTCTCCAGGGGACCTTCCTGACCCAGGGATCGAACCTGGGTCTACTGCAGGCAGATTCTTTACCATCTGAGCCACCAGGGGATAGGCCCTAAGTACATATTGGAGGAATAACTAATTAACCAAGAAGTCAAGGATGCTGACTTTATCTCAAGTGCCCTGCACCTAACAATGAGGGAAATAAAAAGGTAAACAGACAGTGGAACTGGTTCAAAAACAACCAAAATACAACAGCAACGGGGGAAAAATGAAGCTATAAACACAGAGCAAAGGATTCGTTTTCCTTTTCGGCAAGACAGTGTACACTAGGCAGCTGCAAGTCACTGGCAGAAGAGAATCCTCAAATCATGGAGAATCTGTGACTCCTGCCCTCAAGGCATGTTCAAAGGCCTCACCTAGTACCTGGGCATGAGCAAAGGAACAGGTAACGGGCCCATCCTTCTTTGATTTGTGGGAGCAAACAGAGGTCAAAGGGACGAACTCCTTTGAATGAGCATATGTCAGAAAAAAAAGAGGATGCAGGCAGAGTGTGCATCCGTTTGTTCTGATAATGACATGATTTCCTAGGATGATAAAAAGCAAGCTATAAATATCCTTTAGACCCAATGAGGGAAATGGCTCCCCAAAGTATTTTTATTTTATTATTTACAATTTAAACGAATCCCTTCGGAATAACCTTGAAAGCTAATCCCCTGGTACAAAAATTCTTTGCATGGTTACTGCCACTTTACACAATGTGACCTGGGCACGCCTGGGGGGAAAAAAAACAACAAAGTTTCTGTGCCAAAACCAGAAGCTTGACTAATAGGTATTTTAATATGACGATCCCAAAGTGCTGGGAATAGAAGGGCAGCAGCTCTAATGTGCTACAAAGAAAAAACAAAAACTAGAATTAAATTACCACTCGCCTTTGTCCCATGGGCAACTCTACAACATTTTTTTTTTCATGACATTCTGTCTATAAACATGTTCTGCCTGTACCTTTACTTTTCCAAGTATGGTGTAACCTCCATGAAAGGCAATTAATTAAAATGCCATCTTCTATAACAATTAAAAACAACACAGAACTTCCCATCAATAAGGGACCAGTTAAATGAACTCTGGTGAAGCCATACCTGCTGTCACCAAAAAAAAAAAAAAAAAGAGGGGGTAGGAATGTATATACATTTTCTGGGTGATTAGAAGTCATCTGATATAAAGAGGCGGAGAAGGCAATGGCAACCCACTCCAGTACTCTTGCCTGGAAAATCCCATGGACGGAGGAGCCTGGTGGGCTGCAGTCCATGAGGTTGCTAAGAGTCAGACACGGCTGAGCGAATTCACTTTCACTTTTCACTTTCATGCATTGGAGAAGGAAACGGCAACCCACTCCAGTGTTCTTGCCTGGAGAATCCCAGGGACGGGGGAGCCTGGTGGGCTGCCGACTATTGGGTCGCACAGGGTCGGACACGACTGAAGTGACTTAGCAGCAGCAGCAGCAGATATAAAGAGGAAGATGAACTCTAATCACCCAGAAGATGTATATATATTCCTAAGGAACCTATAATCAGGACTAGTTTTTTAGGTAACAGTTTAATTGAGATATATTAATAGCTCACATGTCATAAAATTTACCCACTTAAAGCACATAATTCAATGTTTTTCAGTTATTTTTAGAGCATTTTAATCACTCCAAAAAAGAATCCCTGTCCATTTCAGCAGTCACGCCGTCTCATTTCTACCAGCCTTCCTAGCCCTAGGCAAGCACTAATCTACTTTCTGGGTCTATAGATTTGACTACTCTGTATATTTCGTATAAAGGAAACCATACAATCTGCGTTCCTTTGTGACTGGCTTCTTTCACTCAGTCTCATTTTCAAGGTTCTCCTGTGTTGAACATGTGTCGGTATCCCGTTCCTGTTCACTGTCAAATATCATCATCAAATCATTCAGCCATAGAGATATGTCACCTGTTTATCCAATCATCAGAGGATGAACCTTTGGGCTCTCCACTCTTTGGCTATTATGAATTAAGCTACTATGAACATTCACATACACGTTTTCATTTCTCTTTCATTTCTCTCTTCCATACACCTAGGCATGGGAATTGCTGGACAATATGGTAATTCTGTATTCACCTTCTGAAGAAGTGCTAGACTGTTTTCCAAAATGGCTGCACCATTTCACATTCCATCCAGCAATGTATGAAGGCTTCAATTTCTGCATATCCTCAGCAACACTTGTTACTGTGATTCTGATTACAGCTGTTTTCTCATGTGTTTATGGGCCATCTGTATATCTCCTTTGGAGATATGTTTATTTAGATCCTTTACCTTTTTAAAAGACTGGATTCATGTCAAAGTATGGCAAAAGCCACCACAACATTATAAAGCAATTATCCTCCAATTAAAATTAATTAATTAAAAATTTTTTTTAATTTTAAAAAAGGTTGGATTATTTATCTTTTCAATCACTGACTTGTAAGAAGTTCTTTACATATTCTAAAAATGTGCACCTTGTGAGATACATGACATATATATATATATTTATAATATATTTACAAATATTTTCTCCCATTCTGTGGCTTCTGTTTTTTACTTTCTTGATGGTAACCTTTGAAGCATCACAGTTTTAACTTTGATAAAGTTCAAATCGTCTATTTTTTCTTTGATAGCTTATGCTTTTGGTATCATAGCTTTCAAAAAAATTTCCTACTCTAAGAATCGCATACAGATAAGTTATTATTTACCAAGGTTAACTAAAATAAAGCAAAACAATAAGTGCAGAATAGTGTGCAGGCTACTAGTTATGTAAGAAATTTTTTAAATTATCATTAAATACATATGTGTTTGCTTACATATTTATTAAATATCACTGAAAGGATAAAAAATATCTGATAATATTGGTTGCCTCTGGGGAAGAGGAGCTGGTTGGGGTGAGGAGAGACACATAT
Source organism: Bos indicus x Bos taurus (assembly GCF_003369695.1). Classification (NCBI taxonomy): domain Eukaryota; kingdom Metazoa; phylum Chordata; class Mammalia; order Artiodactyla; family Bovidae; genus Bos; species Bos indicus x Bos taurus. The sequence continues at coordinate 43,611,273 of NC_040093.1, forward strand.
CAACTGTACACACTTAGATACTTTTTGAGTTTTGAACCATTTGAGTAACTACCTATTCAAAATATAATTATACATAAAATTTAAATTTAGAAAAAAACAGATATTCTGTGTTGAATCCCCAGAACATTCTACACAACCAGAAAAAAAAAAACCTAAAATCAAATAAAGATTGAGAGTCATCTGCTGCTGCTGCTGCTGCTAAGTCGCTTCAGTCGTGTCCGACTCTGTGCAACCCCATAGACGGCAGCCCACCAGGCTCCCCCGTCCCTGGGATTCTCCAGGCAAGAACGCTGGAGTGGGTTGCCATTTCCTTCTCCAATGCATGAAAGTGAAAAGTGAAAGTGAAGTCGCTCAGTCATGTCCGACTCTTAGCAACCCCATGGACTACAGCCTACCAGGCTCCTCCATCCATGGGATTTTCCAGGCAAGAGTACTGGAGTGGGGTGCCATTGCCTTCTCTGTGCGAGTCATCAGATACAATCTAATCACATTTTTGCAACCAAAAACTGAATCAATTTCTTCTGAGTAACTAAAATGAATTTCAGAACATCATTTCCTTAAAACAATGTGCTTCCTACATATTGTGAATAGGCAGAAAATAGCAAATCATTTTGTCTGGCACAGAAAAGACGTCAAATTTTATACTTCATGAGGGAAAGGTCATGTGTAGAACAAGCAAGGCTATAAAGTTGCATGGATTTTCTCCATATATATTTAAGGAAACAGCAATGTTAACTATAGTGATGGGGGAAAAAATCTTTTCCCTCTTCTGTTACTGAAAACAATAAGATGAAATTAAAAGTTTTAAATAAGATAAAAACATAATCCTGCCACCTTACCCTATTTTATTTTTAGTGAGTGTGATTCTTCATCCACACACAGCTATAATCAATATATACTTAGCAATGTATATGCTGTTTTTCACTGTTTGTACATAAGTATTCCAAACTACCGTTTGCAATGCTGCTCAATGAGGTGATGATATTAACAATTTAATTAGTGAGTCACATAATATAAAAGCGTTAAGGTTTTATCCAACTTTTCACTACTATTAATCATGCCAGGCAAATAGGTTTTTATATATACTTCTTTTGAATTTTTTCCTAGGTTTGAGGTCAAAGATATTATTCAATAGCTTTACCATACCATAAAAATATTCATGGTGCTTTAGACATATCCTAATACAGCTTTCCAAAAAGTATGCCAATTAGAAAAACTAACAGAAGTGCATTAATGTACAGTTTCACTGTAACTTCACCAGCATTGAATATTATCATTTTTGACTTTTGGTAGAAGTAAAAAGTTAACCTTAAAATGATCATTTTTTTTAAAAGACTACATTTAACTTTAAGATAATTTTTGAAGCCTGTATATACAGGATCACGCAAAACAGAGTGAGTGAACTTTTTCTTAAAAAAGGCCAGATAGTAGATATTTTAGGCTTGCAGGTCATAAGGTCTGTGTTCAACTACTCAGCTCTGCCATTGTAGCTCCAAAGCAGCCATAAACAATACATAAGCATGGCTAGGTTCCAATAAAACTTTATTTACAAAAATAGCTGGCTGGCCCACAGACCATAGCGTGTATTGACTATGATCTACGATATAGAAAGCAAGATAGTCACATCTTTCACATTGTATGTATCTAATCAGTAAAATATCATGTTGCTGCTGCTGCTAAGTCACTTCAGTCGTGTCCAACTCTGTGCGACCCCACAACGGCAGCCCACCAGGCTCCCCCGTCCCTGGGATTCTCCAGGCAAGAACACTGGAGTGGGTTGCCATTTCCTTCTCCAATGCATGAAAGTGAAAAGTGAAAGTGAAGTCGCTCAGTGGTGTCCGACTCTAGCGACCCCCTGGACTGCAGCCTACCAGGCTTCTCCACCCATGGAATTTAAAATATCATAAGCTTCAACTAAAGTAGAGATAAAAGATGTAGGTTTGGGATTATGTTTTTCTCCTAAGGCATCACTGTATATCTCCATTTCTTTTTTTTCTTTTAATAAATAAATCAATGCTCAAAAATTTCCCTAAAAACTAGAAGACACAAATAAACATCTATAACTAAACAGAGAAAGCTAAACCTCAGGATATTTTTACAGCACTGCCACTTTAGTAAAGTTAGTCATCTAGGAAAAAAGGAATTAAGACCAGAGGTGTCCTTTAAAAACGCAGTCTGAAGGGCTCCTTTTGGGAACTTCTGACTATGTATTTATTGTAGGAGGTGGAGAAGGAAAGATGTCCTGATCTCTTACAAGTTTTAATCCCAAATTTCCATTTGTCTGCTGGACCTCTCCACTTGGCAGCTCTAACTCAAACTGTTTGAAAGTGAACTATATTCTTTCCCTAGTGTCTTAGAACTACCTGCTTACAGTAATGTCATTTCCAAATCACCCAGGCTTGCAACCTCAGAGTCACCCGAGAGCCTGGCACATGACAAGCATACAGTAAAGAGGTAGTTGGTCAGTGTGTTCATTCATTGGCTTGTTCATCCATTCATTCATTCGCCCACTCATTCACTCTTCCATTCCCTCCTCCACTGCATTCAGTTGCCAAGTCTGTCACTACATTTCCTACATTAGTCAAGGGAATTTCTTCTTTTCTCCTGTTGCCACTACTTTAGTTCAGACTAACAGGTTTAATTGATGTCTTTATCATTTTCATCTTCCAAAAGATATCTCCAATATGTCAATACTGCAATAAATAAATCATTGATAACCCCCATCTACCAACCAATTTTGGAGTAGGAAATGGCAACCCACTCCAGTATTCTTGCCTGGAGAAGCCAATGGACAGAGAAGCCTGGCAGGCTACAGTCCATGGGGTCTCAAGAGTCGGACACGACTGAGCGACTTTCAGTTCACCAACCAATTTAAGTTTGTGAAAGTGAAAGTGTTAGTTGCTCAGTCAAGTCCGACTCTTTGTGACCCCATTGACTGTGGCCTGCCAGGCTTCTCTGTCCGTGGAATTCTCCAGGCAATAATACTGGAGTGGGTTGCCATTCCCTTTTCCAGGGGATCTTCCTGACTCAGGAATTGAACCTGGGTCTCCTGCATTGCAGGCAGATTCATTACTGTCTGAGCCACCAGGAAATCCCCTAATCTAAGTTTCAGTTCAGTTCAGTTCAGTCGCTCAGTCGTGTCTGACTCTTTGCGAGCCCGTGAATTGCAGCACGCCAGGCCTCCCTGTCCATCACCAACTCCAAACACACCTAATATCCAAGATCTTTCACAATCTAGTCCCATTCAGGAATCAGCCTTTATCTGCTAATACTCCTTTTCTGGCAATCCTTGGATTCAGTCAAAGTTGAGCCATTCAATATTCCCCTTGTATCCTCATCCCAAACCAATCACAGTATTTGCACCTGAGTCCTCATCCCATTAGCTGACCTCAACTGTCCTAAAATTCCCTAATCCCTACACATTCAAGTCTTACACATCTACCTGTCAGGTCACTCATGAAGTCTTACTCTATTCTCTATTCTGTACTTACCTCCTCTTAGACGGGAAACATCTTAAAGATACCACACGTCAACTACTGCTATCCACAAGTGTCTAAAAGAATACCTTGAACACTGGAAAGTTCAACAGAAGTTTGCAGAATGGATGATAGAACTAAAATCACTTCCCTTCTTCTGAGTAGTAGCTTTCAGTCAATAGCAACTGTTTCAATTAAGATTTGTTGATGACATAAATTCTCTTGCTTTACCGTGTTCATTCCAGTGTATCAACGGAGACAGTATCACCTTCCACACAGAGTTTTGGTTGTTCCTGTCTCCCACTAGCTTTTCATCAGGATAATTGAAAAAGGCAGTAATAGTAATAGTAGTAGTAATAGCAGTAGCAACAGTACTAGTAGAGGTAGTAGCAATTTAATATATATGTATAGCAACTAACATTCTTTGCAGGCATACTCTATCAGCCACTGTTCTAAAACACTTACACGTATTAACTCATTTAATCCTCATAAGAACACTCTGAATTAGATATGATTGTTATCCTTATCAAATACATTTTCCCAAACTTCTTATTCATCATTTTACACTAGCCCTCTCAGCACAGCACTAATCACCTTGTCCACTCTTCCAGATTGAATTAGGAAAGATGCAGATATGTGTAAGTAGCCACACACTCAAAAGAATTCTTGGGAAAGTTCTGACTAGAAAGACAGATGTCTATACCATCTTGTATTATACAAAAATGAAATCTCTTTTGCACAACACAAAGCACATGTAAGATGCTCGATAACTGCTTGCTCACTTCTTTTTGCCTTCCTTCACTCCTCCCTTTCACCTTCCTTCCTCTTCCCTCCTTCCTTTTGCCCCTTGCCTCCTCCCTCCCTCCCTCCCTTCCTTCCTTTCTTCTTTTCTAATAGAACTTACTTTAGGTCTCTAAGATAAATTATTTGTGTTTTTATCTATTTAATATTTGCCTCTCAAACTGAAAAGCTAGTTCAGCAAAACTAGTGGGCATACCCGTCAAGCTAATGGCTCTCTCTCTCTCTCTCAAGCCTTTAGTGCTGCTGGACACAGAACAGGCCCTCGAATATTTAGATGAATGATTGAATGCAAGAAACAAGAAAGGGAGATAAGGAGAAAGCGGGGAGGAGGGAATGCTTGATGGGCTTGCTGGCATCTTGACTTAGACACACGCCATCTCAGCCACCGAGCAGTTTGACCAGTTTACCAGGAAAGCTGCTTAATTACCAGCAAACATGACATTGCCTTATAGACTCTATAGTATCAGGACTAGAAAGGTTGTGTGTTTGTGTTTCCCTAACACTTTATTTTATCCCTTCTGCCCAACTTTCTCACACTGGTCCCCCTGCAGTATGGTGAAAAGTCAAGCTATAAAAGCAAAGCACAGATAACAAGTTTGGATACGAGGTCAACTTGTAATCCTTTTCATGATCATTCTCCCTGCTCTCTACAACTCTTCCTAAGCAAGCACACACAACACCCCAGGATGACTACTAAGGGCTTCCCTCATCTCTTAACTTTCTATTCTGAACTAGTCTAATCAGCTGACTATCAGCCACTGCAAGTGGTGGCAGAATTCAGCAATCAAGCCTGGGTTAGGAACCTGACTGGGGAGTTCAGAAATTCCCTGGCACCACTCTAACTGTCTCTTTAATTTACATTCACATGCCCAGAAGCCTGACCCAAAGTTAATGGGAATGTAAATTCTCAACCCTCTGAGCCCAGTTACAACTAACACATGCACAAGCACACGGATCTACCCAGTTTCGTTCCAGTCACCACCTTGACCTTGACCTTGACCTTGACAGGTACCAACACTTTAGAAAATCTCCAACCAGCAACACCTGCCAAGGTCCCCTCTTGCAGGCACCTTTTCCAAGAAACACAACTCGAAGGAAGCAAAACAGACTTAGCCCAGGCTGTGAAGACACTTTTTACAACTGGATCCAACACAACTCAAAGCTCAAAAAGCAAGTAAACAGAGGCTAAAATCTAGTTAGATGGAAGCAATTTTCCTATCAAATAGTCTTCCAAAGTTCTATGATAAATTGCTCATGCAACCACTTCTGTCACATCCAATTAAGTTTGAGTCACATTTTTATTTACACTTACCTCTGCCACTCGGTGGGTGGAACTAAACCGAGGTGGTAAACCAGCCAAAACACAGTGTTGGTGGGTGGCATTGAGATCATCTGCAGGAAAAATACCAAAAATTAAAGGGAAAAAAGCATCCAACATGCCACTTATCAGTCACTAAATAGTATTTAAATTACAAAGTAAACAGTAAATCCATCATTCAAGAAGAATGACAAGAACCAAAAATATAACAATTACTTTGTATAATCTAAACAATTTTTTGCAAGTAGGATGACTTTATATAGAGAGATAAATAGATATAGATAGATAGATATATCAGAGAAGGCGATGGCACCCCACTCCAGTACTCTTGCCTGGAAAATCCCATGGATGGAGGAGCCTGGTAGGCTGTAGTCCATGGGGTCGCTAAATGTAGGACACGACTGACCGAGTTCACTTTCACTTTTCACTTTCATGCATTGGAGAAGGAATCCCAGGGACGGGGGAGCCTGGTGAGCTGCCGTCTATGGGATCACATAGAGTCAGATACGACTGAAGTGACTTAGCAGCAGTAGCAGCAGATATACATATATGTGTGCATATATATATATATATATATATATAGTCATATGGTATAAAACCATTGTGGTGTAAAGCCATCAAAAACCACGACACTTTCAATAGAGAAAGGGGATGTGATTAATAATTACTTTAGGACAACAGGCGTAAACCAGCACTGTACTTAGCCAACAGGCTATATGGTCACCCTACTTACCTGTAGTCTTATGATACCCACTCACCACTATTTATGGGTTGAACTTCTCTTTTTCATTATACATCTAATTCTACTCATGCTTTATGAATAAGCCAAAATTCTTTTGTATTCTTTGGAATTGAACATCTTTCATCTGAAAATCTGCCTCCTGCCCTCCCCAATCAAAGTATCAATTTTGCCCTAACAATTTTCCAGGCAGCAAACCAACCAACTCAGCACGTTGCAATGCTTTGGCTCTCAGAACAGAATTCAAGCCTACAGATTCATGACCCAAGAATGGAGTAGGTGGTGAATTCATCAGCTAAAGAATATGCCTGAAACCACATGCAATTGGAGAAAATTCAATGGCCAAGTTCTTGTGTATTCTATGAAATGATGCCACATGTGAGGCAAAAATCTGTATCACCTCTGCTTAGAGCATTGCTTCTATTCCTCTGTTAATAAGAAGAGAACCAGACTGTCCCTGGCAACACATGACTTCCTACATAAGCGACAAAGACTTCTTAGGAAGATACCAAGAAAGACAATGATTTAAATTAGGAGGCAAAGACCAACTACATGTCAGCAAAAACAACCTATAAAATTTCCTCTAAACCTAAGAGAGGAAACACAAAATGACAATTGCAGGACATTTGTTCATGGATCTTAGGGAGTAGTCATGACAAGGATGGGCTTCCCAGGTGGCAAAGAATTCATCAACCAACGCAGGAGACACAGGCAATACAGGTTCAATCCCTGGGTGGGGAAGATCCTCTGGAGAAGGAAATGGCAACCCACTCAGTATTCTTGCCTGGAAAACCCCATGGACACAGGAGCCTGGCGGGCTACAGTCCATGGGGTTGCAAAGAGTCAGACACAACTAAGTGATGAGCACTGAGAATGATGACAAGGTTGACCTTCTTGCCTTATACAACTATAAAACACAGGAAGACAGAGCATGACATAACCCCAAATACAAGAGAAATTAAATAGGTGAGCCCTACAATTGCCTGGCTTTCCAGCTGGAAACAGTTTCAGAGCCACAGAGTAGGGAGGGAGAAGTCAGAATTCTGAGTGTTCAGCTTTCCTTCCTGCTGAGTTGTGAAGACAAAGAGTAGGAAGACCAGGGAGCAGAGATCTGTAAGGCAGAATACTGCAATAGAAGAACTTGCGCAGGGAGAGATCAAGGAGACATCTGCAGAAGGGTTCCTTCCAGTCTTTGACTCCACACTAAACTGTGCATATGTGAATGAAAACTTGCTCCAAGCAGGAAAAGAAGCTCCAGAAAGCTGTAGGAAAAGAAGCTCCAGAAACCTCAGGCTCACATTAGGCCAAGAACACCGTGTTCTCAGCGGCCAGAATGGCTCCTACTATCTGAGACAATAATAGATAGAGTCTTTGTGTTCGTGTCCTCAGTCGCTCAGTCATGACCAACTCTTCACGACCCCATGGACTGTAGCCCGCCAGGCTCCTCTGTCCATGGGATTCTCCAGGCAAGAATACTAGAGCAGGCTGCCACTTCCTCCTCCAGGGGATCTTTCCGACCCAGGGAACTAACCGGTGTCTCTTGCATCTTCTGTATTTGCAGGTGGATTCTTCACCACTGCACTGCCTGGCAAGGCCCAGATAAGAGTCTTTACAAAAGCATAATCTTAGTAGTAAGGTTAAACAAGTCCTATATGAAAGGCTGCCCAAGATCCACCTAAAAGCTTAAAAGCAAGCCTCAAAAGAATCCAACTTATTCCAAATAATTTAATTACTCACTAGAGCAAAGTCCAACACTACTTAAAAGAGTATAACAAAATCAGACACCAATAAATAAAATTGGCCATAACCAGCATTCACCCAAAAAGTAACACAGAGAAATAACAGATATATGATACAATAGATAACTAATGAGAACCTACCATACAGCATAAGGAATTCTACTCAATGCTTTGTGGTGACCTAAATGGGAAAGGAATATATATATATAACTGATAAACTGATTCACTTTGCTGTACAGTAGAAACTAACATACTGTAAAGCAATTATCCTCCAATTTAAAAAATTAAAATTAAATTAAAAAAAATTTTTTTAAGTGTGGCTTACGGCCTGAAGACGACTGGATGACCCTTCTCTCTTCAATTTGCCCTCTGAGGATTTCAGTTAAGGACACACCTGAGAATTTCTAGTTGATCTGAACTATTTTGTCTGAAGGGGGATTCAAAGCCGAACAAAAACAAAAAGCAGGGGTTGCAGGAGTTTCCCCAGGCCAGATGCCCATAAAGGACTGAAACAATTTCTAAGAAATATACAGATGCCATTCTCACCTATCCAAATAAAAGCCTCATTACTCCCCGGCTATTAACAGTGGGCTCTAAAGATATCACAAGGAGGGAGAAAATCATCTTAACAGACAGATTTCTTAAGAGCTTTTGTTCCGCTGACGGGCAGCTCAAAGGCACTTAAGAAGGAAGACCAAGTGGCAAACACAACATTAGAAGTAACAGTCCGGGGTGTGTGCCTTTCTTTAAATCCTTGGCAACTCTCTAATCAAACGACTCTTTTGAAATTGCTCCCAAATGTCTCTAGTCCTTTATGACTTTTAGAAAGAACCCTGTATTTTCACTGTGGGACTTCTAATTTGTCTCAAACTCTAAATCTATGAACGTGGCTCAAACCTCATGGATTGTACATCTCAAAGGATGTACTAAAGATGCCCCCAGCTTTAAAGACTAATCCTAATAATTTTTAGAAAGAAAACATTAAAGAATGCCTATTTGCCAGAGTTATCTCAGAAAACAGCTAAAAAAACTGACTATACTCAGGAGCAATTAGAGTTTGTAGAATTTATTCAACAAAACAAATGGAAAAAGAGCTCTCACTCTTTGCAGGCTAAATGCTGCTTGCTCTATCAGTGGAAGGAGAGAACGCTGGACATTCACTGTAGCATGAAATCTCATCTCATATAAGAGACCACAGATGCAAAGGCATAATTCACGCTAGGGTGATCAGTTCATGCCCAGTACTTTCCTGGCTTTAATACAAAGTCCCGAATCCTGAGATCCTCTCCCCTACCCAGACAAACTGGGACAGCTGGTCACCCTAAATGTAACCCAGCCCTTATTTTCTTGGTTTTGTTGTCCAGTGTTTCACCAGGGGCTACTGCGTCCCCAAATTTCTTAAAGTAACAATCAGGAGCTTTGCTAAAGGCACTCCAGAGCTAAATAAGCCCAATACTGAAATCCAATCTTCCCACTTTCACACAATCACTGAAGCTTTTCATTCTTACTCACCTGTCCATTCTCATCCCTCAATCTTAATATTTATGACCTTATTTTTCCTAGATGTGGGGACATCCATGACTGAGGACATTTTCAGAATTTAATAGCCAATGGAAGGGGGGAAGGGAGTATTCCTGATGAGACGACAGTACAGACCCAGACCTCTACCTACCCCATTCCTAGATTCTCAATGAGACCATCAAAGAAATATCAAAAAAATGAAGACTCCTTTCAGTGCTCAATATCAGAGAAAGGTGCTCAATATGCCAGAAATTACAAGCAACTCTGCTGGATACAGTATAAGAGGAATGAGATTAAAGAAAGGTAGCACTGTACTATAAATCAATTATACTTCAATTAGGAAAAAATACCAGGACTTCCCTGGCAGGCCAGTGGTTCAGATCTCCCCATCCAAGGCAGGGGGTAAGGGTTCGATCCCCAGTCCAAAAGCTGCCCGTGTTTGCTCATACCGTGAGCATCCATACCACCCAAAGACAAGAACAAGTTATTCAGTGCGCTCCAGTTCATCAAGTCTCTCATCTGACCCTGCAAAGGTGCATTTTCTGCCTTCAGGTGAAGTATTTAGCCAGGAATCTGTACTAAGTTTTCATAGAACCAGTCTTAACACCAAGTTGCCTCTTAGCTGGTGCTAGTCTTCTTTCTATAAGGAAAAACAGGCAAGGAAAAAATTACTAAACTCGGGCAAAATTACTATAGTTCTAAGGAAAGGAACCAGTTTGACAGAAACTGCCTCTTCTGAAAAAGTGTTACTCAAATGGTCAGAAAAAATTTTCATAAAAGTCTCAATTTTTCAAGAAGCCACTTGACTCAAGAAGGCACTGCACCTGTAATAATGGGGCAAAGTAATCATGAAGATGGAACAGCATGAGATCAGGAAAGGCTGCTTGGGGCTGATTTGTTTTTTTAGTAAGTCTGCCTTCATTTAAAACAATAAGAGCCTGACTACACAACAGAATGCATGCTGCAGAAAAACCAAATCACCCAAGTGAATGGGAACTCAAGAAATTCTCCCAGAACTCAGACAGAAAACAAAAATTAGTGACAGAAAAAGATAAGAGATGAGGGGCAGATTTAGCCAAAAGAGATAGAACAGAAATCTTAGAAAGCAGAAAATAGAACAATGAAAGAATAATCAAAGAAATAACAGAAGAATATTTTCCAAAGTTGTAAAAAGGCCTGAGTCTGTACTACAAAATGGCTAACCAAGTGCATAAACATTTTCCATTCAAAAATTAAATACAAAATACGAAAAATGTCCAAAGAAAAAGCACAACTTGCTATAATAGGATCAAAATGGAGATGATTTCAGGTATCTCCTTAACATCAAATATTAGAGGTCAAGGGAACAATATCTATAGAGCTTTAAGGTGGAAACCTCCTTACTCAAGATTCCGATAGCCATTAAAGGAGATATGAATACATGTAGGTACAGTAAGTCACACTCAAACAATGCAAAGACTCAGAAAACACACTACCACCATTTCCCTATCATTAGCCTTCATCAAACAGTTAGAACCTATACTTTAGCTGACAAGATGGCAATCAAAATAATTAAAACCACAATATAAAAAGACTAGCAGGGAACATACAAGTTGTTAAATAATTTTAATACGGCTATTTAATTCAATGCTAGTATAATTAATGAGCTTCCATGGTGGCTCAATGGTAAAGAATCTGCCTGCCAATGTAGGAGACCCCAGTTCAATCCCTGGGTCGGGAAGATTCCCTGGAGAAGGGAATGGCAACCCATTCAGGTATTCCTGCCTGGAAAACTCCATGGACAGAGGAGTCTGGTGGACTACAGTTCATGGGGTCACAAAGAGTTGGACATGACTTAGTGATGAAATAAGAACATAATTAATAATAAATGAAAGTAAGTACACTTCATCTAAAAAATTTTCTATATTAAAATTTATTTTAGGGACTTCCCTGGTAGGCCAGTGGTTAAGACCTTAGGCTTCCAATGCAAGGGGCATGGGTTTGATCCCTGGATCAGGAACTAAGATCCCATATGCTGTGCTGCTGCTGCTGCTGCTAAGTCGCTTCAGTCACGTCCGACTCTATGAGACCCCATAGACGGCAGCCCACCAGGCTCCCCCATCCCTGGGATCCTCCAGGCAAGAACACTGGAGTGGGTTGCCATTTCCTTCTCCAATGCATGAAAATGAAAAGTGAAAGTGAACTCGGTCAGTCGTGTCCTACATTTAGCGACCCCATGGACTGCAGCCTACCAGGCTCCTCCGTCCATGGGATTTTCCAGGCAAGAGTACTGCAGTGGGGTGCCATTGCCATCTCCAACATGCTGTGCAGCAGGGTCAAAAATTAAAAAAAAAAAAAAATTTTTTTTTTTTTTTAAGAATTGTTTAAAAAAATCTAAGTCAAAAATTTTAAAGAGTATGTTTGTTTTTTTTTAATGCCCAGTAAAAGAACAGAAGAGGTGAATAAAGTGAGCATCAAGATGCATGTCAATAATATGTCAACAGAAAAATGGGCAAAAGATGATCAGCTAATAAATAGTAATAGAAAGAAGAATACAAATGGCCATGAAAACACGGAAAGTGTTCAACATCATCAACAAGTAAGTGTACTTTAAAACGACAGCATGTTATTTTCACTCATTAAATTGGAGAAAACATTTTTAACTGTAATGCCTGGTGTTGCCTAGGGCGCAATAAGGTAGGTTGGTAAAAGGAACTGATAAACACATTTCATACACTGTAGGTAGGAAGGCAAACTGAGAACATTCTGAAGAACAGTCTAACCATGCAATATGTACAGTCTTTACCTATCAACACTCTCATCCTTACTCAGGTGGCTCACTTCTAGTAACTCTTCCTAGAGAAATAACTATAGGTGCAGATAAAGATTAGGTACAAAGATGTTCACCAGAGAGATATACTTGATACCAAGGCACTGGTAATAAATGGCATGACAAAAGTAGAGGACTCCTATTTAAGCCATTTTTTAAAATCACATTTTCGAGGAATATTTAATAAGGAAAAATATTCAAGATATATAAGCATTGGAGAAAAAAGACAAAAAATTATTGGGAAAAAAACAAGATATAACACATTATTGTTGTTGCTGTTGTTCAGCTGCTCAGTCGTGTCCGACTCTGTGACCCCATAGACTGTAGCACACCAGGCTTCCCTGTCCTTCACTGTCTCCTGGAGTTTGCTCAAACCCACGTCCATTGAGTTGGTAATACAATCCAACCATCTCATCCTCTGTTGTTCCCGTCTCCTCTTGCCTTCAATCGTTCCTAGCATCAGGATCTTTCCCAACGAGTCAGCTCTTCACATCAGGTGGCTAAAGTATTAGACCTTCAGCTTCAGCATCAGTCCTTCCAATGAATATTCAAGCTTGATTTCCTTTAGGATTGACTGGTTTGATCTCCTTGCAGTCCAAGGGACTCTCAAGTGTCTTTGCTAGCATCACAAATCGAAGGCATCAATTATTCAACACTCAGCCTTCTTTATGGTCCAACTCTCACAGCCATACATGACTACTGGAAAAACTTTAGCTTTGACAATGTTCACCTTTACCGGCAAAGTAATGTCTCTGCTTTTTAATACACTGTCTAGGTTTGTCATAGCTTTCCTTCCAAGGAGCAAGCGTCTTTTAATTTCATGGCTGCAGTCACCATCTGCAGTGATTTTGGAGCCCAAGAAAATAAAGAGTGTTGCTGTTTCCATTGTTTCCCATCTATTTGCCATGAAGTGATGGGACTGGATGCCATGATCTGTTTTTTGAGTGCTGAGTTTTAAGCCAGCTTTTTAACTCTCTTTCACCTTTATCAAGAAGCTCTTACGTTCCACTTTGCTCTCTGCCATTAGAGTGGTATCATCTGCATATCTGAGATTGTTGATATTTCTCCCAGCAATCTTGATTCCAGCTTGTGATTCATTCAGCCTGGCATTTCACATGATGTACTCTGCATATAAGTTAAATAAGGAAGGTGACAATATACAGGCTTGATGCACACCTTTCTCAATTTTGAACCAGTCTGGTGTTCCATGTCCGGTTCTAACTGTTGCTTCTTGACTTGCATACAGGATTCTCAGGAGACAGGTAAGGTGGCCTGGTATTCCCAAACATATCTAATATATTAATTTTCTAAACATCATATCTAATGATATTAATATCATATTAACATTATATCTAATACCATATAATCTGATATTAATTTTCCCATATTTGGGAAAACATATTTTCCCAGGTATAGGAAAAAAATGCAAGAAGGAATCACATCAAATAGTTATGAATGTTGCTAGCTCTGTGTGGTCACATTATGTGATGTATTTTTGTTATCCAATTTACACTTTCTTATAGTTTACAAATTCTTTACAGTGAGCATCAATTCTAATATTTCATTTTTAGCATCTCTGAATTTAGAGCACATCTTAAAATTGATTGTTTTTTGGGGAGTTGGTTTTTTCTTTTATTTATACATTTAAATTTGGCTGGGTGGGTCTTCATCGCTGCACACAGGCTTTCTCTAGTTGCAGTGCATGGGCTACTCATTGTGGTGGCTTCTCTTTTGCAGAGCACGGACTCTAGGGTGCAGATTTAAGTAGCTTCAGCTCACGGATTTAGTAGTTGTGGCTCACGGGCTCTAGAGCGCAGGCTTCACAGTTGTGGCACAGGGGCTTAGGTGCCCTGTGGAATGTGGGATTTTCCTGGACCAGGGATGGAACCCATGTCCGCTGCACTGGCAGGTAGATCCTTAACCATGGGACCACCAGAGAAGTCCTTCACAGCATCTTTGACTGGATAGCATACATTATTACTTTTGTACTTAACAATAAAAAATAAAACAGTAAGTATGATGACTTTTTTAAATGCAAAAGGGAATGCTCAATGAAGAGGTCCTCAGAAAAGAGATATTCATTCCCCAAAAAGAAATGAAAGAACACTGAAATCAGTAAGGGCAATAAGAGCTTTGGTTCGTTTTATACATCTTTTGCAGTGTATTTTCCAGGGGACTGAAAACTCTTTTATAGAAACAAGTACAGAGGTGAAGATGACCTCAGGGTACACACCTTTCTCTCTCTTTGTTTTCTAAGATTAACTTTTATGGAATGCTTATTTTATTGTTGGGCTGAGAAGAGAATACATTCTTGAGGTTAATCATTCATTCTTGATTTCTAAATCAGCAAAAGGAACTTTAATCCCACTTTAGGAAGGGCTGCCTTTTCTCATCCTGGTAGCAACTCTTCCCATGAGACAGAAGGGCAGAGGGGATCATGGAAATGGAGAGATGAGAAGGTTAGGTTAACAGAAAACTTGAATGAAGTCTCTTCTCTTCCCACTTTGTATATACAAAGCCACTGCTCCAGTGAACTCCAGGCCCCAGAACTTCCAAGTAAAGCTAATGAATGAAACTGGAATAGCCACTTAAACTTTTCAGTTCTGTTCCTTCAAACACCTTTTGACTACTTTCTTTAGTCACTCCTATTTCAATATCTGATTTTCCATTGGCAATTGAAGATAGTTTTTTTTTAAAAAAAAGCAAAAGTGTTAGTTGCTCAGTCATGTCCAGCTCTTTGTGACTCCATGGACTACAGCCTACCAGACTCTTCTGTCCATGTAATTCTCTAGGCAAGAATTCTGGAGTGGGTTGCCATTACCTTCTCCAGGGCATCTTCCTGACCCAGGGATTGAACCCTGGTCTCCTGCATTGCAGGCAGATTCTTTACCACCTGAGCCCCCACAGAAGCCCAAGATAAGGTTTCTGGCTAATACTTAGGGAGGAAATAAGGCTGTTCTCTCCAGATACTCGGCAAGTTCCTATTCTGTACAAGGCACTAAGTGCTGTGCACAGTACAGAAATACAATTAATAGTGGCTCTGAAAAACCTTAGCTCTAATAGGTGACATAAGACTGCTATATCAATTGCTACAGTCTGGAGGGAAAGAGAGTTATGGCAACCATACTGAATGGCTGGTGTCACTGTCACTGTGGCTATTAAATTTTTTTAATGTCAACCCTAAATAGGTGAGTTATACGTGTACCTAGAATGAAGGAGAAAATATAACTAGGTGGAGGGAACAATATGAAAATGTAAGGGGAAAGAGGTATGCCAGGATCAGTTTTAGAACAAAGTCACTATAATGAACTAAGGACGATAATTTATACCTTTTTAAAATTTGTAGGAAATTTCCTGGCACTTTTGATGCCGTGTCCAGAAATCGTTGGAGAACTAAGATCCTGAAAGCCTCGAACTGTGTCAAAAAAAAAAAAAAAAAAAGTTGAAATGTTTATTGGGCCTAGAAGAATTATTCCACAGAGACAGTTTAATGGGGGTATAGATAGTGCCAGCACAGTAGTGGCGGTGGCTTAGTCGCTAAATCATGTCCAACTCTTGCAACCCCACGGACTACAGCCTGCCAGGCTCCTCTGTCCATGGGATTCTCTAGGCAAGAATACTGGAGAGGGTTGCCATTTCCTTGTCCAGGACATCTTCCCCATCCAGGGATCAAACCTGTGTCTCTTTTGTCTCCTGCATTGCAGGCGGATTCTTTACCATTGAGCCACCAAGGAAGCCCAATGAGGACATTGGGCTTGAAATCTGCTGCAGGAACTGACTGATTCAAGAAAAGTCAGATTCATTCCTGGTCTAGTCCTGAGCTCAGTCAACAAAAATCAATTAAATAAATAAATTTTTTTAAAGGTTTCATTCATGGTCATTCTCCCACTGTTTTTACAGAAGGAGCAAAGAGCATACACAGTATATGCAATCAAATTAAAAGCCTGAAAAATTCCTTCCCATAGCCTGTACTTTTATGAATTATGCTGTAGAGAGAACCCAATAGCCAAAGAGGGCATAGGAAGACTGCCAGCCAGGGACTTCCCTGGTGGTCCAGTAGTTAAGAATACACCGTCCAATGCAGGAGACTCCTTTCGATCGCTGGCTACGGAACTAAGATCTCACATGCTGTGGGGCAACGAAGCCCAAGCTCCACAACCAGAGAGCCAACGCTGCAATGAAGAGCCAGCAAGCCAATGAGAGATCCCACATGCTGCAACTGAAACCCGACAGAGCCAAAAGTAAATAAATAAATATTTAAAAAGAGACAGAGAGAGAGACTGCCACTCAACGAGGAACACTCCAGCTACCCAACCCGTATAGAGAATTATCTCAATACCACATGACTGATTGAATGAACCATAAGAGATTAAAAGGTCTTCATAATTCATAGTAATATTATTATTCATCCTCAGCTTAAAAAAAAAAACACATAGGCACTTTTTTTTTTTTTTTTTACCTTTGATGGTGTTCTTATAAAAAAAAAAAAAAACGTGAAAGAGAACGTACAAATTGATCCAGACACTGTGTCATTTGGAAAATTCTATGATGCCACATTGTTATCTGGATTAGTTATAAGGAAGTAAAGCATGGGTCACTGAAGGAATAGACTGTCATGGAAGATTCTAAAAGCTGTCTCTAGAGATCCCAGAATATAAGATGAATGGCCATCTGTTTTGGCAGGGGTCTTCAAAACCTTTTCCAGCCAGGAGCTTTTAAGGATAGAATAAATATTTCCTTTTGCCTATACTGCCATGAATGAAGAGGAATTTCACTCATTGATTCAATATTTATTAAAGCACCTACCATGTTCAAAGTACTGTGGTGGGTCCTGGAGAGGGTACACATTTTGGGGAATCTAAAATATAGTAGTCAGAAGGCATTCTTAGAAAATTCCAGAAAAAGAACGAAGACACAGGACCTGAGTGACAACGGAATTCTCCTAGGAGTGCAATGAGAAGCAATCTCAGTAAAACTGTGTCAGATGTGTTTGAAGAAGGCAGTGTTTATCAAAACATTAACTAAGTCATACGATGCAACATCTAATAGCATCGAGCCAGCACCATGGCATGACTCTCCAGTCAGTAAAGACAGAGAAAGGCAGTGATGAACGCCAGGGAGAGAGGGAGAACTAAGCAACAAGAAAGCCATGGCTCGAACACAAAACCACCTCAATAAGGCAGCTCGAGCCTGAGCTTTTGGTGAGGTCGGAAATCTTGACCTGACATTTGCAGCATGTTCTTTCAACTGATGTAAGTTTAGTGATTACAGTGGATGAGACCTTCTACGCAGGAGTCCAGTCACTCCATTTGGTTCTACAATTAATAACACACACATAAGCACAATTAATAACACACACTGTACACTGTCGACATACAGAGAAAGCATGGTCCCCTCATCAAAATTACAGATGAGCCTGTAAACATTATATAGTTCAAAAATATGACAGCAATGACATGGCTGAAATACCAGAAGTCAAGTGAGAGCATCTATGTCTTGGTATAAAGTTGATCAATTAAGAGAAAAAAAAACTTAAAAATAAACATCAAGTGACAAAAGTTAGGAAGAGTTGAGAGTGTAAGAGAGCCAATCCCACATTTTTCTTCATGAAAGACTGACAGGCCTTAAAGTTGTTAAATGAAAAAACTGAAGTATTAAAGATATTTTAACAGTTAAGCAGGAAAGAATCGCCTAAGGAATAAAATGTGAATACAGTGAAAAGTAGTTACATCTAAGAAATGGAACTTGGGGGTAGGTGGCAAAGTTTCCCCCTTTCCATTTTATTTTTTATTTATTTTTTTTTTCCCTTTCCATTTTAGATCAACCTCCACTGTTTAAATTTTTATTTCCTAGTACATATATTATTTTTATTATAATACCAACAATAATATGGATGAGGTACTGACATGAAAAAAATCTCCAGGACATATTATTAAGTTAAAAAAACTAAGTAGTATACACACACATACACACATACACATATGTACCTACTAACACACAATAAGTCCCCTACATACAAATGAGTTTTGTTCTGAGAGTACAATCTGAAGGCCAATTAGTTCCTAAGTCCAACAAAGCCTAGGTACTCAACTAACACAATACTGTACTGTCCCATTTGTGTTTTTTAAAAAAGCAGCCGTAACATAAATATATCTACATAACTATTTATGTTAATGCTTATAAAAGGAACAGACAGAAGATAAAAGAGTACCTCTACATTTTATTCTATGCACTTCCATATTATCTGAATCCTTAACAGTGAGAATATATATGTATTCATCTATTAGTTGGTCAACTAATATTCTTTTCCCACACTTTTAAAGAAAAAGATTCCACAACGATATAATTAGTAGAGCTAGCATAGTTCCATGGAAGAAAGAATAGGTTTGGTCTCAGAAAAATCTGGACTTAAACATAAGCTTCACTAGATATGTCACCTCAAGCAAGTGATTTTACCTCTCTGAGCTTCAATTTCCTTTTTAAAATGGGGTTTTATGGAGCTTTGCTGCTGCTGCTAAGTCACTTCAGTCGTGTCCGACTCTGTGCGACCCTATAGACAGCAGCCCACCAGGGTCCCCCGTCCCTGGGATTCTCCAGGCAAGAACACTGGAGTGGGTTGCCATTTCCTTCTCCAATGCAGGAAAGTGAAAAGTGAAAGTGAAGTCGCTCAGTCATGTCTGACTCTTAGCGACCCCACGAACTACAGCCCACCAGGCTCCTCCGCCCATGGGATTTTCCAGGCAAGAGTACTGGAGTGGGGTGCCACTGCCTTCTCCATTATGGAGCTTTATGGAGATACAGTTCACATACCTGCTTCCTGGTGCTGGTGGCTCAGGCGGCAAAGAATCTGCCTGCAACGCAGGAGACCTGGGTTCGATCCCTGGGTCGGGAAGATCCCCTGGAGCAGAAAATGGCAACCCATACCAGTATCCTTGCTTGGAGAATCCCATGGACAGAGGAGCCTGGTGGGCTACAGTCTATGGGGTCACAAAGAGTCAGACACGACTGAGCAACTAACATTTTCACTTTATGGAGCTTTATGGAGATACAATTCACGTATCAAATAATTCACTCATTGAAAATATACAACTCACTGCATTTTAGTGCATTCACAGAATTGTGCAACCATCATCATAAACTAATTTGAGAGTATTTTCATACTCCTAAAAGAAACCATATACTACCCACTAGCAGTCCATTCCCATCAATTTTCTTTTCTGGGGAAAAAAAAAAAAAGGTGACTAGAAGGGGACGATTACACACCTCACAGGTTTGTTATGATAAATAAATAAAATATATCAAAGCCTCCAGCTCAGTGCCTGGCCCTCAGGAGGTACTCATCACATATACTTCAAGTAAAGTTCACAACAGAAATACTACAGAAATAAACAAAAAGACTAGATATGATAAGAAAATGGCAGATCCTTCCAAGGACGTAGGAACACACTCAGGTTCCTATTCTCAGAGCCTATGACACTGGCCTTGTCCTCTCCCCAATTTGTCTGAAGACCAAAAAATCTGGTGTGTAAAGTATGTGTTAGTTGCTCAGTCATGCCCAACTCTTTGCTATCCCATAGACTGCAGAAATCCATGGGATTTCTCAGGCAAGAATACTGGAGTGGGCTGCCATTTCCTTCTCCAGGGGATCTTCCCTACCCAGGGATCAAATCTGGGTCTCCTGCATTGCAGCAGATTCTTTACCATCTGAGCCACCAGGGATATCAAGTCAGAAACCCCAAGTTTGAAAATGTCAGCATTTAGGGGCATATTTTAGAGCAAAAAGTTTCAGGAGAGACACATCCTCAACCGTGCAAAAAAAAGTGAACAGCAAGAAGCAGATACTGCGGTTGCCGAGCAGGGAAGGAGAACATGCTAAGTTCACATTGGACAAGCAGCGGAAACTATACTGTCATGTTCCTACGTTTCAGAGTGAAAATAGACATGACAGCTGCTCATTGGGCTGTTCAAGCACTTTCCACTTAAATGGCAATTCCTCAAGCTTACGACTGCAGCCTGAAGTTATAATTTACTACTGTTTCTGTATTATTCCCTTGCCTCGGCAGAAAGCAGAATGTAGCACCTACATTTCAAGACCCATGAGAGGTAATAAAGTATAATTATTTAGAATTTATGATTAAGCCATATATTAGAGGTCTTTTTTGCTTCAGCTGGTCAGTCAGAGGTTGGAGGAGGGAGGGAAAGGGGTCAGAGGAAAAAATAACACAAGCCTTTTCCTATGAACAAAAGGTCTAAGACAGGGCAGGACTGACAGACACCTGGAGGATTTACAAAGCTACCATGGTCTCCACGGGAAGCCCCCGAAGAGCCCCAGTCAAGAGACTTTTAAACTCCTAGAGGCCTCTGTTCTTCCTGCTCACAGAGCTACAAACTCCAACTCCGCTGCTCGTGTTGACTCCCGAAGTAGATGCATGGCACATTTTCAGGTTACACCACATCAAACGCTCACAGTGCACCAGCTCTGGCTGCTCGAAGCCATAGGTATTTCAGAGAAGGTGAACCTCATCAAGGAGAAAACCACGGGTCAGGCTCTATAAGTAAATGTGACCCCCACCAAGGCAAGATTGCGGTTACCACAGAGCTCTGATTCAACAATGGCCAGATGGCAACTCTTCCCAGCCGCAAGAATCAACTGGGGAGATTTCCCTTCCTTGTAGTTCCTTTATGTGGCTACAGAAATATATACATGGAACGATTAGGTGCAAAGCCGGCCAAGCTCAGGGCATGGAGCGAGGTAAGAACCCAGCACTCAGCACTCTTCTGGCAGCCTCCCCTCACTGGTTCTCCAATACACCATGACCCAGGTCCCGGTCTTCATAACGAGTCCTCATGTTCAAGTTGTAATTCAGAAAGCGCTTTCCATAAACTTTCTCTGTTTAAAAAATGTTTTACATTTCTTTTAATATTTTGTTGTTGTTGTTGTTGTTGCCACATAGCATGTGAGAGCTTAGCTCCCCAACCAGGGATTGACTTGAACGCAGGTCCCCTGCATTGGAAGCTCAGTCTTAACCACTAGACCACCAAGGGAAGTCTCGATACTTCTTTTTAAATTTCTTTTTAATTGGAGAATAACTGCTTTACAATGTTGTATTGGTTTCTGCCATATAACAAAGTGAATCAGCCAAACGTATACACGTGTCCCTCCCTCTTGAATCTCCCTCCCACCCCTCTAGGTCATCACAGAGCCCTGAGCTGACTCTATGTGCTATAGAGCAACTTCCCACTAGCTATCTATTTCACACATGGTAGAGTTTACATTTCGGAGAAGGCAGTGGCACCCCGCTCCAGTACTCTTGCCTGGAAAATCCCATGGATGGAGGAGCTTGGTAGGCTGCAGTCTGTGGGGTGGCTAACAGTCGGATACGACTGGATGACTTCACTTTCACTTTTCACTTTCATGCATTGGAGAAGGAAATGGCAGCCCACTCCAGTGTTGTTGCTTGGAGAATCCCAGGGACGAGGGAGCTTGGTGGGCTGCCGTCTATGGGGTCGCACAGAGTCGGACACGACTGAAGTGACTTAGCAGCAGCAGCAGCAGCAGCAGTGTATACATTTCAGTGCTACTTTCTCAATTCATCCCAGCCTCTCCTTCCCCGTTGTGTCCACAAGTCCACTCTGCATCTGCGTCTCTATCCCTGCCCTATAAACAGGTCCCCTATACTTTTTTATTTGACTTCACAGTAACCCTGGGAAGCAAATGTCATGAAGCACCAGCTTTTCACTGGAGGCAGAGGCTCAGAGCGGTGCTAACAACGCACAGCCCACAGACAAGAGGGGAACCTGAGGGAAGCTCGTCACCTGACCTTTCTCTTATTCCACCCTGAACCTGAAAGTCACCTGGCCTTTCTATTATTCCATCCTAAACTGCTGGTGAGGGAACGCCAACCCAAAAAGGAGATACTGTGCATTTCAATTTATATTGCTGTTCTTTTTTGTCGTGCAATTTTTACTTGGCAACCGAAGCTTCAAAATAGTTAATTGGCACAATAATGACATGTGAAAATGAGATGTAGTTGGTTTTAAGGAAACAAAAGTAAAGAGAGTAGAGAGAACAGAGTCATGAAGAGTGATATGTGAAAAATAATAAATAAAGGGGTGGGGGGAGGAGGTTTGTCCAAAATGTTTATCTAACACTCACCTTTGTCCTGAACCATCCCACGTCTACAGTCGGCTCCGGCTTAATGAACATGATTTGGTTGATGTCCCTTGAACTGTATAATCGGTTCCACACAAAAAACAAACCCACAGTTTGTCTCCAAGCCACTTTTAAGTCCCTAACTCCCTAGTTGCCTTCAGTCTATGGAAAACATCTGTGGCAAAGTAAATCATCCCATTCTGAGAAAGACCAGAGTGTATTTTTTTTTCTTCTCTAAGTGTGTTTTGAAGTCCTGGTTGGAAAATTAGTGAAAATTGTAAATCTGCTTGCAAATCTGGTCATGTCTAACTCTGAGATTAGGGCAAAGATTCCAATTTAAAAGTAAAACCGTGACAACCCCAGTTAAGCGTGTCCTCAGGCACTGCCAGCAGGGCCTTCACTCAATTCCACAGGCAGTGGATTTATTACAGGCACCCGGCACGTTCCCCATCAGACACCCCTGGAGGACTGACTTGAGACAGCAGGGTTTGGTCTGCACTTCCTCTGCAGACCAATATATTATTATAAATTGAGCTAAACTGTTTCCTTTTCAAAAGTGCTATGAAGTTCAGATTTCAGGTATCAGCACAGGGCAGGGATCCCGGGACAGGGTTCTTTAGAGTCCTTGGCTTTTAAAAAGTAAAGAGAAAAGGTGGCTTTCCACCATGGTTGCTTTTATTTTTGTTTTGTTTAGCCTAAGAGAAGATGCGGGACAAGTCATTTTAGAAATCGAATATGACATCTTAATAAGAAAACAGATTCCAAGCACAAACTTGAGGTGCAGCATGCTATGTTTGGCCTAGTTCACTAAGTTATCAGTTACTTCACCTTTATCTGAAGGCAGGAGTTTGGAAATCAGAACTAGATGTTATGTCTCAGATATCAGCTGCTATAAAATGACAACTATCTTCCTTTATCACCTACAACAGCTAACTGGAACCAATGTATATTATAAAAATGTATATTCATTATAAGTTAAAAGGACAATGCAATTATTTAATATTTTCATTTTTAATGTAATTTCTGAGCCAAGAAAAACATAACTTTAAAAAGAAATGGAGGGCTTCCCTGGTAGTCCAGCGGTTAAGAGTTCACCTTGCAATGCAGAGGACACTGGTTCCATCCCTGATCTGGGAAGATCTCACATGCTTCGGAGCAACTAAGCCCATGGTCTACAACTACTGAGTCCATGCTCGAGAGCCTGGGAGCCCCAACTGCTGAAGCCCATGTGCCCTAGAGCCTGCGCTCTCCAATAAGAGAAGCCACAATGAGAAGCCCACGCACTGCAATGAAGAGTAGCCCCTGCTCGCCACGACTAGAGAAAGCCCACATAGAGCAACAAGCCGAAAATAAATAAACGGATAAATAAGTTTTAAAAAATGAACTGGAAAAGAAAGAAGCAAACAGACCACCATCGTCACCTTCCTTTCTGCCCTTCTGAACAATTAAGTCTTAAACCTTCAGGTAAGGCAGAGAAGCTCAGAGCAGGGGTCAGTGCTGGACAGGGGTGCAGAAGGCCTCCAGGTACAGGGTCCAGATGGCCTGACATGGGTATCAGAGCACAGGTGGGCTAAAGTGACAAGTTTCAATCCATGATTCTTTCCCACTGTGTAACCATGGCTAAGTCACTACATCAATCTAACCTGATCTTCTTTCTCAACAGAGCTGGTATCTACTTCTCAGGGTTACTGAGAAGATTCACAGAAGGCTTGACTTGTCATTAGTCCACAGTAAACATAGCTGTTATTCATATACTACTGTTATTCCTGGGCTTCCCTGGTGGCTCAGTGGTAAAGAATCCGCCTGAGAAGGCAGAAGACACAGGTTCGATCCCTGAGTCAGGAAGAGCCCCTGGAGTAGGAAACGGCAACCCAGTCCATTATTCTTGCCTGGGAAATCCCACAGACAGAGGAGCCTGGGGGGCTACAGTCCATGGGGTGACAGAAGAGTCGGACATGACTTAGTCACTAAGACACCAACAACTGCCATTCCAGGTACATATTTATGTACATGTTGAAAAAGTCTGAAAAGGAATATACCGAAATAGGCACGAACCTGATTTTTATTTTCTTCTTTTCACTTTATACTTTTCAGAGTTTCTTTTCCCTACAATGAGCATATACTGCTTTTTCAATCAGAAAAGAAAACATGAGATGTTACTAAATAAATGGAAAGTAGCTGAACCTTTACAATGTCATTTACTACTTTTATACATAGAAAGTTAATAAAGCTATTTAAAATAGCACTATTCTGACTCCCATTTCTTTTAAAGATGCAAAATATTAATAGAAACTCAGAGTACCCAAAAGGAAAGTGATTTACTGGCTGAAATGACAACCTATTTATATTCATGGTAAATATCCACGTCTGGGTGGTATATTAAAAAATGAAATAATAATCTGTTTTACCTATAAATGATGCTCAACGATGGGGCAAAGACTTGAGAATAGAAACTCAAATCCTGAGATAAGCAGGAGCAGGGCAGATAAGAGATGACTTTACCCCTAAAAGCATTCCCACCTCGACATCTTCAATGAATTGGGATCAAATCTAAATGGTCCCTTTGAGAGCAAGAAAAGCACCGAATAAGAAACACGCGACCACATACTGCCCTCTGTTCTGCCTCACACGAACTGAGTGACCTTGGGCAAATTACTTAAAAACAGATTGATACCCTGCACCATCTCCCTAGCAAGACTGTTTGGAGACTGATTGAGATGGCTTATGCAAAACTGATCTGTAAACTGGAAAGCAACATGCAAATAGAAGGCAAGAGATTTGGAGCTTACTTAGAGGATGAGATGGTTAGACAGCATCACCAACTCAACGGACATGAATTTGAGCAAACTCCGGGTGACAGTGGAGGAGAGGAGCCTGGCAGGCTACAGTCCCTGGGGTCGCAGAGTTGGACACGACCTAATGACTGAACAACAACAGAAGAATAGTGTGCGACAAATGCAGGACTCCTCCACGAAAAGAATTTAAGAATTTACTACTGAATCGCACTGGGAGAAAGTAATTCCCTGCATCATGATCTTCCAATCTTCCTGCTGCCACAAAGGAGAAAGCCCAAAATTGGTACCATGATTGGGTTAACACCTCTCCCTAATAGTGACTGAAGACAGAACAGGCCTGAGTCTCAGAGTCTTCAGGAAACAAAAGCACCAGATACTAAGATGACTTTACTTTCACTCTGTACGATTCTTCTAACTATGTTAAGTGATACTGGTTTTCCATTTCAGATATAAAATCACCTAAAATAAACTCATTTCTGTTCAAGAAAAAAAAAACAGTTTATCTAGAGAGAAATATTACATAAGTAATAATGTGGTGCTGGAGAAGACTCTTGAGAGTCCCATGGACTGCAAGGAGATCAAATCAGTCAATCCTAAAGGAAATCAACCCTGACTGATGCTAAAACTGAAGCTTTAATACTTTGGCCCCCTGATGGGAACAGCCAACTCACTGGAAAAGACACTGATGCAGGGAAAGATTGAAGGCAAAAGGAGAAGGGGATGACAGAGGATGAGATGGTTAGATAGCATCACCAACTCCATGGACATGAATCTGAGCAAACTCCGGGAAACAATGAAGGACAGGGAAGCCTGGCATGCTGCAGTCCGTGGGGTCTCAAAGAGTCAGACTAGACTTACTGACTAAACAACAACAACAATACTAGTATGGGTAGCACAGGAATATGGCAAGAAACTTGAAGCTAGTGTGTGAATGAATGAAATTTGGAAAACATTTAGTGAGGTCATGACTGAATGGCTACCCCAAACTCATAATTCCTAGAAAGCAAGGACCAAGTGTTATCCATTTCCAGTATCTCCTGAAACTTACGAAGCACAAAGAGGACCCTCTACAGACACTCTATTATTGGGAGATAATTCTTATTATAAACACTGGGTTTGAGCCTTGATGTTCCTGGCTCTAAAACCAAACACATGAGTAGATTCCCCTAGGCAGGTAAGAGTGAGATTAACCCCAAAATAATTAGGAGTGAGAGCCAAGGACAAAATAAACCCTAAGAGGCTCTGTAAGGAAAAAAAGGATAATGTTTGCATGCTGTGCATCAGAAAGCAAACAGAAAGTCTAAAAATAAACAAAACAAAAAAAAACTTAGAGTAAGAAACAAAAAATGAAGCTCTCCAAACTCCCCAAACTTCGTAGCTTCAGCAAGGCTGACCAGGGCTGAAATATTGTTTCCCAGAGAACTAAGTGAGGGAAATGAGCGGAACTTGGGAGGGAGTAGGGGGCAGGGAGTAGAGGAAGAGGCTGTGTTGTCAGGCCAGCTGTTCCTGAGAGGAAACTAAATTCAAAACTAGAAAAAACTTTCACTAAAAACCTACAGAGACAGGGACATATTTTTTTAAACTTCACATTAATAAGGTGATTGAGATGATTTAGTAGCTCTGATGAAAAAAATCTTGAAAACTGGTTAGTACTTTGGGGAACGCCATCAACACTAAGAATGAAAAGAAAAGCAACTTTTAAAATTAGCAGTATCTTAAAAAGAAAAAAAAAAATCAAGTTACATGTAGAAGCTTCATTATCATATGAAAAACTTACAAAGTTTACTTCAAAAGACATATGCAAAATATGTACCCAATAATCTAAAACTTAAGACACTAGAGCATCAGTATAGCTTTGATCCTTGCATTACCAAGCATAAAATAGCAGTCTCCTTGGTGAAGGGGTATCGCCAAACCAGGTGTCTCTATGTCCCACGAGATCTTAAAACCAACGTGCCAAATATCAGGATCTCTGCCTTCAAGCTGAGGGTCGTCCTCACTTTCCTCTTCAGGGCCTGTCAAAAGAAAAGAGAGTTGTCAGGAATGTTTCATCTAAAGTTCTGAATTTCATAGTTACCTTAAGAATAACTGAAGTTTTAATAAAATATGGATAAGTGAACTATATATTCTATTTGCATCATTTAAAAAAAAACACATTCTTTAAAATATTTTAACACGTCATTAATTTGTTTTGTTGATAAAAAAATCTGAAAGTGGTAAGGAAATAACCGCAGGTATCAAAGAAAATTAAAGATGATTATTCTGTTCAGTTTCATGTAACTAAATCAGAAAATCTGCATAGGTTTTTAGGAAAATATGAATGGCCAAAATTGACCCCAGAAGAGGTAGAATGACTTAAAAAGCCACAGAAGGTATAAAAGAAGTCAAGGAACACAGGACTAGAGAGTTGCAAAGGAAAATTCTATCAAACAGTTAAGAAGAGTGCAATTTCAATAAATTGTAAATTGTTCAAGAACACAAAAAAGTGTCCAGATTCTTTTCATAAAGACAAGAATATGTATCAAATCCAATACACACACACACACACACCAGTCTCACATCCAAAACCAATGCATAATTTCTAAATATATTAATAGTATAGACGGTCCCCAACTTAACTATGGCTCAACTTAATGATTTTTCAACTCTACAATGGTGTGAAACAATATGCATTGAGTTGCAACCATACTTTGATGCTGAATTTTGGTCCCATCAGGGGCTAGCAGTATGCAGAAAAGTACTGTTGTGATGCTAGGCAGCAGCCACTCCAAGTGAGCCTCGTGATCAGGAGGGTGGAGAATCAATACACTGGTAACTACTCACTATGCAAACAAATCATCCTAATTTCCACTTTCAGTACAATATCCAATAAATTACATGGGATACTCAGCACTTTATTACAATACACTTTGTGTTAGGTGACTCTACTCAACTGCAGACTAATGTAAGTGTTCCAAGCAGGTTTAAGGCAGGCTAGGGTAAACAATGATGTTTGGCTGGTTATGTGTATTAAATGCAGTTTTGACTTATGCTATTTTCAACTTAAAATGGGTTTATTGTGAGATAATCCCACTGAAAGTTGAGGAAGATCTATATAAGGAAAAAGAATCAAAATCCAGCAGCATTTTACAAGAATAACATGACGAAGTAGAACTTACTTCAGGAGTAGAAGGATAATTTAATATGCAAAAGTCTATTGCTGGGAGAAATATTAACAACCTCAGATATGCAGATGACACCATGCCAATGACAGAAAGTGAAGAGGAACTAAAGAGCCTCTTGAGGGTGAAAGAGGAGAATGAAAAAGTTGGCTTAAAACTCAACATTCAAAAAACTAAGGTCAAGCATCTGGTCCCATTCCTTCACGGCAAACAGAAGGTAAAAAGTAGAAGCAGTGACAGATTTTATTTTCTTGGGCTCCAAAATCACGGCAGACATGACTGCAACCACAAAATTAAAGATGCTTCCTCCTTGGAATGAAAACTATGACAAACATAGACAACATTTTAAAAATCAGAGACATCACTTTGCTGAAAAAGGTCCATCTAGTCAAAGTTACGGTTTTTCCAACAATCATGTACAGATATGCGAGTTGGACGCTGGAGAAGGCTGAACACTGAAGAATTGATGCTTTTGAACAGTGGTGCTGGAGAAAGCTCTTGAGAGTCCCTTGGACAGCAGGGAGATCAAACCAGTTAATCCTAAAGGAAATCAACTCTGAATATTCATTGGAAGGATTGATGCTAAAGTTGAAATCCAATGCTTTGGCCACCTGATGGGAAGAGCCAACACACTGGAAAAGACCCTAAAGCTGGGAAAGATTGAAGGCAAAAGGAAAAGAGGGTGGCAGAGGATGAGATGGTTAGACAGCATCACTGATTCAGTGGACATGAGTTTGAGCAAATTCTAGAAGATACTGAAGGACAGGGAAGCCTGGCGTGCTGCAGTCCACAGGGTCGCAAAGAGTTGAGCACGACTTAGTGACTGAACAACAACAATACTTAAAATTCATCATATTCATAGATGAAAACAAACAAAAAATACATGAGTCACCAGATACACAAAAATAATTGATAACATACATCCTTTCATGATAAAAACCTCAATAAGAGCAATAGGTGACTAGTTCCTTTACATGATACAATATAGATTTATCTCAAAGCCAACATATTTTAATAGGAAAACATCGGAAAGTTAATAGAAAAAGTTAAGACAGTATCCTTTATCACCATAATGACTCACTCAAACAAATGCAAAGACATATTATGTTCTTGAGAAATAAGGTGAAACATTACGGAAATGCCAGTTCTCCCTAAGTCATCCATAAATTTGACATAAACACAATAAAAATACCAACAGGATTGATTTTTAGTTCACTGGGTTTGGTCCTAGACAAGCTGACTCTATAATTAACACAGAAATATAAACAAGCAAGCTTGGCCAGGGACTTTTTTTTAACCATATAAAGAACTTCTACACATCAGAAAGATAAATATCAATAATCAAGGAGAAAAATGGGCAAAAGTTATAAAGACAGAAGACATAAAATGGAGTTTGTAAACATATAAAAAGACGTTCAAACACACAAAACAAAGCCATAATAGATATTTTTCACCTATTAGATCAGAAAAAAATAAGCACTTTAATAAAATATAATGTTAGTAAGAGTGGAGCAAAATGGCACATTCATATTCTCTATGGAAGATTATCTGCAATACCTATCAAAATTACAAATGTAACTCGTTTTTATTATTAAAAATTTTTTTTTATTTTTAAAAACCTTTGAATTTGTAGGAATTCCACAATACCACTTTTAGAAATGTATACTAAAATTCCTACTTGCAGAGGTTGCAAATTGAAGGAGGCTATTTACTAGAGCACTGTTTATAAAAGCAAAAGATCAGAATAACTTCAACATCCATCAATAAATTTCTGGTTTAATAAAATATGAAATGTTCAGGCAATAAAAACACTATATAGCCACTAAAAATAATATGGGCATGCAATGATAGAAAACTATCTCCTATATTTTTAAGAGAAAGAAAGGAATAGGCTATAATTTGTATTAAAAAAAAAACACATACACATATATGTGTGTATATGTGCATATATTAATAATATTTCTGGAAGAAAACTCAAGACTGATTTTTTCTGGAAAGAGAATTACATGGCTGGAATAAACAGGAGAGACAAGTAAAGGAAGTAGAAGGCACACCCTATGATTCACCTACATTAACTGTCCCACACCTACATAAAAACATGTAAAAGTTCATCTAAGAAATATTTATTGAGCAGTTACAATAAACGACGTGCTGACCTGGGCACGTGGGGTTTATCAGTAAATGAAACAAAGACCTATGCCCAGTGGAGCTTTACTTACAGCGGAGTTGTGAATGTTCATCACTGATTACTAGAAATGGAACATTTTAAACTCCACTAGACTTTAATCCACTAGACTTCCCTGGTGGCTCAAAGGGTAAAGCATCTGCCTACAATGTGGGAGACCCGGGTTCAATCTCTGGGTTGGGAAGATCTCCTGGAGAAGGAAATAGCAACCCACTCCAGTATTCTTGCCTGGAAAATCCCATAGACGGAGGAGCCTAGTAGGCTACAGTCCATGGGGTCGCAAAGAGTCGGACACGACTGAGCAACTACACTTCACTAGACTTTAAACCACTAGACTCTGGTCTTCAAATGCAGGGTCCATTTTTCTGTTTCATCCACATTTAGAACTCCACATTGGAAGAATTGATGCCGAAGCTGAATACTCTGGCCACCTGATGCGAAGAGCCTGGAAAAGATCCTGATGCTAGGAAAGACTGAAGGCAAAAGGAGAGGGGTGACAGAGGATGAGATGGCTAGATAGCATCACCGACTCAATGGCCATGACTTTGAGCTAACTCCAGTAGATACTGAAGGACAGGGAAGCCTGCGTGCTACAGTCCATGGGGTTGCAAAGAATTGGATATGACTTAGCAGCTGAACAACAAGTGGCATATAAATGACATCCAATGAACATTTGTTCTAAATTGCCTACTTAAACATAGTATGCTCTCTCAGTTCACACCATTCATGGTCTTTACTGTGCAAGATGACAGGAAAAGAAAATGTTAATTATGGCAGGGGGTGGGGGAATAACAAATGCAAATAAGTCAAATAATGTAATAATAAAGTATGACACTGCTGAATTAGCACAGTTCTCAACATTCAAGAAATCTAAAGGATAGGTTCAATGCAGGCTAGAACAAGTAGAACAAAATTCTTAGAGATGATCAAACTTGAAAGACAAGAATAGTTTAGACTCACAGAGGGCAGAATACAAAAGATGTACATTTTATGCAATCAAAATGAATAAAACACCTTTTACTTAGGCAGCATCACATCCAGCATGTCACATACACAATCCAAAAGTTACCTGCATCCCAGATGGCATATATTCAAATACAGAGTCCTTAAATTCTGAACATCTTACACTCTATCTAGTATCTGTAAACCAGCATCAGGGACAGAAAGAGAAAGAAAAAAAGGACCTGCCCTTTATAACTATTCATTCCCATTACTTCACATAGGTATGGTGAAAAAAGACACACCAGAAAAACAAGTTCAGGTGTCGTCAAAGAAGGAATGCTACTAAAGTTTTTAAGGACACATCCAACTGTGGATAGTCTTCAATTCCCTAAGTTTGAATCTAAAATCTGATACTGCCATAGGAACAGGATTTTACCTTCTGTCCTATCTGTTGTTATTTATGATATTATTTTCTCAAATACTCTGTGGTTAAGAGCAATTTCTGGCTAGATTCTTTAAAATCACAGAGTTTAAAAGTTCAATGCCATTTTCTGGGTTAATCCAAAATACATTTTAAAGAGAATCCTCTGGAACAGGGTTGACAAATACCTTACATATCAGAAGAAAGTGAAAGTCATTCAGTCGTGTCCAACTCTGCAACTCCATGAACTGAATGAATAGTCCATGGAATTCTCCAGGCTAGAATACTGGAGTGGGTAGCTGTTCCTTTCTCCAGAGGACCTTCCCAACCCAGGGATCAAACCCACATCTCCTGCATGGCAGGCTGATTCTTTACCGTCTGAGCCACCAGGGAAGCCCAAGAATACTGGAGTGGATAGCCTATTCCTTCCCCAGCCTATCCCTTCCCTATCTTCCCACCCAGGAATCAAACAGGGGTCTCCTGAATTGCATGTAGATTCTTTACCAGCTGAGCTACAAAGGACACAGTGAATTTACCAGCTGTAGCTTTTTTGAGGTCTGGTGGTGAATCACTCTAAGCTCAGCAGGATAGAGTGGTATGATCGATTATTGATGTCTGTCACAGCACTAGAATGGGTAGTTAGCAGCACCTGAACTAGATATGTGCTGCCCATGTCTAATGATATTCACCAACAAGTGTCTAATGATATTCACCAACAAGTTCTTTTTGGTGGTGGTGTTCAGTTGCCAAGTCTTGACCAACTTTTTGCAACTTTATGGGCTGCAGCATACCAGGCTTCCCTGTCCTTTGCTATCTCCCGGAGTTTGCTCAAATACATGTCCATTGAGTCAGTGATGCTATCTAAGCATCTCGTCCTCTGCCACTCTCTTCTCCTTTTGCCTTCAGTCTTTTCCAGCATCAGGGTCTTTTCCAATGAGTTGACTCTTCTCCTCAGGTGGTCAAAGTATGACAGGAAGTTCTTCATTATACATAATTATACCTGAAAAGACCAGCACTTCTAAATTAGATCCTATGGACCAGAAAAGTGTTCTCAAAGGTATATAGCCTGACCTGTACAACATTTTCTGAATCTAATTTAGCTGCCTACTGATAAAAATGCTTTGCCTAAAATACCAATTTCCAGTTATTCTTTAAAAAAAACAATAACTTGTCTAGGTTCACACTGCTAGTAAGCACAATTCAATTTAGGTCTGTCTGACTCTGAAGCTTATTCTTTTTTTTTTTTTTTAACATAGATTTATTCATTTATGTGACTGTGCCCAGTCTTAGTTGCAGGGATCGAACCTGGGCCCCATGCATTGTGAGCTCAGAGTCTTAGCCACTGGACCACCAGGAAGTTGCTCCAGCTACTCGTGAATTACAAACTCAGGTCTCACTGAGCCGGTCACAAGTGGCCATAAGTAAGAAGTAGCTGCATCTTTCAGACAAGGCACAAGTGGCAGTTCCGTCAGCCACGTGACTCCATTAAGATACCTGCCTGGCCCCCAACAGGCATTCAAGTCCGTGAACCCCACTCTAGCCCATAGGCAAATCAGTCCCATCACCTGCTTCTGTGAAGTTTAACAAGAATAGTCAGGCCCGTTCACTGACATCCTATCCACAGCTGCTTTCACACACAACAACATGGTTGAGTAGCTAAGACACAGAGCAGAGGCCTCTGGAGTTGAAAATCTTTATTATCTGGTCCTTTATACAGAAAGTGTTTGCCGACTCCTGCTCTATAGGCTTGGTATCTGTGATGTGATAGAGATGTGCACAGCACACATTAGTGAGGAAGCTGAGGCTGAATACAATAATCATGATGTAGGACTTCCCTAGCAGCCCAACAGTTAGGATCCGTGCTTCCACTACAGACGGTGTGGGTTCAATCCCTGGTCAGGGAGCTAAGACCCCACATGCCACGCAGTGTGGCCAAAATGTTAAAAAAAAAATGTAGAAAAAAGATGATGTAATGTGACTAATACCAACTAATTCACGTGACCAATACCAACATACAACATAATAAAGCAATAATACTCAATTATTTGATAAGCAGATTGATTTAACAAAAGAATATTAATAAGAAAAATCAGTATTTATTATCTTTTATACTATAAGTCTTCAGGCTGCTTTATTCTAGAGGGTCCCAATGATAATAGCTGTAGCTTGTAGCCCAAGAAAAAGAACTGTTGTTTAGTTTCTAAGCCATGTCTAACTCTTTTGCAATCCCATGGACAGTAGCCTGCCAGGATCCTCTGTCCATGGGATTTCCCAGACAAGAATACTGGAGTGGGTTGCCATTTCCTTCTCCGAGGGATCTTCAAGATCCAGGGATTGAAACCACATCTCCTGCCTAGCAGGTGGATATTTTTACCAGTGAGCCACCTGGGAAGCCCAAGGAAAAGAATAGAGACATTTTAAGAAGGTTTTTTTGTACATCCATCTCTGGTCAAATCAACAACTTGAAAAAGAAATGAGTTTTAAACTACAAAGACAACCATTTTAAGGAGGTTTTTGATGCCACCGAGTATGGATGTTTACAGGCTAACAGGCTGGTTGACTACTTTCCCCTCTAACTTTCATCCTCACACTCTTCTCAATATGGCATCAATAAAGTCCTGAACGACAAAGAGAGACAGTAATTGCAATCAGTGTTGCCTGATGTCTCCCATAAATCCAGCACCTTTGAAATGTGCTCATTAAAATAATGTTTTGTTGAAGGTTTGTTTCCTCCGTGGGCTGGGAAGGGAGGAGGGAAGATGTATGTCTGATAAATTTTTTATTGCATAAATACAGTGTTGCTCACTTTCTCAATAAAATCAACTTGTAATTATTTATAGCAACTGCAACTGATTACTGTTTCCCTATGTTATTTTGGAAAGAAGCAGAGGCAGTTGGCTCCTACTTGCCTTTGAACTTCAGCAACACTGAAAGGGTTTTACGTGTCTCGGTGTGTTCAGTGCATTCCCAGCTCCCACTAACCAAACGACTAAAGAAGTGAAAGATGTGACAAAACGCAAAAGAATGTGAAATTTAACCGTCAAGTTTAAAATGTCCTAAACGCCAACCCCCAGGTTAACCAATTAATTTTCAGCTGCAATCAAGTATTACTTTTCCATGTGTACCTATAAGATTTTTCTGTCACATCTTTAAAAGGCTTTAAGAAATAAAGGAGAAAAAAATAGCTAACTAGTTTTTGAGAAAAAATTAATTCCATTTAATAAAAGATAAATGTCATCAAATATTTTGTGTGCATTCCCAGAGCTGTGTGCAAACCACTGTTACACAGGCAACAAATACAGAAGCCTGAGCATGAAAGAAGAGATGACAGTTCTAATCAAGTAAAATATATCACTTGAAATTTTCTACCATATTTAAAGCATAATACCATTAATATTCTATGGCAATAATTTTGCTGATGTGCAAATATATATGCGTGTGTGTGTGTGTGTGTATATATATATATATATATTTCTCATCACCACACATTAAAAAAAATAGCTCTATTTCCTATTTCTTATTGCTTTAGCTGGGGCTTCTCCTGTCTGCTGACATAGGAGACGTGGGTACATTCCCTGGGTCAAGAAGATTCCCTGGAGAAGGAAATGGCAACCTACTCCAGTATTCTTGCTTGGAGAATCCCATGGACAGAGGAGCCTGGCAGGCCAGAGTCCATGCGGTCACAAAGAGTCAGACACAATCGAGCATGCACGCACGCACACTTGTGTTGCCTTAGCCAAGTGCTAACGTTTCTAAGACTCTGGCCCAGACAACAATTTCCTCTGCTTCCTTACCCCATACCTAGAGGGGCTTACACAGCAGGTCCCATCCTGTTCATGTCACAAATCTTGAGGCAGGAGAAACCCAGAAGTTGCAGAGGCTCAGCTGGTAGACAAAGTCTAAGGATGTTTTCTGTCCAGCACTGATCTATGACATTCCAGTGTCTGGGACCAGGAATCATTTTTCAAAATGGAGAAACACAAAAGGTGAAAGGGGAAAGGTATAAGGCTGGGAGACACACTCTAGAAGGGATATGGCAGGTGGATGTTTACAAACATAATGATTCTTAGTGGTAAGAGTGTTACGGACTTCCCAGGTGGCTTAGTGGTAAAGAATTCGCCTGCCAAGCAGGAGACACAGGTTTGATCCTGGGGTCAGGAAGATCCCCTGGAGAAGGGAATGGCTACCACTCCAGTATTCTTGCCTGGAGAATTCCATGGACAGAGGAGTCTGGGGGTCTACAGTCCATGGGGTTGCCAAGAGTCAGACGTGACTTAGCAACTGAACAACAAAAACAGCAAAGGACTGTTACTTAAATGACACGGATTTGCAAGTGAAAAGGCTGAAGAGGTGGGGAAAGGCCCAAAGAGGCATGGCGGTTTCGTGAACCACGTAAGCAAGCTAGGCTCATGCTGAGGGCAGTGGCAGACACTGATGGTGACTTTTCCATAGGTCAGATCTGTTTCCCAGAATGATCCCTCTGGAAGGTAGATGCTTCTAAGTGCTGACTTTGGATAATCTTTCTGGACAGGTTTCCAAAATAATGGCAAATGGCATAAGCCAGAGAACACTTGGGAAATATTCCTGAAGAAATTAAAAGATGTCTGCTCCTTGAAAGAAAAGCTATGACAAACCTAGACAGTGTATTAAAAAGCAGAGACATCACTTTGCCGACAAAGATCCATATAGCCAAAGCTATGCTTTTTCCAGTAGTCATGTATGGATGCGAGAGTTGGACCATAAAGAAGGCTGACTGCTAAAGAATTGATGTTTATAAACTGTGGTACTGGAGAAGACTCTTGAGAACCCCTTGGACTGCAAGATCAAAAAAGTCAATCCTAAAGGAAAACAACCCTGAATATTCACTGGAAGGACTGATGCTAAAGCTGAAGCTCCTTTTGGTATTCTTTGGCCACTTGATGTGAAGACCCAACTCATTGGAAAAGACCCTGATGCTGCAAATGATTGAGGACAGGAGGAGAAGGGGATGACGAAGGATGAGATGGTTGGATGGCATCACTGATTCAATGGATATGAGTTTAAGCAAACTCTGGGAGAAAATGAAGGACAGGGAAGCCTGGCATGCTGCAGTCCCTGGGGTGGCAAAGAGTTGGACACGACTTAGCAACTAAACAACAATAACAACCTGAAGGTCTCTGCTCCTTGTAAAGAAGGGCTGGCCAAGAAGATTTCCTGGAAGAGCTCTACCAGTTAAAAATGCATTCCTTGATTGGCTGTGAGGAACAATCAGTCAAGCCAGCTGCTAACCCACAGCACACTCCTTAGCCACTGGGCAAGGCATGGTCTGAAGAAATAGAGAATTCAGAAGTTTGAAGGAAAAAAAAACCCTTATCAATCTCAGCTCAAAATCCATGACAAGAAGCTGTTCTAACATGTCTCAAAAGCAGC
Source organism: Bos indicus x Bos taurus (assembly GCF_003369695.1). Classification (NCBI taxonomy): domain Eukaryota; kingdom Metazoa; phylum Chordata; class Mammalia; order Artiodactyla; family Bovidae; genus Bos; species Bos indicus x Bos taurus. Next base: position 43,648,742 of record NC_040093.1, read on the forward strand.
AATTCAGGGACAAATGTAGTCCCCCGACACAGATAAATTATGAAATTAATTATAAGTTTTCTAGGATTTCATGAGAAATATTGAGAACTCTTTACCAAAAAAATCTGAAGCCTTTCAACAGGATGTCTGGCTCTGTCAGCTTCCAGATTAAGCATTTGGGAAAAAAAAATTTTAAGATATAAATATTCACATCATAGGAGAACCTCATTATATCATGTTTCATGGACATGGTGGAATAAAGTGAAAGTGAGAAGAGGAGAGAAAAATTGCTCTGGGGGTTCTTGGCTAAAGCTCTAAGACCATGACATTATTTAAAATAAAATATGAAACGAGAGGCTTCCCTGGTGGCTCAGTGGTAATGAACCCATATGCCAATGCAGGAGACGCGGGTTTGATCCCTGAGTCAGGAAGATCCCCTGGAGGAAGAAGTAGCAACCCACTTCAGTATTCTTGCCTGGAAAAATTCCATGGACAGAGAAGCCTGGCAGGCTATAGTCCATGCAGTCACAAAGAGTGGGACACAGCTGAGTGACTGCACACACACACACAGACACACACATAAAATGAGGAGAGGAAGCCGAAATGCTTCTCAAATAAACTTCCTTGAACCAGAGCTTCAAACAACAAAGGCTGCAATTCTGTGGGCAACCTCAGCAAAGTACAGAGTCTTGGAGCCTTAGAGAAAACCTGGATGTTGAAAACAATATTGTTGTTGTTGTTTAGTCACTAAATCACGTCTGACTCTTTTGTGACCCCATGCGCTGTAGCCCGCCAGGCCCCTCTGTCCATGGGATTTCCCAGGCAAGAATACTGGAGTGGGTTGCCATATCCTTCTCCAGGGGATTTTCCCTACACAGGGATCAAACCCACGTCTCCTGCATTGGCAGGTGGGTTCTTTACTACTGAACCACCAGGGAAGACTGTAAACAGCATAGAAGACCACAATCAACCTGGATTAATAAAAAAAGAATAATTATTTGTTCACCTATCTTCAGGCAAAGCTTTCTATTTAACTACTTTGTTTTGCTTTGTTTCATTTTTAACCATTTTTGGCTGTGTTGGGTCTTCGTTGCAGCATCCAGGCTTCTCTAGTTGTAGTGCACAGGCTAAATTGTCCTCCAGCACGTGGGATCTTAGTTCCCTGACCAGGGACAGAAGGCACATCCCCTGCATTGGAAGGTGGATTCTTAACCACTGGACCACCAGGGAAGTCCCTAGGGCAAAGCTTTACCCATGTCCAAGGCACAGTTTCTCTCCTTCTCAAATCGCCTCCGTAAGAAAGAAAGTAGCCACAAAAGCTGGAGGCAGGCACTTGGGGGCCACAAGAAGTTTACCTCCCTCAAGAGAATAAAGCTACAGCTCAAAAAGAGCCAAAATATGAAGGGGGAGAAGTCTGAAGCTGGCCACACCATTACTGTTGAAACAAGGTGCCTGAAGCCAGCGAGACTGGTCTTAGTATTAAATAAAACAATTTCATATTGTCTTAAATGAACCTGTTTAGGCCAAGCATCTGCTATGTGCAATCTAAAGAATCTTAGTATTAAACAGACGTTGCAGCTGCAGAAATCAGTTATTGGACAATGGCCACAATGTAGTTAAATAGCATGAACTACTCAAGGACAAAAGATACCTACTGATTTGGGGCAAAAAAATACTGATTTGCATTATATGCACATACAAAGAAGGATCAAGACACAAACCATTCCTTCAAAGAGCTTACAATTCTAATTCAAATATGCATAAAACTAATATATGGCCTTAGAAGTTAAGATAGTGGTAACCAGTTGAAAGATAAAGGTAAGAAAACTTCTGAGAGTGGGTTACACTCTCAGTTTAAAAAATACAAAAAGATTAAAAACAAATAGATTAAAAAGATTAAAATACAAAAAAGATTAAAAAACAAGAGAATAAGTAACAAAATTACAGGAAACAGTCTGAGTATCAAAAAATATGGATTCTAGAGAGAAAAGAAAGCTGGAGAAGAAGAAATAATTAACAAAGTGATTCGAGAAAATATCCCACATTGAAGGACATGAGTTTCCTTCCAGATTGAAAGGACCCATCAAATGCCAGTATAATGGATGAAAAAAAAATCACTGTGAATGTATAAAATATTAGGGGAAAACCCAATCAAAAAATCATTATCAAATAAGGGATAAAGAAAAAAAAAAATCAGAGCTCACAACATGAACACTGGAAGATAAAAAGACACTGGTACATATGATGTCCCCAAAATTCTGAAGGAAAATTATTTTCCATCAAGATTTCCTTACGTAAAGTATCTACACATGTCAATGCAGAATAAAGATAAATTGAGACATTCAAGGTCTCCAAAATGTGCTTTCTAAATGCCCTTTCTTAAGATATCTTTAGAGGATACTAATCTCTAATGCTTCACTAAAATAAAGAAAAAAATTAGGAAGAGCATGGGACTCAGGAATCTGAAACTCCGACAAAGTAGAGTCGATTATGTTGATAAGAACTCCCCAGATGGGACATCTGGGCTAGTCTGTGCCAATGAACCACCTCAAACTTCACATCCTACTTCATAAATTGCAGACTTTAAATATGTGCAGTTATTGTATGTAAATGATGCTCCAATAAAGCTATGGAGAGAGGGGGGAAAGTCCACCCATTCTTATGGTCCTAGCCTTTTATCTTTTTAAAAGACACTTATTTATTTTATTTATTTGGCTGTATGATGCTGTGAAAGTGCTACACTCAATATGCCAGCAAATCTGGAAAACTCAGCAGTGGCCACAGGACTGGAAAAGGTCAGTTTTCATTCCAATCCCAAAGAAAGGCAATGCCAAAGAATGCTCAAACTACCGCACAATTGCACTCATCTCACATGCTAGTAAAGTAATGCTCAAAATTCTCCAAGCCAGGCTTCAGCAATACGTGAACCGTGAACTTCCAGATGTTCAAGCTGGTTTTAGAAAAGACAGAGGAACCAGAGATCAAATTGCCAACATCCGCTGGATCATCAAAAAAGCAAGAGAGTTCCAGAAAAACATCGATTTCTGCTTTATTGACTATGCCAAAGCCTTCGACTGTGTGGATCACAATAAACTGTGGAAAATTCTGAAAGAGATGGGAATACCAGACCACCTGACCTGCCTCTTGAGAAACCTATATGCAGGTCAGGAAGCAACAGTTAGAACTGGACATGGAACAACAGACTGGTTCCAAATAGGAAAAGGAGTACGTCAAGGCTGTATATCCTTGCTTATTTAACTTATATGCAGAGTACATCATGAGAAACCCTGGGCTGGAGGAAGCACAAGCTGGAATCAAGATTTCCAGGAGAAATATCAATAACCCCAGATATGCAGATGATACCACCCTGATGGCAGAAAGTGAAGAGGAACTAAAAAGCCTCTTGATGAAAGTGAAAGAGGAGAGTGAAAAAGTTGACTTAAAGCTCAACATTCAGAAAACTAAGATCATGGCATCCAGTCCCATCACTTCATGGGAAATAGATGGGGAAATAGTGGAAACAGCGTCAGACTTTATTTTGGGGGGCTCTAAAATCACTGCAGACAGTGACTGCAGTCATGAAATTGAAAGACACTTACTCCTTTGAAGGCAAGTTATGACCAACCTAGATAGCATATTGAAAAGCAGAGACATTACTTTGCCAACAAAGGTCTGTCTAGTCAAGGCTATGGTTTTTCCTGTGGTCATGTATGGATGTGAGAGTTGGACTGTGAAGAAAGCTGAGCACCGAAGAATTGATGCTTTTGAACTGTGGTGTTGGAGAAGACTCTTGAGAGTCCCTTGGACTGCAAGAAGATCCAACCAGTCCATCCTAAAAGAGATCAGTCCTGGGTGTTCATCGGAAGGACTGATGCTGAAGCTGAAACTCCAATTCTTTGGCCACCTCATGGGAAGAGTTGACTCATTGGCAAAGACCATGATGCTGGGAGGGATTGGGGGCAGGAGGAGAAGGGGCCGACAGAGGATGAGATGGCTGGATGGTATCACCGACTCTATGGATATGAGTTTGGGTAAACGTCAGGAGTTGGTGATGGACAGGGAGGCCTGGTGTGCTGCGATTCATGGGGTCGCAAAGAGTCGGACATGACTGAGCAACTGAACTGAACTGAACCAGGTCTTAATTGCTTCCCAGATGGCTCCAATGGTAGAGAATTCACCTGCCAATGCAGGAAATGTAAGAGACAACCCAGGGTTCCATCCTTGGGTTGGAAACATCCCCTGGAGGCAACCCACTCCAGTATTCTTTCCTGGAGAATCCCATGGACAGAGGAGCCTGGAGGGCTGCAGTTCATGGGGTTGCAAAGAGTCAGACATGACTGAAACAAATTAGCACTGTCTTAATTGCAGTACTTGGGATCTCCCATCTTTGTTGCAGTATGTAGGATCTTTAGTTGTGGCATGTGGGATTTAGTTCCCTGGCCAGGGGTCAAATCTACCGCCCCTGCATTGAGAGCACTGAGTCTTAGCCACTGGACCACCAGGGAAATCCCTAGCCCTCTCTGGACAATTGGGAGATGCTGCTGCTGGGCTTCTCCTCTGACAGGCACTGCCATCTTTTCTGGTGAAAAGATATGGGACTCGATAGAACTGTGTCTCATCACCTCTGCCTCTTCTAACCTGATCCACCGTCTCTAGTCTGGACTACCCAATGGCCTATTGCAGCTCCCCTGCTTCCAGTCCTGCCTCCCTTCTACCCCTGCTGCAATGGCTCCCCATCCCGCTCCAAGGACAAGCCCAGGATTGTTATTATTAATACAATAGCCTCTCCTTATCTGCTGTTTCGCTTTCTGTGGTTTCAGTTACCCACAGTCAACAGCAATCTTGAAAATATTAAATGGAAAGTTACAGGGATAAACAGTTCCTAAGTTTTTAAGTTGCATGCCGTTCTGAGCAGCATGATGATATCCTGCTCTGTCCTGCCTGGAAAGTAACTCACCCCTTTGTCCAGGGGTGGTTAGTAGCCCTCTGGTTATCAGGTCAATTGTCATGGTATTACAGTGCCTGCATTCCAGTCAGCTTGCATTACTGGATCCAGCACTTGCATTCCCTTACTATACTTAGCAATGATCCCAAAGCATAAGAACAGTGATGCTGGCAATCCCAATAGGCCACAGAGAAGTTGTAAAGTGCTTCCTTTAAGTGAAAAGGTGAACGTTCTCAACTTAGTATGGAAAGAAAAAGAGCTGTATGCCAATGTTTCTAACATCTATGGTAAGAACAAATCTTCTACCTGTGAAGTCGTGAAGAAGGAAAAAGAAATTTAAGCTAGTTTTGCTGTTGCACCTCAAACTCCAAATGTTACGGTGACAGTGAGTGATAAGCGGTTAGTTAAGATAGGCAAGGTACGAAATCTGTACAATATGATACTTTAAGAGAGAAACCAGAACTCTTATTATGGTATAACTGTTATATTTTATTATTAGTTATAGTTGTTAATCTCTTACTGTGCCTAATTTATCAACTCAGCTTCATCATAGGTATGGATGTATAGGAGAAAACACAATCTACATAGGGTTCAGTACTGTCCATGGTTTCAGGAAACCAGAGGGTCTTGGAAGGCATCCCCTGTCGATGGGGGGGCCTCCTGTTCCCAGGTGGTGTTAGTGGTAAAGAACAGCCTGCCAGTTCAGGAGATGTAAGAGACCCAGGTTTTATCCCTGGGTTGGGAAGATCCCCTGGAGGAGGGCATGGCCACTCACTCCAGTATTCTTGCCTGGAGAATCCCATGGACAGAGGAGCCTGGAGGGCTACAGTCCATGGACTCACGAAGAGTTGGATGCAACAGAGCAACTTAGCACATACTGTAGCAGTGTTAGAAGGTCCTATCTTCTGCCACCTAGTCTTCTGACCCCTAGTCTTCCAGTCTGTCTTCACCTCTATTACTTCACCTCTTCTCTGCCTCTCTTCCATCCATACTTGTTGCTTCTGAAACATCCCAAAGTCATGTCCCATCTCTGAGTCTTCACAATTCATTCATATGCTCCTCCCAATCTTTGCTCCAAGGTTACCCAACTGAAGGAAGGCTAACTTTCCTATTTAAAACTGTAAGCCTGTGCCTTACCTTTGCAATATATATAAGCTTATTTGTTTCTTTCCTGTCTCTCCTTGCTAAAACATAGCTCCACGAGGGCAACAATTTTTGTTCACTGTCATATTCTCAGTATCTAGAAGAGTGCTTGGCAAACAGTAGATGCGTACTGTTAATTGAATAAATAATTGCATGGGGGTTAAAAAAATGTGACTTATAAGATCAAACAAGTTTTACTGAGCAGTGGAAGTGACTTCAGAAACAACAAACACAGATATGGCATGACACGCTGAAATAAACAAGATCAAATGAGCTTTGAGACCTTAGACAGGGATGCTGTGAGGCTAAGGGGAAAAAAAAATTTTTTTTTAAGTTATGAGTGCTCTAAAACTTCTAGCTGTAATTATAACCTAGCTTTTCCTGGTCTCAAAGACAGCTAAGAAGTATAAAGCTACTCACTTTGAAATAAAGACTTAAGAATTATGGAAACAAATGTCCAAGCTTCAGTGGATTCAGCTTTCCCAGGGTCAGAGACATGGGATCGAACCCATGTTTCCTGTGTCTCGTGCATCTCCTGCATTGGCAGGCAAATTCTTTACCACTGAACCACCAGGGAAGCCCAGCTATACTGTAGAGGTAGGAAATACCCGCTCACAAAGCATTTAGCCTTAGCTGTTAGGACTCTGAAGCCAGATGGTCTGAGTTCAAATCCTAGCTCTGCTGATCATAGCTGTATAACCATGGAAAAGTTCACCATCCTCCTGCACCTCAGTTTCCTCATATGTAAAATGAGGATAACAGTAGTACTTCATTCACAGAGTTGCAAAAATAACATCAGTAAATAAATGTAAAATGCTTCTACCAGTGCCTGGCACACAGTAGGTGCTCAATAAATGAGGGCTCCCAGTATTGCTACTATTATGAGATCGAGTTCTGGGAACTTTGGGGATTAAGAACACAAAGGAATTACCCTGCCCCTATAGATCTGCATTCTGCAGTTCCCTCGTCTAGGTGATAAGCGCAAGGATGAAGCTTTATGTACTTAGGTTTATTTGTATAGTTTATCAGTCTTAACTACTCCCAACCACAGAAACAGTCATTAAAAATTTTCATTCCTCTCCACAAGATATTCTAGGTTTCAAAAACTATTTGATCACCCACGCTCTGGGAGTACAATAGGACTATTAAACAGAAAGGCTGAGAGCATGCAGGAGCACAAAGACATCTTTGTAGCTGTTTGAGCTATCACATACCACTGCCTCGGTTTCAGAGAGTTGCCTCCTTAAGAAAGAAACTAGCAAACTCCATTGTTCGTTAACATCAGAGTTCTTGGATGTGATAGTTCTTAAATCCCTGGCAAGACCTTATTAAAGATCAGAGGTTCGCGGTTCTTTCCATTAGGAAAGCATCAAATCTCCTGCAAGCAATTTTCCTAGGTCAGCATCATTATTTGAGATGCCAGTGAAACTAGTAAACTTTCTAACTGCTAAACTAGTTCCTTGATCCTGGCCAAAGACCAAAGGTAAAGGTGGAAAACATTTTAGCTATCCAGAGGAAATTTTTGAGACTGGGAAATGGTAAGATAGAGAGCAAGCAAGGACAGTTTCTTTTTGAAAATCCCTTTTCTAAAACAGTTGTCTTAGTAAATAAGAGTCAAATAACAACAAAATCCAATTAAAAAACAAGCTTTCAGGAAACAATGGCCCTTAAAAGTTCCAGTTGATTCCCGATGGTATATCTAGAACTCTGGTTTTCCAAGCATTTTTCAGTGAACAAGAAGAGAGAAACTGGCAAAAGAGCTAATGGCTGTTCTTCGGTCACCCAGTTGTGTCCGACTCTTTGCAACCCCATGGACTGCAGCATGCCAGGCCTCCCTCTCCATCACCAAAAGAGCTAACACTACATCTTATATTCCTTTGCCAAATGATCAGGCAAAGAAGTCAGAAAAGGTCACTCTGTCCTTGATTTGTCCACCTACCTTTTTTATAATCCTGTTCTGAAAAACACTGGGGACCTTCAAAACACAGAACCTGAACAATCAGAGAAGGAAAATGTGTGCAGACCACAGAAAAGGTAGCCTGTGATCTTTGCTCCAAGGGCACCAGGTTTCAGAAACTGCAAGAACAGGCTGTCCACAGAAACCCTCTCAGGTCTAAAACTGCAGAACTGATGGGGGGGCGAGGGGGGCGGGCTAGAGATACTCCTGAAAATAGAGGTCTGTCAGCTTATAAAACCCACCTCAGCTGTTTCTGATGAGGAAGGACAGTAGTCAAAACCGGAGGAAGCCAAGAACAAGTCCACAGTTGACAAATCACTCCCTTCAAGACAGCAATGTCAATTGTAATAAAACGTTTTGGCAAGACTGGAAATGTACACCTGTGGGAACCTGGAAGGATTTGACAGATTTTTGTTTTCCCGGCCCTTTATCAGCAAGTCAATTATAACAACTGTACAATCTACTCTGAGCTTTAGAAAAAGGCAGCTGGGTGTGTGAAACCAAGATGCGGCTCTCCAGGGCTTGGGAAAGACAATGACAAGCAGCGCTTACGAGGGAAAATATTCTGAGCACAGGATAACAATGAGCCAAATAGCACAAATGGATGAGAAAGAAGCATTTTCTGTAGATATATGGGCGCAGCAAACCTTAGAAGGACACATATCTACGTACACACACACACACACAAACACACGCACGCATATCCAATCATATCTCCAGAGCCTGCGCGACTCTGGTCATGTTATGTTCGGGGCTGCTTCTTCATAGAGCAGACTGTACCTTCACAGCTATAACTGTACACTGCCACCGCTGACCTGTCCACCAGATTTTCATCATGATGCCAGCTCACGGCCATTTTCCCCATGCCAAAATACGGTTCCTCTTTCAGGTATGGCATCTTCTGGGGATCCATGAAATTCAACAAAGTGACGTTGTACGCTGCTCGGTTCTTCATGTCAATCTCATCGTGCCCGTCAAAGGAGGACCCCATGCCAACCCTGGGGAAATCTGGACCTATGCACACTGGCACGGCATCGATGTTGGCTTTCTCCTTGGCAGCAAGCTCTTCCAAAGCCTGGATGGTCTCTACCTGCAGGTAGCTGTTGAGCTTGAGGAACGTTTGACAGGCGGCAGCTATTTCGGCCTCATTGTACTTTGCATCAGAGCCTTTCACGGGCCAGGGTACCGTGAAGAGCCTGGTGTTCAGGTACTTGTAGGTGCAGCCGGGGTTACCGATGAGGATGCGAGAGACTGGAGTGAGCAAGTCTTTGCCCTGGATCCTCACCAGATCCCGAAATAAACAGCCGTGCTTGTGCAGCGTGAGAAAGGCTTGTTGAACCTCTTTATGGAGCAACTCAGGCACGCTGGCAGCTTCTCGGAGAATTAGTTTAGGATATTTCAGTTGCCACTAGAACAAAAGCAAAGCAAAAATATGTGTTTATGGAGAGCTATAATTTTATTATTTCAAAAGTGTGTTTCTTCATAAGCCTCAGGAGAATAAAAAAGACTGTCAGGGGTATTTCTAAACACATATCTCTCTAGCCTAAAATAGAAAACTAAGTCATCAACTCTCCACCAAAGAGTTTTAGGTCCAAGCTCCATTACAGACAATTATAAACAAAAGTTTATGAGTTTGAGAAAACTCCAGGAGACAGTGAAGGACAGGGAAGCCTGGCGTGCTGCAGTCCACGGGGTTGCAAAGAGTCAGACAAGACTGAGCGACTGAACAGCAACAACATAAATAAAAGGATAATAATGATTTGGTCTTTGGTCTTCCAAGCTCCCTCTGTGACCATTTCTCCCCACCCTCAACCTGTCTTCCAGCTTTGGCCTTCCAAAACAACACAACCTGATTAATTGCTGCTTAACACCTGTTTTTTTAAGGGCTTACCAAGTGTTGTGTACTATTCAAAATGATTTATACATACCAACTCATTTACTTCTTACAACTTTATGTGGAGGTACGATTATTAATATTATCTCCAGGTCATAGATGAGAATACTGAGGCAGAGAGACATTCCAAAAACTTGGGGACTTCTCTGGTGGTCCAGTGGTTAAGATTCCACACTTCCAATGCAGGGGTCATGGGTTCAATCCCTGCTCAGGGAACTAAGATCCCACATGGCACATGGCACAGCAAAATTAAAAAATAATAAATAAAATAAATAAAAACTCGCCCAAAGTCACAAGGACTGATAATAGGAGAGCTGGAATTTAAAACCTGCAGGCTTCAGAGTCAAGCTCCAGAAGCATGAGCTCTTAACCACAAGATTGCACAGCCTCTCAATAAATGAAAAACTGGCTTCTGCTTCAATGCTTTCACTGAAAGAGAAATAACTTTTCTTTGTGAGTCAGACACTGAGTCCCATGAACACAAAAGCCATGATAGTTTTGCTTCCAACTATAATATGAGTACCCAGGATGTACTCAGTAAATACTGGCTGAATGAATGGATGAGACATCCCACTGCAATTTAGAAAGATGTAATAATTCTACTGGTTTCACCAGAGGAGAGCACTATAAGATAATGTCCTCCCATAACATGGAAACACAGGGATTTATTGATGCAGTTTAGGACTTCATTCACTTTTCAGCCAATCAGCTCCCTGATTCTACACAGTGAAATTGAGTTTTTTTCAAACCAAAGCCCAGGATCTCACATTACCCCCAGAAAGTGTCATCTGACCGGTGCCTTTTCAGTATTGTACTGCCTACCATTTTTGACAGTTTTCTTCTACATCTTCATTCAGTAATCATTTATATGCTCAACAGGGCAAGACCATTTATTTTTCCATACATTTTTTTCAATCAATGTATGTCTGTAGAGCATATACCACACACTACACAGAAATAAGGTTCCTGGCCTCACAGAGCTTTTTATTATACCAAATCATACAAATGAAGAACGATTCCAAGTTGTCTTAAGTACTTGGACAGAAACAAATGAGTGGAAAATCTGTCATTGGAGAAGGAAAGACATTCTTGGAGCCAGCCTATAGACTGAGCTCTTTAGGAAAAGAAGGTACAGGCCGTGAGATGAACTAGAGAAAGACCTTCCATGAAGAGGGACCGAAACCTACAAAGACACTGAGGATGGAGACCAGCCTGTTATAGAGACAAAAATAAGACCTGTTTTACCAAAGCAAAAGAGCCCAAGGCAGAGTGACTTGCACTAAAGATGAAGAGGAAGGCACAGCTGGATCACACAGAGCCTGGGAAGGCAAAGTAAGGACTCTAGATATCACTCTTGAGTGCGTTGGAGGACGTCAAAGGGCAAAGAACAATTTGATTTATGTTGTGTTTGTTTTTTTTTTTAATTTGGGGTAAAGTTGCTTTACAATGTTGTGTTCGTTTCTGCTGTATAACAAAGTGAAGCAGCTATATACATACGTATATCCTCTCCCTCTTGGATCTCCCTCCCACCAAGCCCTCATCCCATCAATCTAGGTCACCAGAGAGCACCAGGCAGCGCTCCCTGTGTTATATGGTTGATTTACATTTCATAAAAATCACTCTTAATTAAAATAGTGGGCATGGATTGGAAAGAGGCAAATGTCAAAGTGGAAAACTCTGCTGCTATTACAACCATCCAGGAGAAAAATGATAATGGGTCTGGATTAGAGACGGAGATAAATGAACAGGTAAAATATGTATTTTGTAGGCAGATCAAATGGAAACACTATGAATTAGCTGTGAGGAATTAAGAAGGGAAAAAAGTGGCAGATGACTTTTCCAGACTCTGGACTTAATAACTGAACAATTTTCTGGGTTTTTTATTTGTTTGCTGTTTCAAATATTTATATAGCTGCACCAGGTCGAGATCTTCAGTTGTGGCATGTGAATTCTTAGTTGCGGCACGTGGGATCTAGTTCCCTGACCAGGGGCTGAGCCTGGGCTCCCTGCACTGGAAGCGAGGAGTCTTAGCCACTGGACCACCAGGGAAGTCCCAATTTACTATTTCTTTTTAAATAAGAAAGACTGAGGTAAAGCAAAACAGGTAGAAGGACAGGAGGGAATGAGGAGCTTTACTCTGAAGCTATAGCCAAGATGATGGCAACAAAATCTTCAGGTGGAAATAAGGAGGCAACTGCAGACATACATCAGGATCTCAGAGGAGAGTGTGGCCAGGGAACTTAAGGTGGGAGTCGTCAGCACGCCACACAGTTGATTTTTAAAGAATGGGAATGACTGAGGTCTCCTAGGGGAACAGCACAAACCCAGAAGGAAACCCGAAGCCACTTCCTGAGTCACAAAGACTCAGCAAAGGAGAACTTTGAGGTGGAAAACCAGGAGAGTGTATGAATGCAAAAGCCAAGAAGAGAGGAGCATTTCAAGAAAGATGGACACGTCAACTATGTCAGCTTCCCCTAAGAGACCAAGTGACATGGGGAAAAAATTATCCACTAGACTGAAAAGCATGAAAATCACTGATGACAATGACCAGGGTCATTTCAACAGAGTGAGGGGGACAAGAGCCTGATGGGGGTCAGCTGGGGATGAAAGAGGAGGTGGCAGAGATGGCATTTGTCTGTTGGCATGGTTTTGCTATGGTAGGGAAGAGAAAAACAGACTTGATGCAGGGGAATGCTAGACCACGGGATGACTTTTGACAATGGAAGAGAAAAGGGTACGCTAGAGTCTGTCAGCGTGCTCATGGGAACGACAGGGGAAGAAGAAGATGGTACAGAAGACAGGGTGACTGACTACAGGAGCAAAGTCGCTGAGCACTTGAGCAGGGGGATATCTAATGGAGGATGGACATTCAGGGAGGGTTTATTTGAGTAAGGGACCTGGAGGATGAGAAGGATCTGCCAGGTACAAAGTTGGGGGAAAGAGAATGCCTTGAAGGGGAAGTACTGAAGTCCTGGGCTCTTGAGGCCAAAGAAAAAGAAGCTCGTGTGATCCAAGGCAAGAGGAACAAGAGTTACCAGTGAAAAAAAAAACTTTTTTAATACTTTCCCATGTCATTATTATTGTTATATTTTTAGTGTTGTTTTTAATGTTAAGGTATTTATATGTGATCCTCATATGGTTATGTGAATTTCCCAGGTCTTTAGAGTTATAATTCCCCTGTGTTAAATATAACTTCATTAGTCTCTAGGCCCAGTCTGCATTGAACAATAGCAGCGAGAGTGTATGCGTGTGTGTATTATTTCCAGGCTTCTTCCTCTCTCAGTCCCAGAGGGAGTGTGTTTCAAAACCAAGTTCCTGGGAACAATCTTCCTTTCCTTTAATGTTTTATACTAAGGATTATTTAAAGAACACTGGAATTGTTAAGAAAGTACGGAGAAACTTCCTTTTAATCACTGCTGCTAGCTAACTGTGCTTTCAGTATACTGAGGCCTCAGGGACCTTGCTCTGAGAGTAGCCAGTTTAGCAATAAAATTAGGGTTACTGCTCATGGCTCCAGAATGTTCTGTCTCTTGTTTATTGGATTATGCTGCACTCCTCATGGGCTGTGTAAACAGAAAGTATGTCTCTGTGCCTGCTGTTCTACTGGGATAAACGAGGTATAGAAGCCAGAACTCCTAAATGGATCCTGGCAGTCTCCGTGGTAGTGCACAGCGATGCCACCTAACCTGTTGCCTGTCACTCTGCAATCAGATCTAACACAGGCTCTCTGCAAAGCAGGGTAGTCCTACCATGCTTTCCTAGTCACTGCCCCACATTTAGATTTGAGTGATTCATCTCCCTCCTCTGTGCTTCCTCAAACTTACTGCATCCCTTCTACTATGCCTTGCCTTCCTGATCAGGCAGAATAGCGTAGATAACGCTGGAGTGACAGAAAGCCCTCAAATCTTAGTGGCTTCACCCAGTGATATTGATCATTTTACATATTGTTTGCGGGCTGGCAGAGAATTACTGTCCAGTAAAGCAGTAACTCAGGGATCCAAGCAGCCACCAAGTGGTTATGCTGAAAGGGAAAAGAGGGTTTGGCAGGGTCTGGCACTGCCAGTGAAACACTCCAGGCTAGAAGTGACGGCCGCCTTCTATCACTGGACAGAGACAGTCACATGTTTCATACAGGATGAGAGGACCCGGAAGTGTAATTCTGCAGAGTCGGGTGATGGGGAAGGGGTGGAGAACCGTTTGGCAATCAGCTCTAAGGATCGGCACACATTCTGAACTAGTGATTCATTTCAGATTTTCATTGAACTGCCCCTCCTTCATCTCTGCAATGCCCCCTGACACTCACTCATCTGCCTATTATCAAATTTACAGTGTTATCTGAATGCAAGTCTGCTTCTCTTTCCAGCCTATTTCAGAATTGCTGCTGTTGTTGTTCAGTTGCTAAGTCGTATCCCACTTTGCAACCCCATCAGGCCCATCAGGCTCCTCTGTAAGTAACACATTTTAGAAGGATTTTTTAGAATATGTTTTAGAACTAATGCTGTATGAGAAATTAGTAACAAGATATTTAGACAATAGGGTCATAGTTTCATACAAAGAAAAATGGTATATGTGAAAATAAGAAAAGAAGATTTGGAAAAAAACAGAGCCAAAATTTTCTGGTAGTTCTCTCTGGGTAATGCACTTGGATGTAAGTTTAATTTTTTTCTTTAGACATCTGTATAATTTTCAAATTTTCAAAAATAAATGCAGAACACTTCTTAAATCAGAAAAGATGTTACATTTGAAAATTCTTAATTTCAAATAGCTAATTCTTAATTTCGAATAATACAACATCTCTTGCATGTGCCAGGAGGTTCTTTTTGATGACTCTAAATTTTCAAAATATTTCAAGATATCTTCTGCTGCTGCTGCCGCTAAGTCACTTCAGTCATGTCTGACTCTGTGCGACGCCACAGACAGCAGCCCACCAGGCTCCGCTGTCCCTGGGATTCTCTAGGTAAGAGCACTGGAGTGGGGTGCCATTGCCTTCTCCGCAAGATATCTTCTGGTACTGTCTAAATCTGACTTGGCATGTTGCTCAATGCTCTAGGAAATTTTGATTTTACCACAAGGAATACAAATAACAATAACTAACTAATTTTGTCATAATCTGCAAAAATGCAGGAGAAAACTTCTCCAAACCTAAATTTAAATATCCTCTCTTATTATTTATGACATAATTAGATGAGTGCTTGACACATAAAAGTGCCATGAAGCGCTTGTTAAATTTTTCTTTAAAGACAACAATGGGTAAAGAAATGCACATTAAATATTGTAATTCAAGAAATGAACACGAGATGAATTTTAGAAAAGAACTGAACATTAAATAATTTAATATTAATTCACTCCATCAAACAAATAAGTCCACTTTCCATTTTGGACAGGTACAAGTAGAACATCAGATATCACACAATAATTTGGAACACCTGTTGGCAGATTTTCAAATACGTTAGAATTTTTGGTTGTTATTTAATGCCATTAAAGTTTTTCCAGGGAGTGTACGGTTATGTAATTATAATATTAGCAGTTATCTGGTCACATAATACATTCCTTAAGATCTATAAAAGATTCTATGACATAAATGATGAATATATATTAAGAGTTTAGTAAGTATTTGGAAAGGTATTTTTCTAATTGAAGTACAGTTGATTTACAATATTGTGTTAGTTTCAAGTATATAGCAAAGTGATTCAGTTTTATATATATATATGTTATATGTATTATTTTTCAGATTATTTTCCAATATAGGCTATCATAAGATATTGAATACAGTTCCCTGAGCTATGCACTGTGTCCTTGCTGTTTATCTCTTTTATTATAGTAGTGTAATTCCTAATTTATCCCTCCCCTTATGGCGTTTGTTTTCTGTGTCTGTCAGTCTATTTCTGTTTTGTAAACTGGAAAGGTATTTTAGATATAAGCTGCCAACATGCCAGACCTTTATCAAGGGCTAAAAGACATGGAATGTTAGCTTCTCTGGAGCATAAGCTTTATTTTCTACCTATTTTAAACCATTATATAAAAATTCTCCTTCCTCTTACATCAAGGGATGGTTCTGAAAGAATTTCATCATATGCTGAAGTCAAGACATGGTATTGAATAAGGTACCAGTTCACAGGAGGCTCTCCTAAACGAAGACCAATGGAACTCAACCTTTCCTAGAGTGAAATAAAATTTAAAACCTTCAAGTGATCTGGGAAATGGACTTCATTTAAGTGCCAGGACACTCTGATTTCATGGGAGTATATTTCTAATCTGGCTGTTAATAAATTTTGCCAGTTAACACTTTATTTTGCACTCTATAGAAATTCACACTATATCAATCACAATATTTTCTACAAGATTTTCACTGTAAATTACGTATGACTTGGCAGCCATCCCAGGACAAATGGGCTAGACACTTATTTGGTCCAGCCCCCCGGCTGCAAGATGCTGAGCTGTCTCCCAAAGGAGGCGGGCGATCTTCCCAAGGCACTGCCTAAGCCTTGCAACAGTTCCCACAAAGAGTCTTGTGAACACGCTACAAAGTACACTACAAACTGAGATAACATGTCGGTTCACTCATTCATTCAGTAGTTCATTTTGAATTTATTTAAAATTTACTGAATATTTATTTGTACCAAACACTGCATAAAGTGCCATAAATATAATGATAAAAACAAGTTAGGTCCCATTTTATAGCATCTCATAGTTTAACAGTAGAAATAGAAATAAGAACCAAGAGTTAGAGATCTCAGACTTTTCACAACAGAAGTATGAATATACTACTCTGGGAGCAGGGAATAAATGATTAGGAATGGAGTCTGGAAAATCCTTCCACAAACAAAATTGTTCTTTGTGGTGCGCATGTGCTCAGTCATGTCTGACTCCTGTGACCCCCTGGACTGTAGCCCGCCGGGCTCCTCTGTCCATGGGATTCTCCAGGCAAGGATACTGGAGTGGGTTGCCATGCCCTCCTCCAGGGGATCTTCCCAACCCAGGGATGGAACTGCCACCCACATGGAAGATGGATTCTTTACCATCTGAGCAACCAGGGAAGCCCATATATGTGTGTGTATATATATATACACACACATACTATATTTAGTATATATTTATACACTATGAATATAAACTATATACACTTCACTGTTGTTGTCTAGCTGCTAAGTTGTGTCTGATTCTTTGCAACCCCACGGACTGTAGCCCACCAGGCTCCTCTGTCCATGGGATTTCCCAGGCAAGAATACTGGAGTGGGTTGCCCTTTCCTTCTCCAGGGGATCTCTCTGACCCACGGATTGAACCCACGTCTCCTGCATTTCAGGCAGATTCTTTACCACTAAGCCACCAGAGAAGCACCATATAGTTCATTATGCATATGTATATAGAGAGTATTTTATTTATTCATTAATTACTTGTTTATTTAGTAAAATACATTTATTTTATAGTTTAGATTGTGTATTGCTGTATTATGGTGTATTCATGCATTTTAGAATGTGATACGTGCTATGGAGAAAAACAAACCCAAGTAAGTAGGATAGGAGTGTCAGGGCTGAATTTTACACAGGATGGGCAGAGGAGGCTTCTGATGAGGTGACATCTGAGCCAAGGAAGGCAAGAAATGAGCACACAAGCCCTGCAGACACCTGGGGGCAAAGAGAGTTCCAGGCTGAGGAACGTTAAGTGCAAAGGCCTTGGGGCAAGAGTGTGCTCGGTTTATTCCAGGAAGAGCTAGAATGCCAGAGTGGGAGGGGAGGGGCCAGGACAAGCAGGAAATGAGGGGAGGGAAGTCAGAGACAGGTTTTGCCATGCTCCGTAAGTAACCATCAGGACTTAGGCTTTTACTCTGAAAAGATGGGAAGCCATGAAGGGCTTTGAGCAAGAAAATCTAATGAGCTGCTCTATTTATTTATTTTTGATGTGGACTATTTCTAAGTCTTTATTGAGTTTGCTACAACATTGCTTCTGTTTTATCTTCTGGTTTTCTGGTCCCAAGGCATGTGGAAACCCACCTCCCTGACCAGGGCTCGAACCCGCACCCCCTGAATTGGAAGGCAAACCACTGGACCACCGAGGAAGCATGAGTTGATTTATGCTTTAAGAAGAAAACTACTACTGATGCTGTGTTAAAACAAACTGGACATGGAGGCAAAAGAAATTAGGAAACCGCTGCAACCACTCAAGAGAGGGAAACGGAGGCAGCTTTTGCCACGATGTACGTGGCAGCGGTAGTGAGAAGCGTTCTGATATTGAAAATAACACAAGTGGGACTTCCTGGTATCAACACAGAAGAGACTGTACTTAAGTAAGGAAAACTTTAAGGATGAGTAGATGCTCACCAGATAGAAAAGGGGCTGAGGGTACTCTAGACCCAGGGGACAAGAGACATAAGAGCATGAAAGGATGGCAGGGCACGGCAGAGCCAAGACTAGTGAGAAACTGTCTGACCGGAGCTGGAGGCTGGTCACAACATCAGGCAAAGCAGTGGAGACTAGACCAGCAGAGGTAATTTGGGACCACAGCATATGCAGAGGAGTTTGGACTTGACCTCAGAGGCAAGAGAGACCCAACCAAATTTACAAAGCAAGGAATGACAAGTCTGCCATATTTGGGGGCTTCCCTGGTGGCTCAGTTGGTAAAGAATCTGCCTGCAATGTAGGAGACCCAGTGGTACAGTCCATGGAGTCGCAAAGAGTCAGACACGACTGAGCGACTTAACACACAAACAATAAGGTACACAAAACAGGTTCAAAATATACTTAAAAATTCAACTTCCTCAGGGCTTCCCCGGTGGTGCAGTGGTGAAGAATCTGCCGGCCATATTTATCGGAACGCAGTTCTGATGGAGTTGGGGCAAGCAAAGGAACGTACCAACTAGGAAACTCTTAAAACTGTGCAGGTGGAAGATGACAAATGAGGACCTGAATTCACACAGAGTCGGTGAGACTGGAAGAGAAGAAAACATCTGGGAGACAAATGCTAATTTACTGTGTTCTTTACTGAGAGTTTTCTGTTTATAAAATCAATCTAACCTACTACTAGGGCTTCCCAGGTGGCACTAGTAGTCAGGAATCCACCTGACAATGCAGGAGATGAGAGTTTGATATCTGGGTCGGAAAGATCCCCTGGAGTAGGAAATGGCAACCCACTCCAGTATTCTTGCCTGGGAAATCCCATGGACAGAAGAGCCTGGTGGACTACAGTCCACAGGTTCGCAGACAGTCAGACACAACTGAAGCGACTTAGCACACACGCAACCTATTCCAAAACAGAACTCTCTTTTTATCATTAATATATTCTGTTAACGCTCAAAAAGAAAAAATGTGAGATTCTGAAAAATTAGAACTGCCAGGGCCCAGGCAGTAAACAAGGTCTGGAAGGCATGAAGAGAAGCTGAGGACTGCAAAGGCCTGATTTGAACAACAGGAGCAGGGATAATGTCACTAGAGAAGGGAATGCAAGGCAGGATCCCTGTAAAACCTAAGTCATATCCTATCATTCTTGTGCTCCAAACCCTGTCATGTCTTCCCATCTCACTCAAAGTCATGGCCAGTGTTCTCACTGTGGACAGCAAATTCCTGCAGAATCGGGCCACCATGCTCCGATCTCATTTCCTTCTACGCCCTCCAACTCTCTCACTCCCCACCAGATGTTTCAGCCTCAGCTGGATGTCCTCAAATGTATCTTAGAGGCTTTGCTGTTAACTCTGTCCAGAAGCGATGAAGTGTTAAGTCGCTTCAATCGTGTCTGACTCTTTGCGACCCTATGGACTGTAGCCTGCCAAAAGGGTTCCTCTGTCCATGGGATTCTCCAGGCAAGAATACTGGAGTGGGTTGCCGTGCCCTTCTCCAATGGATCTTCCCGTATCCCAGGGACCGAACTGGTATCTCTTAAGTCCCCTGCATTGGCAGGCAGGTTCTTTCCCACTAGCGCCACTTGGGAAGCCAAGGCTAAGTACATTTGTTTAATTAAGTAACAAATTCATGGACTTCCCCAGTGGCTCAGCAGTAAAGAATCCACCTGCAATGTAAGAGATGCAGGTTCGATCCCTGGGTTGGGAAGATCCTCTGGATGAGGGCATGGCAACCCAGTGCAGTATTCTTGCCTGGAGAATCCTGTGGACAGAAGAGCCTGGGGGGCTACAGTCTGTAGGATCACAAAGAGTCAGACATGACAGCAACTGAGCACACACACAATGAATTCATATAGATCATGAGTAGTTCAATGTCCCTACAAGACTTTCAGGTAGAACCACCCCCAGTCAGGTGGACTGAGAGCATCGAAGGTTATGAGGGAGAAAAGGGATGGACACAGAGGCATGGGATCATCGGGATAAAATCAGAGCAATTCCAGAATCACCAGGAGATACAGAAGGGCAGCACTTAGTTAAACTGAGGACCCAGACAGTCTCAATCCCAGCCTTTGACACTTCATGCTTATTTTTAAACCTCTCGGTGCCTCTGAGTTTCATCTCTAAAAAAAAAATTTTTTTTTAATATTCATTTATTTGGTTGCCACATGTGGGATCTACTTCCCTGACTAGAGATAGAACCCAGGTCCCCTGCACTGGAAGCATGGAGTATTAGCCACTGGACCACCAGGGAAGTTCCTAGAGTAGGGTTTTTAAAACAACCTGCCTCAGAGTGTCAATGATAAGATTTAAATGAGCAAATACATGTAAAGCACTGAGATAACACTGACACGTAGAAAGTAGCACCTGCCTGCTTGCTAAGTCACTTCAGTCGTGTCCGACTCTGCGACCCTGTAGACTGTAGCCTGCCAGGTTCCTTTGTCCATGGGATTCTCCAGGCAAGAATACTGGAGTGGGTTGCCGCCCCCTCCCCCAGGAAATCTTCCAACCCAGGGATCAAACCCCTGTCTCCTGCATTGATGGCAGATTCTTTACCACTGAGCCACCAGAGAAGCCCACACAAAGAAAGCACAGAATGCATGAAAATAACAGGGAATGCTAAGAAGGGTGGCGCTGTCTCTGGATAAGGGGGACAGACCTCCCGTATCTGGAATCCAGAGGTTATTTTCAATGGAATCCACTTCCCTGTGCTCTGCAGTAAACCAAAAGAGGTCCTCTGGCTCTTCTGCTTGGAGTTTGTTACTGTTGCTGTTTTCTTTCATTGGTTTTCTCTATAGTCTTAATCAGAAGAAACAAAAAAAAAACTTCTTTGAAGGCACTGTGAATTTGATCAAGGCATACTGGGAGGCAAACAGTGTGGCAGAAAGAGTCTGGGTCTTCAGAGTCAGAAAAATCTGGGATGAACTGCAGCTCTGTCTCTCAGATACGGAGCTTAGTCTGTCCTGATTTGTAAAAGAGGAAGTCAGTATCTCTATCTCAAGCAATCGAAGCCTGAAGAAGAGGAAGTTGGTGAATCTGTAATTGTGGAATGAATGCAAGAGGCTGCTGTGTGGATGAAATGTGACAAGCATTCATAAAACGTTGAGCACAGTCCCTGGCACGCCGGCAGGAAGGGTCAATAAACAGACCCAATCTGGAAACTGCAGAAAGTCTTGTTTTGATGACTAGCAGCTGGGTTGGCATTCCTGTGGCTAGGACCTGTGTAAGGGACTCAGTGTCAGGGCTGAACTTTCTATTCACTCGTGTCATTAAAAAGTATTTTCACTTCATCTTTTAAGAGAAGAGATTTACTGGACTAAGGTTTGGTTGAAACACTCCATTATTACATGGTGCACTTAAAGCGATTAGATATTGGTATCAGGTTTGTTGTGGGTCTTAGCAAGATAAAAGCCAAGCTTGAGAGTTGTTCTGTTTGCCCTGGCGTCTCCTTTCCTGGTTCAGGGTATGTCTGGCTGAGAACACCTGGGCTAACCTTGGTGTTTAATTCTTTGTGCACAACTTCTGCCATACAAAAGCTAAAGTGGGTCAGCGGCTGCTTTGTAACAGTGTGTGTTATCGTGTACCAAAAAGTTCCTATCTATGAAAATATTAGCAAGGATTTAAGAACTGATTACACTTGGAGGGTTTACCTGTTTTAAGGGTACTTTTTCAAATTATTTTTTTCTTGATTACCAAAGAATACGTGATCATTTAGATACTTTGGAAAACTAGAAAAGCTCAAAAGAGAAAAGACTACTAGTGTGGGATATAACATTTCTATATAAATCCTGTAGATTATTATAGATACCACCTCCCTGAGGAGGAGTAAACAAAACTCAAATCACACCAAATATTATTACACGTCATGCCTTTTTTAAAACGAACTAGGGACTTCCCTAATGTTCCAGTGGCTTTGTGCTCCCAAGGGAGGGGACCCAGGTTCGATCCCTGATTAGGGAACTAGATCCCACATGCTGCAACTAAAGATCCCGCATGCTGCAAACAGGACCTGGCACAGCCAAATGATACATAAATATTTACTAAAAATAAATAAAGAACTAATGCCTACAGTAATTCATTCATCCATTCAAGCAAACTAATTAAATACCTACTAGGTGCCAGGCCCCGTATATATCACAGTACAGAAAATGAGAGAGAGGAGCATGAAAAAAAATCATTACAATTCAGTTCAGTTCAGTGGCTCAATTGTGTCTAGCTCTTTGTTACCCCATGAACTGCAGCACGCCAGGCCTCTCTGTCCATCAGCAACTCCTGCAGTTCACCCAAACCCATGTCCATCGAGTCGGTGATGCCATCCAACCATCTCATCCTCTGTCATCCCCTTCTCCTCCTGCCCTCAATCTTTCCCAGCATCAGGGTCTTTTCCAATGAGTCAGCTCTTCGTATCAGGTGGCCAAAGTACTGGAGTTTCAGCTTCAACATCAGTCCTTCCAATGAACACCCAGAACTGATCTCCTTTAGGATGGACTGGTTGGATCTCCTTGCAGTCCAAGGGACTCTCAAGAATCTTCTCCAACACCACAGTTCAAAAGCATCAATTCTTCGGGGCTCAGCTTTCTTTATAGTCCAATTTCACATCCATACACGACTACTGGAAAAACCATAGACTTGACTAGACAGACCTTTGTTGGCAAAGTAATGTCTCTGCTTTTCAATATGCTGTCTAGGTTAGTCATAACTTGCCTTCCAAAGAGTAAGCGTCTTTTAATTTCATGACTGCAATCACCATCTGCAGTGATGTGGGAGCCCAGAAAAATAAAGTCTGACACCGTTTCCACTGTTTCCCCATCTATTTGCCATGAAGTGATGTGACCGGATGCCATGATCTTAGTTTTCTGAATATTGAGCTTTAAGCCAACTTTTTTACTCTCCACTTTCACTTTCATCAAGAGGCTCTTTAGTTCTTCTTCACGTTCTGCCATAACGGTGGTGTCATCTGCATATCTGAGGTTATTGACATTTCTCCCGGCAATCTTGATGCCAGCTTGTGCTTCCTCCAGCCCAGAGTTTCTCATGATGTACTCTGCATATAAGTTAAAGAACCAGGGTGACAATATACAGCCTTGACGCACTCCTTTTCCTATTTGGAACCAGTCTGTTGTTCCATGTCCAGTTCTAACTATTGCTTCCTGACCTGCATATAGGTTTCTCAAGAGGCAGGTCAGGTGGTCTGGTATTCCCATCTCTTTCAGAATTTTCCACAGTTTATTGTGATCCACACAGTCGAAGGCTTTGGCCTAGTCAATAAAGCAGAAATCGATGTTTTTCTGGAACTCTTGCTTTTTCAATTATCAGCAGATATTGGCGGATATTGATCTCTGGTTCCTCTGCCTTTTCTAAAACCAGCTTGAACATCTGGAAGTTCACAGTTCACGTATTTCTGAAGCCTGGCTTGGAGAATTTTAAGCATTACTTTACTAGCGTGTGAGATGAGTGCAATTGTGTGGTAGTTTGAACATTCTTTGGCATTGCCTTTCTTTGGGATTGGAATGAAAACTGACCTTTTCCAGTCCTGTGGCCACTGCTGAGTCTTCCAAATTTGCTGACATATTGAGTGTAGCACTTTCACAGCATCATCTTTCAGGATTCCAAATAGCTCAACTGGTATTCCATCACCTCCACTATCTTTGTTTGTAGTGATGCTTCTTAAGGCCCACTTGACTTCACAGTCCAGAATGTCTGGCTCTAGATAGGTGATCACACCATCGTGATTATTTTGGTCGTGAAGATCTTTTTTTGTACAGTTCTTCTGTGTTTGCCTTGGAAACGAACAGAGATCATTCTGTCGTTTTTGAGATTGCATCCAAGTACTGCATTTCGGACTCTCTTGTTGACTATGATGGCTACTCCATTTCTTCTAAGGGATTCCTGCCCACAGTAGTAGATATAATCATTACAATAACCTCAGATAATTAAAGTACACATGAAGTACTACAGGTACACACGAGAGGGAAAAGAGACAACCCTCTGGGCTACAGAGGTGTCAGGGAAGCACCCTACAGGGGATGACACGTGAACTGTTACTAACGGGTAATGCGGAAGTTCACCAGGTAAGGGAGATGGAGAGGATGTAACTGGAAGACCCAAAACATAACACACTGAGTGTGTACCTAGTCGCTCAGTCATGTCCAACTCTTTGTGATCCCACGGACTCTAGCCCACCAGGCTCCTTCGCCCATGGGATTTTTCAGGTGAGAATACTGGAGTGGGTTGCCATTTCCTTCTCCAGGGGATCTTCCTGACCCAAGGATCAAACCCGAGTCTCCTGTGTCTCCTATTTTGCAGGTGGATTCTTTACCTGCTGAGCCACCGGGGAAGCCCCAAAGCACTGAGAGGTAGTGACAAAACTCAGCGTGGGTAAAAAGGTAAAAGAATGGGGAAGCCAAGGCTGGAAATGCAGGAGCCAGGCAATGGACAGCCACAGGGATGTGAAGCAGGAAGCTGACAGGCTCAGATTTATGTTTTGGTTAAAAAAAAAGTGTTTACTTCAGCTTAAAGGATTAAGAAAAAGGGGTAAAGAGGAAAACTGCTCTGCTGCTGCTGCTAAGTCACTTCAGCCGTGTCCGACTCTGTGTGACCCCATTGACAGCAGCCCACCAGGCTCCCCCGTCCCTGGGATTCTCCAGGCAAGAACACTGGAGTGGGTTGCCATTTCCTTCTCCAATGCATGAAAGTGAAAAGTGAGAGTGAAGTTGCTCAGTCGTGTCCAACTCCTAGCGACCCCATGGACTGCAGCCCACCAGGCTCCTCCGTCCATGGGATTTTCCAGGCAAGAGTACTGGAGTGGGGTGCCATTGCCTTCTCCAAAGAGGAAAACTAGAACAATCCAAAAAAGGACTGATCAGGTGACAGATGATGAAGTTCTAATGACAAGGGAGATGACACATGATGTCCTGGAAGTGAGAATACCCTGGAAGTCAGGAGACCTGGGATTCTGGATGGGTAAAGCTCATTTGTTTCTCTCTTCTTTCCATGGAGAATCAAGAGTGTGACGACAAGCATACATTGGGTGCTGGAGAAACCAAGATGATGTGGCCCAGCTCTTATACACCAAGAGCTAACATCCTCATAGGAAAGAAGGGGTGAAAAGGGGCTATTTTTATTTCCCAGCGTGCCTTCCTCTCCTTCTTTGGTGTTAACAGGGCTCCAATTTCCCTTTGGGAAAAACCCTCCATCTCTGACCTACCCTCCCTGCAATCTGAGTGAGAATGGTCATACTCCAACCCTACCCCACAAGTGGGTGAGGGAACTAGGCCAGGCTGATAGAAGCATCTCAATACCCTGAACACAAGGACTGATTTGGGGAGAGAAACATGCCTCTAACCAGGCCAATAAGATCACACCTGGGGGAGTCAGAACCAGTAAAGAAGACATCACCACCTTCTTCTGAGATCCTATGGGCTTAAGACCACACACCCCCAGGACTGTCAGAGTCCTCTTATACCATCAGGGGAGCGCCTATCTAGCATGAAGTCACCAGAGAAAAGCCAAGCCAAGAAACAGGGAAAAAGAGTGATCCGATGACATCTTTCGAGAAACTGGATTCGGCCATGTGCTTATCCTTGACATCTAAGTTGTCAGTCAATAAATTCCCTTTTTTGCCACAGTGAGTTTGTTTGCGATTTTGCCAGTTGTATGTGAAAGAGTGCTGACTAATTCAGGGGAGAGACACAGAATCCTATAACTGCAATACACTGTGAGGGGTACAATCACAAGGACCCCTTGTGATTTATATGGTACAAGGAGCACCAGGCGAATGCAATCAATTCCATTTGGAGGTAAGGTAAGTTAAAGAAACGTTCACAAAGGAGGTGATGTTTCAGTGAAGTCCTCAAGAATTAGTCATCTGGCAACAGGATAAGGGGCAAAAGAAGATTCCGTGCAGGAGAAACAGAAGCAGAGGGAAGGAAGTAGGGAAAAACATGGAACGTTTGGGGAAGAAAAGACAGTCCACTATTCTAAAGCACTAAGTTCACAGCAGAAACATTGCGCAGGAACGTATATGTTCTGGGGGTGAATCAATGGGTGACCAAATCAGACCTTAACCTCTCATTTAATCTCTCTAGACCACAGTTGCTTCATAGGCAAAATAAGGTAGATCAAGGGGGAAAAAAAAATCAATGGAAATTGACAAATGTTAAAAGACCTTACCTGCTGATAGAATTCATCATCTTTGGGGGTCAGGTAGGGAAGCCACGTGTCTTCAAGCTCTTCAAGAAGCCTCAGTTTCTGTTTAAAAATAATGATTATAGGTGACTAAATTATAAACAGACTCAAAATATAAGACAATGTCTTCTTTTTTTTAACTTTTTATTTTGCATTGGGGGTACAGCCAATTAACAAACAATGTGAAAGTTTCAGGTGAACAGCAAAGGGGCTCAGTCACACACATACATGTATCCATTCTCCCTCCAAACCCCCTCCCGTCCAGGCTGACAATGCCTTATTTTTCTAATAAAAGAATACCCTCCAAAAGTTAGCCAACTTAAATGTATAAACTTTAGAGGAAAAAGCTAGCCAAAAGTCAGTTATAAAATGTATCAACTTAATTACATATGCATTTAAATTACATCATATAAAATATTAACTTAGAAATAATTATTTTATTCACTCTCACATTTCAGGAAGCAATTTGCTTCACTCTTTAATACCAAGATCTTCTTCTTCATTGCTAGAGTCATCTTTTGAGTCATCTCATACAGTTTTCCAGAACAAACCTTCCTATCTGTAAAAACCGCTTAAGACAGCAGTTTGTAAATCCTTACTTTCACTGAAAATACCCAACTAAGCCACAAGGATCCAGGGTCAAAGTATATGAATTATTTGTTCATCTTGTAAACATTTATTTGAGATCGTATCCACTTCCATATTACTTTTTAAAAGTAATCTTTTATCTCTAGAATAATTACTAAACCTATGTTGAGCATCTTTGCCTCTTTTCTTTTCCAATTTGATAAATCTTTTCAAGCACCTACAACCAGCACTCATGAGGCTATCTCAAGACACGGTGTCTTCCCCAAACAGTACCAGGCAGTTCAAACAAAGTAACTAAGAGAGGACCCCATATTATAACACACTTTATAAGGAATCAAATACATCTGAGATGACACCTTTCTTATGAGGGATTTTTTTCAAAGAATATCTGACCTTATATTCAAGCATGTATGATATATTTGTATATATGCATATGTAGCACATAAATAGTATATATGTTTATTATATATGTATGTATGTGTGTATATATATATGTATATGTGTATATATATATGTTGGAGAAGACTCTTGAGAGTCCCTTGGACTGCAAGGAGATCCAACCAGTCCATCCTAAAGGAAATCAGTCCTGAATATTCATTGCAAGAACTGATGCTGAAGGTGAAGCTCCATTACTTTGGCCACCTGATGTGAGGAACTGACTCATTTGAAAAGACCCTGATGCTGAGAAAGATTGAAGGCAGGAGAAGAAGGGGATGACAGATGATTAGATGGTTGGATGGCGTCACCGACTCAATGGACATGAGTTTGAGTAAGCTCCGGGAGTTGGTGATGGACAGGGAAGCCTGGCGTGCTGCAGTCCATGGGGTCGCAAAGAGTCAGACATGACTGAGCAACTGAATGGAACTAAACTGATGTTTATTGATGCTTTCGAACTGTGGTGCTGGAGAAGACTCCTGAGAGTCAGTCCCTTGGAGAACAAGGAGATCAAACCAGTCAATCTCAAGGGAAATTAACCTTGAATATTCGTTTGAAGGACTGATGCTGAAATTGAAACTCCAGTATTTTGATCATCTGATGCAAACAGCTGACTCATCGGAAAAGCCTCTGATGCTGGGAAAGGTTGAGGGCAGAAGGAGAAGAGGGCATCAGAGGATGCGATGTCTGAAGGGCATCACCGATGCAATGAACATGAACTTGGGCAAACTTCAGGAGATGGTGAGGAACAGAGAAGCCTTGCGTGCCGCACTCCATGGGGTCACAAAGAGTTAGACATGACTGGGCGACTGAACAACAACAACAATGTGTATACAGACACACAGACACACAGAAATCATCTGGGTGCTACAGAAATCTTCTGAAGGACAAAAAAACAGAAAAGGCAGAAACAATTGATTTTCAAATAAAACTGCAATGCAATGCATATTCAGGCTGTTATCAGCCACTGAGGAACAATTTTAAGAATTAAAAAATGGTATACCTTACTCTGGGTTAATGCAGCGCTAAGCCCTAAAGCAGGACTTGGAAAACACAGACTAGACTTTAGCCTCAACCCACCCCAACGGGCACTGTCTTTACGCAGTGGACAACCTGCTAACCCAGACAGAGGGGCCCTGAGAATCACCTTCCCCACGTCTGCACAGCCTTCTCACTAACCCATCAGAGAGTGCTTGTGTGCCAAGTCGCTTCAGTTGTGTCCAACTCTTTGCAACCCCATGGACTATACCCACCAGGCTCCTCTGTCCATGGGATTCTCCAGACAAGAATAATGGAGTGGGTTGCCATGACCTTCTTCAGGGGATCTTCCTGGCCTAGGGATCGAATCCGCATCTCCTGTGGCTCCTGCATTGCAGGCAGATTCTTTACTGCTGAGCCACCAGGGAAGCCCCAACCCATCACAGAGTAGTCCAGAGCAAACACCCTATTGGGCAGAACTCAAGTTATTTCCAGATCTTTTGTATAATTATCCAAAGTGAATAAAGAGAGAGAGGGGAAAAAAAAAAAAGAGGGAAGAGAAAAATAGCAACCACTTGACCTAAGAGAGACAAAACAGTAAATTTACTCTTATGCAAAATTCTAGCCCGTCTATCTAATTAAACTTTCTGCTTTGTCTAATGCTACTCTAAAAGTAGTTTTTCATTTGTGATAATAAGACTGGCTTACCAGTTAAAATGGGGCTTCCCTGATGGCTCAGTGGTAAAGACCGCCTGCTAACACAGGAGACCAGGGTTCGACCCCTGGCCTGGGACAATCCCCTGGCGAAGGAAATGGCAACTCACTCCAGTATTCTTGTCTGGGAAATCCCACAGACAGGGGAGCCTGGCAGGCTACACTCCATGGGGTCGTCCAAAGAGTCAAGAAACGCCTTAGAAACTAAATGACAACAACAACCAGTTAAACTATGAAGAGTTTTCCTTTATGAAAGACCTATCATACTAACACAAAAACATTGGTTTAGATAAATCACTGGCTAAGTGGTGTATCTGTTTTCTGCATCAGCCGTTATTTGAGACACAGAAAGAGCTAATGATGTTTCCACGCCTATACTCGTACATTTATGAACTCCAGCACAAACTGACTCAAAATCTACACCTCAATTTTCACTTCAAGCTCAGGAAAGCCTGCATTTTCCTATGACTCTTTTACCAGTCCTTTCTACAGACAGAACATTTAAATGCCAAAAAAAAAAAAAAATTTTTTAATGTTTAAAATATGTTTAAAAGCCTTGATGATCGAAATGCACATGATATCTCAGACCTTGAGATGGCTCCACCTTACAAATACCACCTTAAAATCTCCTCAGGAGAACCAAAAAAGCTAATCTGTATACAAGAAGGAACACAACCATACAGATTCATATTAGGAATTACATATTCCACCTTGACCAGATTAAACAGCAAGAGACCTGGCCCAAAGAAGAAAAAGCACCCCTGGAGGATGAAATTCTGTTTATAATTACTGTTTATACTTGTTTCTACTTCAGCTGAATTATTATAAAAACAATCAGCTCAGTTGAGGTCCAGTGTGTCAGACAGACATAAAACATTATAACCTGGAAGGCTCTATTGAGAGGATAAAATTCTTTTTTATATAACGATAGAAGGAAATGGCAACCCACTCCACTGTTCTTGCCTGGAGAATCCCAGGGACGGGGGAGCCTGGTGGGCTGCCGTCTATGGGGTCGCACAGAGTCGGACACGACTGATGTGACTTAGCAGCAACAGAAGTCTATACCTGTTCATCTCAAATTCTGCTCCTCCCCCTCCCTTTTCCTTCTGGCAACTGTAAGTTTCTTTCCTATGACTGTGAGTCTATTCTGTTTGTAAATCACTTGGATCATTTTTTTAAGATTCCATACCTAAGTCACATCATGTGACATCTGTCTTTCACTACCTGACTTACTTCACGCAGTATGACAATTTCTAGGTCCTTCCATGTTGCTGCAAATGGCATTATTTCATCATCTAATCGCTCAGTGATATTCCATTGTATATATGTGCCATGTCTTCTTTATGCATTCCTCTGTGGATGGACACTCAGGTTGCTTCCATGTCTTGGCTACTATAAGTAGTGCTGCTCTGAACACTGGGGTGCACGTGTCCAAAAGGATAAAATTCTACAAGAATATCCCTATCATAGAGCAAGCAGAATATAAGTGGTCTCCCTCCCCTGGCAATTTTAACACTGTGAGCATTGTTATATCTCTATGACAGGAGAGAACAGGCCACATTCGACTTAAGGCCACATGGATGAAATCTGCTCTATACATCAACATTCACAACCTGTAATTCTACTGATTAACTAATGAAATCAATTATAAATGATTGATTTATAACTTAAAGCAATAACTTAAGTTGATAAATCACTATCAACTTAAAAAGAAGTTTGGGGCATATTTGCCTTGGTGAACTCAATCCGGAATGATTATTAAACTGCTTATGAACATCACACATTTCTTAAAAATTAACATTGCTTTAAGAAGAGGCAAAGTCATGCAGGCAGAACAATGGAGAAACAAGCCTTCTCATACTCAGGAATGCAAAATAGCACAATCTCAATGCATGGCACAGACAATTCCTATCAGAATTCAAATCTATTCCCTTTGACCCCCAAATCCTACTTCTAAAGATTTTTTTTTATGGGTACCATGTTCAGAAGAATGTACATACACCAGATCACAACTGGCAGAACAGAAGCTTGCTGCTGTTGCTGCTGCTGCTAAGTCGCTTCAGTCGTGTCCGACTCTGTGCGACCCCAGAGACAGCAGCCCATCAGGCTTCCCCGTCCCTGGGATTCTCCAGGCAAGAACACTGGAGTGGGTTGCCATTTCCTTCTCCAATGCATGAAAGTGAAAAGTGAAAGCGAAGTCGTTCAGTCATGTCTGACTCTTAGCGACCCCATGGACTGCAGCCTACCAGGCTCCTCCGTCCATGGGATTTTCCAGGCAAGAGTACTGGAGTGGGTTGCCATTGCCCTCTCCGAACAGAAGCTTAGAAACATACTAAAAACCACTTAACTGTATGCTTTGAAAGGTTGAATTTTATGGTGTGTGAATTAACTAAAAAAAAAAAAAAAAGATTAGAAACAATGCCAGTGTATGTCCATAGAAGACGGTTAAATAAATGGTGGTACATCCACACGATGAATACAACACAACAGTCAACAAGAATGAGGAGGCTCCCTTCAGTGACATAAACAGCTTTCCAGGATACCTCGGGACGTGAAAGGCAAGGGACAAACCATCTGCTTGTATTTGCATAAAGAAACATAAAGGATTTGTGAGAAACTATTTAAGTGGTTCTTTCTCGGGGACGAGGGCTTCCCGGGTGGCTCAGTGGTAAAGACTTCACCTGCAATGCAGGAGATATGCAGGAGACGTGAGTTTGATCCCTGGGTTGGGAAGATCCCCTGGAGGAGGAAATGGCAACCCATTCCAGTATTCTTCCCTGGAGAATGCAATGGACAGAGGAGCTTGGTGGGCTACAGTCCATGGGGCCACAGAGTCACACGTGACTGAGTGACTGAGCAAGCACGCACACGTGCTGTCAGGGACAGGGGTGGGAAACGACAACTAGAAGGGACCACAGATAGAGCAAGACAAGACGGAAGATTTCTTTCTGTATTGTTTTGATTTCTGAACTCTGTAAACATATTGCCTATTCAACATATGTCCAATTATCAACTCAAGTATTTGTTGCCGTTCAGCCACTAAGTGGTGTCCAGCTCTTTGCGACCTCATGGACTGCAGCTCGCCAGGCTTCCCTGTCCTCCACTATCTCCACTACCTCTTGGAGTTTGCTCAAGTATATTACCAATTAATTCTTCACGTGGAACTCAATATAAAGATGAAGACAATGTGATTTGGGGCTTTATTTTAGAAAGTGCAGATATTTGTGATGCATGATAAAGTATTTCAGAGAGAGACTCGAGGACTAGCACAGTAGAGTGAAGAGGGGAAAGAAAAACAGCTCTGACAATTTCTTTGTGTCAACTGTCAAGCAGTTGGTAAACAGACACAATATTCAAATGCACTCTGGAGTGGAGGCAGAAGCGGCTCCTGTTTGACTGTCAGATCTGGCTAACGGCTGCTCCTCAGCCTGAGATACAGATAAATACACACAGCTGGGCCCTCCAGCACACCGCTCTGCTCACAGGCGTCTCTGCTGTCACCCTAGTGTTAAATACATCAAGCAGCTCACGAATGTCACATAGAAAGCCAGAGGGAGAGCAAAGCTGGCTCTCCCACCTGCAGGAGGAGCATCTCAAGACCCTTCCATGAGGGCTACACCCATCTACCTCCACAGCTCCTGCAAGGAAAGGATAGCTAGACACAGGCCTTAGGTAAATCATGGGTGCGACTGTGCTCAGTCACGTCCGACTGTTTGTGACCCTATGGATTGTAACCCACCATGCTGCTCTGTCCACAGGATTTCCCAGGCAAGAATACTGGAGTGTGTTGACAGTTCTTACTCAAGGGGATCTTCCCAACCTGGGGATCAAACTCTCATCTCCTGTGTCACTTGCACTGGCAGACAGATTCTTTACACTGCCACCACCTGGCAAGCCCATGCTGCTGCTGCTAAGTCGCTTCAGTCGTGTCCAACTCTGTGCGACCCCACAGACAGCAGCCCACCAGGCTCCCCCGTCCCTGGGATTCTCCAGGCAAGAACACTGGAGTGGGTTGCCATTTCCTTCTCCAATGCATGAAAGGGAAAAGTGAAAGTGAAGTTGCTCAGTCATGTCCGACTCTTAGAGACCCTGTGGACTGCAGCCTACCAGGTTCCTCCGTCCATGGGATTTTCCAGGCAAGAGTACTTGAGTGGGGTGCCATCGCCTTCTCCAGGGAAGCCCATATCACAACTCAAAACCATAAAGGCTGGATGTCAAAAACTTTATCCCTAGTAAGATTCTGACTCACTGTGAAAAACTAACTTGTACCTGAGTTTCCATATCTTATCAAATAGGCATATAGTTTGCAAATCTTACAGTAATTACATAGAAAGATTAACTAGATCATGACTTGTAATGGGAAGGTGTATCTCACCTACAAATGAAGTGTATTTTCCCACTGCTGTCGCTTTGGCTTCATCAGATTATGTAAACAGCTGTTCTTCATACATTTTTCATTTTCCACATAATTTTTACACTAGGAATCATATTTTGTCAGGTTCAGTAAAAAATAAACTTTATCTGAGTCTTCAAGATACAATCACAAATAAAAGTTTATGAAAGTTCACTATAAAAATAATCACCTAATCTTCTGAGGGTCTCAAATAATAAGTGGGAAAAGTGACTGAGTGCTTCGGCAGGGCCTTAGTGAGAAAGGAAAGCCTCCCCGAGGAAGACTCTTCAAAACTAATACCAGAAAGACAAAT
Organism: Bos indicus x Bos taurus; assembly: GCF_003369695.1. Lineage (NCBI taxonomy): Eukaryota > Metazoa > Chordata > Mammalia > Artiodactyla > Bovidae > Bos > Bos indicus x Bos taurus. The sequence continues at coordinate 43,682,598 of NC_040093.1, forward strand.
GAGAAGTAGCTAAGCCAAAAGAAGTATAAATAAATATTTCATGTATCCATATGACATGTTTGTTTTAAAAAGAAAAAGTATCTCACCAAAGAGCGTTCAAGGGACTTCCTGGAGGTCCAGTGGTTAAGACTCCAGACTCCCAATGCAGGGGACACAGGTTCAATCCATGGTCAGGGAACTAGTTCCCTCATGTACCATGGTGTGGCCAACAGTAGAATTTGCATCCTGATTCTATCATTTCCTACATGTAGTACCACACCTGAATCAAGCTCTCCAAACCTCACTTTACTTATCTATAAAAAACCCTGCTTCACAAGGTATTGTGAAGATTAAATAAAATTGATCATATATTAGTACATTTTAGAAATTATAAACTATGCAGCTATTAGGCAAATAGTATTCAAATGGAGGAAGGGTCCACAACAAAACTGGAGCACCAAAGAAGCCTGTTAGTTCTAACACCAGTACTACAGGCCTACATGTATGATTTGGGATTAGTTTCTTATCTCCCTGTGACATATATATGAAGCAGTACATATAGAGATCTAAGAATGTCACCAAGCACATAAAAAACCCTCAATACACTTTGGCAACCACTTGCTGCTATCATTTACCCATTTCCAAAAAGGACAACTTCATTTATTACTTGAGAATTATCTACAAGCAATTCTGTGTATAACCCATCAAATGTCATAGATCAATGCCACATAAGAAACTCAGATACTTATTTTCCTGGACAAACTACAGAAGAACTGTCTAACACTCCATGAAACTGTATATATATAAAATGCCTCAATTAACTACAGTGGTGATAAAAATAAAAATTGCTGTGAAATTTTAGAACAGATGATAAAACAAAGCCTCATCCAGAGACATAAAGTGACTGGCAAGAAATTACACTACTGGTCACAACTCATAATCTCATTTCCTAAGTATAAAGGTCATTTCCACTACACTATACCACACAACCCTAAGATTAGAGAAATCCGATCTTTCAAGAGATGTTCGATTTTTCACTATTAAAATTTTTAAAAAACCATATATAAATGCAAACACTTTACACAATTTTAATTAAAATCAATACTACTTTTAAAATTTAAAACCAATGCTACTTTAAAAATTTTAAACTATAATCACTACTTTTGGACTCTCAAGTCCTCACTGCTTTGGTAGTTCTACGATGCTTTCAAAAATTTTGTTTTTTAATCATTTCTTGTTCAGTTTCTAATAATGGGAGCCTATGCTGTAGTAGACTAAAAATCGAGCCACAGTTTAAAAAAAAACAAAAACATAAACCACAAAGCAGGACAAATTCTCAGGAAGATTCTGCCTCAAGAGTGGTACAAAGTTAGCCCTGGACTACCACTCTGCTCCTTTATAAACAACTTAAAAGTAAGACTGAAAGGATCACACTAGTCAAAAACTATTATGCATGGAAAGGAAGACAACACTATAAGGCAAGGTAATATGACTGATAAAGAAGATAAAAGTCAATTGATGGGAACTGTCGCCAAAATGGAACAGATGACAGAATTATTGTAGTAGACAAGTACAGTAAAAATAGCAATATAACTGCAGATCATAAGTTCAAGAAGTTGGGAAAAGATGGAATATGGTTAACAGAGAAAAAGAAATCAAGCTTCCATTTGTCCTTCAAAAATGAAGAAAAAGACTTTTCCAGACAAACACTGAGGGAATTCATCTTCACTAGATCTGCCGTGTAAGAAATGCTGAAAGGAATTCTGTAAACTGTACTGAAAGAACACTAAGGAACACAGAAATATACAACGCACTGATAACATATACAGTAAAATCCAAAATTCCAATACTGTAACATGGTGATGTGCTAATCACTTATCTCTAGTATAAAGGTGGGTTAACCACTTATCTCTCTTTAGTTCTTCTTCACTTTCTGCCGTAGGGTAGTGTGTGTCATCTGTATATCTGAGGTTATTGATATTTCTCCTGGAAATCTTGATTCCACTTTGTGCTTCATCCAGCCTGGCATTTTGCATGATGTACTCTGCATAGAAGTTAAATACGCAGGGTGACAATATACAGCCTTGACCTATTACTTTCCCAGTTAGGAAATCAGTCTGTTGCTCCATGTCCAGTTCTAACTGTTGCTTCCTGACCTGCACACAGATTTCTCAGGAGGCAGGTAAGGAGGTCCAGTATTCCCATCTTTTAGAAATGTCCACAGTTTGTTGTGATCCACAGAGTCAAAGGCTTTGGGGTAATCAATAAAGCAGAAGTAGATGTTTTTCTGGTATTCTTTTGCTTTTTCGATGTTCCAACGGATGTTGGCAATTTGATCTCTGGTTCCTCTACCTTTTCTAAATCCACCTTGAACATCTATAAGTTTGCGGATCATGTACTATTGAAGCCTGACTTGGAGAATTTTGAGCATTACTTTCCTAGCGTGTGAGATGAGCGCAATTGTGCGGTAGTTTAAGCATTCTTTGGCATTGCTTTTCTTTGGGATTGGATTGAAAACTGACCTTTTCCAGTCCTGTGGCCACTGCTGAGTTTTCCAAATTTGCTGGCATATTGAGTGCAGCACTTTCACAGCATCATCTTTCAGGATTTGGAATAGTTCAACTGGAATTCCATCACCTCCACTAGCTTTGTTCGTAGTGATGCTTTCTAAGGCCCACTTGACTTCACATTCCAGGATGTCTGGCTCTAGGTGAGTGATCACACCATCGTGATTATCTGGGTAGTGAACATCTTTTTTGTACAGTTCTTCTGTGTATTCTTGCCACCTCTTCTTAATATCTTCTGCTTCTGTTAGGTCCATATCATTTCTGTCCTTTATCGAGCCCATCTTTGCATGAAATGTTCCCTTGGTATCTCTAATTTTCTTGAAGAGATCTCTAGTCTTTCCCATTCTGTTGTTTTCCTCTATTTCTTTGCATTGATTGCTGAGGAAAGCTTTCTTATCTCTCCTTGCTATTCTTTGGAACTCTGCATTCAGATGCTTATATCTTTCCTTTTCTCCTTTGCTTTTCGATTCTCTTCTTTTCACAGCTATTTGTAAGGCCTCCTCAGACAGCCATTTTGCTTTTTTGCATTTCTTTTTCTTGGGGATTGTCTTGATCCCTGTCTCCTGTACAATGACACGAACCTCCATCCATAGTTCGTCAGGCACTCTATCAGATCTAGTCCCTTAAATCTATTTCTCACTTCCATTGTATAATCATAAGGGATTTGATTTAGGTCATACCTGAATGGTCTAGTGGTTTTCCCTACTTTCTTCAATTTAAGTCTAAATTTGGCATAAAGGAGTTCATGATCTAAGCCACAGTCAGCTCCCGGTCTGTTTTTGCTGACTATATAGAGCTTCTCCATCTTTGGCTGCAAAGAAAATAATCAATCTGATTTCGGTGTTGACCATCTGGTGATGTCCATGTGTACAGTCTTCTCTTGTGTTGTTGGAAGAGGGTGTTTGCTATGACCAGTGTGTTCTCTTGGCAAAACTCTATTAGCCTTTGCCCTGCTTCATTCCATACTCCAAGACCAAATGACTTTCATTCTCTTTTTCTGGTCTCTTTTTAGACTTGGTTGGAATCTCTCCATCTTTTCTCCCAAGTCTTCTGACTGCTTTCTCTTTTTTGCAGTCTTTTGTCTCTGTATAATATATTCTAAGCGAACTCCTCAGTACTCTCTTCCAATTCATCAGTTCTCTTTCCAGCTGTGTCTGGGCTAAAGTTAATCCCATCTATTGAGTTATGACATCTATGACTATACTTTTCATTTTCGAAATCTGTACCTGGCTCTTTTTTATGTAAAGTTGCTTCTGTTCCATTTTTGGATATTTGGGGGGCATTTTTAGATCTCATTTTTATCAGTATGATGTCTTTCCTAATTCTTTTGAATTTCTTGAACATGATTATTTCAGTCTTTCATTGACTTTTCTATAAAATTAATCTCATCTGAAATGGATTTTTATTCACATTGTTTATTCTATTTGTGCTTTCCTAAGTATTTCAGTATTTTGTTCTGAAGACTGATTTTGAGTGGGTGGCTTTTTGTCTTTCCTTTTTACTCCCTCCTCTCGCTTCCCACGTGTGTTCACCTTTCCCTCCATAATGGTTCAACAGTTCCCTCCACGATAATCCTATACCACCAGTCCAGGACTAAGCCTCATACAGTGGTGATTCAGAGCACAACAGTCTCTCCCCCATCACTCCAAAATCAATCAGTCTGATTCAATTTCTACTCTTAAAGGTTTAGGGATCTTCTCCTGCCCCTCAAAACCCATAGCTCCATGGAGCTATGTTCCTGACATGGCAATCTTTTTTCAGTCTTCTTTTGTGAAAGGTATAACTTCACCTCCACCCTTGGCTTCACACAGTAAGCCTAGTTCTGGTCCCATCTCAAGTGGTAGACCTTGGTCCCTGTGATCCATAGGACCTAAACTCACTTTTTGTTTCCATACCAGAAGCCCTTGCAGCGCCACAGTTTCAATCCAGCTTATCCCTTTATGTTTTGCTCTCTTTCTGGCCAACAACAACATCTCTGTAAGCCCAGCTATGACTCTTTTATTACTTTCTTTTCTTTTAATGTGTTACCTGTCATTGACATGTGTTTGGAGCAGAAGGCAAACACAAACTGTGAGCTTAACTGTAGCATATAACAAGAAGGCACAGATGATTTCTTAATGATAAAAATCCTAAGTAGGAGATTCACTAGGTCAAAAGGCACGCTCTTTTAAAGCCTCTTGATTCAGATTGTGAAACTGCCCTCCAGGAAAATGGTATCTATTTCAACCCATCAATAGACAGTAACCATTTCTTCATATACTCAAATACCAGTTATTATCAAACTTTTACATCTTAAGCTAGTTGACAAATGAAAAAACAAGTTCATACTAATTTATACTTCTTTGTTATTCAGGTGGAGTAACTTCTCATGTTAATTGCCATTTGCAGTAGCTCTTCTGTGAATTGCTTGTTCATGTCTTTTCTCTCTATTTTTTTCCTTTGCTGTTCTATATCTAAGAATCTATACTTTGTGTCCACATAAAGACAATGAATCTGGGTCTTATGCAAGTTGATTAGTTAGAATTCATTTCTCCTTCATTCTTTTATGATATGCACCTTTCTAACAAATTACTTAGTTACTAATGGAGTTCACCTCTCTTGCATCAAGCTATCAAGCTACATTTTCCAGCACTTTTAAAATATCCTCCCTAAGATAGCACCTTTCCCTACATGTCATACTTTGTCAAGCACTCCACAAAGTTAGCATTCCTTCACCTCATAAATTATCTTTCGAGGAAATTTTTTTTTAAATAAGCAAAATGACATGTACAAAATATATACTTTAGCTCTTCATATAATAATTTGAATAGCAAAACCTGTTTACCTCACCAACTTGATCTTAAGTTCCCACCCATGATCATTAATGTTAAGAATGTAGTCCAAGTTTTAAAAGAGAAGAAAGTTTCCTGAAGAGAAAAATTTCTATGATAAAAAGCAGCTAAACAGGCTCTAAAAAGAAATAAAAGTCAAGTTACCTCGCTGGTGGTCCAGTGGCTAAGACTCCGTGCTTCCAATGCAGGGGCCTGGGTTCGATCCCTAGTCAGGGAACTAGACCCTATATGTCGCAACTAAGAAATCCACATGCTACAATCAAGATCAAAGATCCCACGTGTCACAACTAAGACCCCGTGAAGTCAAGTAAGTAAAAATAAAGAAAAGAAAGAGAAAAAAGTAAAGAACGAGAAAAAATAAGCTGAGGAATGTACTGAAAGTTTGGGGGAAGTGCAGTTTACACATGTGAAGGATATAATATTAATATCAAAGTAATAATTGTCTTTAGTAAAAGGTTGGGTTCTTCATTCAGGGATAATAACTCAGAAGTCTAATGTCTTCTGACTTCCTTTGGAGTAGCTGCCTTATAATTTCCTTGAGCCACTTCCAAGTATTCTACTGAAAACAGAGATAATCACTTACCCAAGATTTTTCTCCACAATCAAAATATTGCCCTTAATTTTACAAGAGCAAGGGCAATACCCTTCCAAACCATGAGAGAGATAACAGATTAATTAAAACTCTTTCATGGCCACTGTACCTACATTCTAGCTCCAAAGACCTAATAATGGACCGCTTACATTTTCAAGCGGAAAAAAGACTCCTCTGGGCCACACTTGTTTGTATGAAAAAACCAAATTCTCTCAATCATGGTTCAATCTTCAGGGAACTTTCTACCTGGAAATTTGATACCTGAGTCGTCTACTCCAAGGTCAGAGCACGGAGCTCTGCGAGATATCACCATGTGTCTTGCCCAGCTTAGCAGTAGTCTGATCAAACTAAGCACTTTCCCGCAAGCAGTCCAATTGTAAATAATCACACTTGAGACCAGTACGATGTCTGACTTCTTTGTCATTTTGCAAAGCTTTAACCATTATACCATGATCAAACAACCTGCCACGGGAAAGCAGAATGTACATGGTGTTGCAGTAAAAACATGAGGAAGTGACCTCAGTGACTGTCCATTTAATTATTCTTAGCTCTCCACTGTCCCTCTCTGCAGTTCCACAGCAAGTGCTGCATAATCAAACATTAAACACTTCCCCTTGTGTAGCCACAACTGAATTATGCAAGACATGATATATTACTTCAACAACAACAACAGAAATCCCTCAGCTGCTGACACAGCTACAGCAACTAATAGTTTCTGCCTAGCAGCGATGAAAAGTTTAAAGGAAATAAAAATGCCTAAAAGAATAAGTTATTTAATAACTACTTTAGAGGTCTATAATACAAAGTAGATGTTTCTTTTTGTTTTCATTTATCCATTCCCAGGATTCCAGGAAGTCAATACACACTCTTTATTATCAAAATTTCTTGATAGAGGTATTGAGCAAAACCCTATAACTTCACCAGCATACATTTAATTTTATTTCAATATGTGCATTTTATGTTTACAAGTTTCCTTTTCCAATTATATCACACATGAAAAATTACCACTGCTGGCTTGTCTTGATAAAAAGTAAATAATAATTCTAATGAAGTTATTCTTCTTCTGCAAATATGCTAAGGCTTGCAGCCTAACCTAACCGTCACATGTGTTAATGTCAATGTGCTGTAAAACATAAAACTCCAACCCGAGATACAATAAGCAGAGGAATGGGATTCCCTGGCAGCTCAGCGGCAAAGAATCCGCCTGCCAATGCAGGAGACATGGGTTCGATCCCTGGGTCAGGAAGATTCCCTGGAGAAGGAAATGGAAACCCACTCCCATGTTCTTGTCTGGAAAATCCCACAGACAGAGGAGCCTCAGTTGGACATGATTCGGTAACTAAACAACAAACAAAGCAGAGAACTAGTCTTTCTACTTACTTATTCAGATTTTAACTTCAGACACACAGATATTTAAGTATCCTCTAAACACAAGGTAAAATGAAAGAAGGTACAGCCCAAAATAATTGTTAAAAATACAGGATGTAGGCCTTATTGGGTGAAATCTCACCACCCACCCCATCCATTAACAGCTGTGTGATCCTGAGTAAGTTACTTAACCTCTCTATCCCTCAGCTGCTCCATCTATAAAACAGACATAGTAACAACCATACCTACCTCAAAGGTTGTTATGAAAATTAAATTAAATGGGTTATTATTTGTAAAGAAACAAACATGCATGCAATTCCTTTTACAAAACACTACGTAAGTGTTTGATACATTTTATTTAATTATACATGTTAATAAAAGTTTAAAAATAGACCAACAATTTTGCCTGTCCTCAAGGTCCCATTCCTTCCCATTTGCCTCGGCATCATGAGCCAGTCATTACAGTTCTATTTTACATCATCAAGCAACCTCTTTCTCTTCCCATGTCTCTTCTCTTCATCATTTGCACTTATATTATCTCAGGCTTGGACCACCTTCCCTCGTGGCTCAGACGGTAAAGCGTCTGCCTACAATGTGGGAGACCCAGGTTCGATCCCTGGGTTGGGAAGATCTTCTGGAAAAGGAAATGCCAACCCACTCCAGTACTCTTGCCTGGAAAATCCCATGGATGGAGGATCGTGGCAGGCTACCGTCCATGAGGTCGCAAAGAGTCAGACACGACTGAGCGACTTCACTATGCACTATCTCAGGCTTAAAAAAAAAAAAATCCTGCCATCTTAAGAACCTGTTAATTAACTAGCTAATTAATTAATTAAACCCTTTCTTGGCTTTTCCTACTTCCCACTCCAGCTACCATCTCAATGCATTCTTTCCTTCAACATCTTTCAAGATGTTCTACCAAACGTCGTGAAAAACCATTTAAGATAAGCGACATGAGCTCTCACTGTCTCATTTTGCCCTCACCCTACTTTTGACCTGGCTTCTATCACTGTCATTCTACTAAAAGGATTCTTCCCAAGATCAGTGACCAACTTCATTTGCTGAAACGCAGCATCATCCTCTCGGTCGTTTGGGAAGCACTTGGGAAGGTCGTTTGGGCCTAGTGAGGTACCTGCATCCCTTTCTCAAAATCTTCTCTTCCATTTGTTTCTATAACATCCGTCCCTTTTATTCCTATGCCCTCTGCTCCCTCCTTCTCAGTCCCTGCTTCAGGTCTTTGTTCTCTGCCCTGAAGAGCAGACATCCCCTACCCTTCTTCTTCTTCTCCCTTGATAAAACATTCTTCCTTTAAGCAATCTCATCTAACACTCCAATCTTTATCTCTAACCCAAAGTGAAAGTGTTAGTTGCTCAGTCACGTCTGACTCTCTGCGACCCCGTGGATTACTGTAACCCGCCAGGCTCCTCTGTCTATGGGATTCCCCGGGCAAGAACACTGGAGTGGTTGCCATACCCTTCTCCAAGGGATCTTCCCAACCTAGGGATCAAACCTGGGTCTCCAGCATTGTGGGCAGATTCTTTACCATTGGAGCCACCAGGGAAGCCCTCTCCACCCCAAATCTACACCGAAACTTCTCCAGAATATTACAACAGGGAAGTCCCCACTAGCTCTCTGTTTTCGTTTCCTAACTTCCTGGAGTCTGTGTCTCCTGGTTCTCATATTAGCATCAGTATCAGCCAGACTGAAAATGTTGGAGTTCTGTTTCCCTGCTTCTTCTCACGTCACTCATGGTTTAACAGGCACTTGTACCTACGCTAACTCTTAATCGTTACAAAAATCTTATGAGGATGAAGCAGAAACCGTTTCCCCCATTTTAAAGAAGTGAAAATGGAGACTTAGATAAAATACCTGGTTCAAGATCTCAAAGCTGGTAAAAGTCAAAGAAGGAGTTTGAATTCATATGCTTTATCTACTAAACCCAAGCTGCATGATACACTACATGGGGGATATTTAAACTTACGGACACACATTCTAACCATTGCCTTTACTGAGAGCCAGAGGGCAAGGAGGAGAAGGCAATGGCACTCCACTCCAATACTCTTGCCTGGAAAATCTCATGGACGGAGGAGCCTGGTGAGCTGCAGTCCATGGTGTCGCGAAGAGTCGGACATGACTGAGCGACTTCGCTTTCACTTTTCACTCTCATGCATTGGAGAAGGAAATGGCAACCCACTCCAGTGTTCTTGCCTGGAGAATCCCAGGGACGGGAAGCCTGGTGGGCTGCCATCTATGGGGCTGCACAGAGTCAAACACGACTGAAGTGACTTAGCAGCAGCAGCAGGGCGCAAGGAGACAATAGGGATCATGACAGATCTATCAAGGACAGATGTTCCTGCCATCATGGATCCCAACCCATGGTAGAAGTATCTGACTATTAAACAAGGAAACTATAATCAAAAGCAGGAAGTCCTATGATACAGAAAGCAAAGACTGTAGCACCTAGCTAATAAGACAGGATACAGAGCTCCAGGGGAAGGCTTTCCAGAAGTAACATCTGAGCAGAGAACCGAAACACTAGTCGGTGTTAGCCAAGCAGAGGGAAACGTGGTCAAAAGTGTCCCAGAGATAAAGACTATTACCAAAAAAAGAAATAAATAAATAACAAGTACTGGCATGAGTGCAGAGCAACTGAAACTCTTGTATACTGTTGGTGGGAATGTAAAATAGTGAAGGTTGTGGTAAAAAACAGTCTGGCCACTTCTTAAAAAATTAAAAATTCAATAACTGTATTATCCAGCAACTGCATATCTGGGTATATACCCAGAAGAATTGAAACCTGGGTTTCAAAGGCATATTTATACACTCATCTTCATAGCAGTAATATTCACAACAGCCAAAACATGGAAGAAACCCAAGTGTCCATCAACAGATGCTGCTGCTTAATTGCTTGGTCATGTCCGACTCTTTGTGACCCCATGGACTGTAGTCCATCAGGCTCCTCTGTCCATGGAATTCTTCAGGCAAGAATACTGGAGTGGGTTGCCATGCCCTCCTGCAGGGCATCTTCCCAACCCAGGGATCGAACTCAGGTCTCCTGCACTGCAGGCAGATTCTCTGAGCCACCAGGAAACCCCAAGAATACTGGAGTGGGTAACCTATCCCTTCTCCAGGGGATCTTCCCAACCCAGGAATCGAACTGGGGTCTCCTACATTGCAGGCGAATTTCCCAGCTTTACCAGCTGAGCTACCAGGGAAGCCCAACAACAGATGAATGGATAAACAAAATGTAGTATATTGATACAACAGAATATTATCCATCCTTAAAAAAGGTAGGAAATTTTGATACTTACTATAACATGAATGAATAGCATGTGTGAAGGTCAGAAAGAAAGAAAAAAAGAACATAGAGAATCTGAAGAAATCAAAAAGTTCAGGAAGGCTGGAAGAAAAAGAAAAACACATATTTGCAGTTGACATGATTTCGAAACTAGATATGATCTTAAGCATCTGAGGCCACATACTATCCTCCAAATAGAGCAATCATGTATGAGTTTTTGGCATCATGGACTCAGACCAGAAAAAAAAAATTGTTAGCAACTGCCTAATCAGAAATGAGGATATTCTTGAGCTTCAAAGTTAGGAAACTTTCATAAAATTCCAAGACTGCTGTAAAGTTTTTCTAGGCTGAGCGTACAGAGGTATCCTACTCACATGAAGTCTAAACCACAAAGAGTCTCAGGCCTTCATCACAGCTCTCTGAAAAGATAAGTAGTACTTGTTGCTTTTGGAGAAAAACATAGCTCAGGAGGGAAAGAAAAAATGCTTCTGCCTGTGTTCTCTGAACACTTTGTCAATCTTGAGCTTATGTTACAGATCATTACAGCTCTGCCTGCAAGTAGGACTGTACACAGGGTTATGCCAATGGTCCAATTTTCAGAGTTATCTCTCTCATCCATAAAAATTTAATTCAGGGAAAAAGCTGGCACACAAAGTCCTGGCTCAGAGAACACCTTTATTTACATGTTATGTAAATTAGCATATACATGTTCATTTATTTGTATGTATGTGAATAAGCACACACACACAAAACACAGGTAATAGTGAATAATTTTACAAGTGCACAGCTCTAACAGATTTTAAGATGCTTTCATCACAATGATCTATTATAGCTTTTAAAATGTACTGCAGTCTTAGACTAAAATATTTCCAAAATGAAATGTGGCATGTAATTAATTTATTCAAGCACCTGGTTCTTATTACTTTTATTGACTAGGAAAATACAATGTGTTTGCACACTCACTGAGCAAGTACAGTGGATATACAAGTAAGAGACACATGCCCAAGCTCTCCCTACTCCTCAGGAGGGACCTACCCCAATGAGACAAAAAAGGCTTCCAATACCAAGTATTCTTCAGGATGACAGAGGAATGGAGACAGGTTGAGCATGTATAAGGTCAGTTTTACACTAAAAGCCACCTGATGGGAAGAGCCGACTCATTAGAAAAGACCCTGATGCTGGGAAACATTGAAGGCAGAGGACGAGATGGTTGGATGGCATCACCAACTCAACGGACATGAGTTTGAGGAAGCTCCGGGAGATGGTGAAGGACAGGGAAGCCTGGCGTGCTGCAGTCCATGGGGTTGCAAAGAGTTGGACATGACTGAGCAAATCAACAACAACAACAAGAGATGAAAAGGAGGTCAAGAGTAAAGAAAGAGCCAAGATGAAAGAGAAAGAATTTACAAACTTTAGTTAAGGTTTAAACGTAAAGAAGACCCATTAGACTATAATTCCCTCAACTAAGGAAACTCTATAGCTGATTCCCAGTTCAATGCACATACAGTATAAATGTTGGCAGAACATTACTTGATGGGAAGGAAACATGGCCCACTTGGCTTCTTCTTGATCTTCACACCAGTCCTGCTATTCTTAACAAAAGCATGGCATTTCCAAGTACCCATGTTTCCCAGGTGACGCTAATGGTAAAGAACCCGCCTGCCAATGCAGGAGACTAAGAGCTGCAGGTTTGATCCCTGGGCTGTCAAGATCCCCTGGAGGAGGGCATGGCAACCCACTCCAGTATTCTTGCCTGGAGAATCCCATGGACAGAGGAGTCTGGCGGGCTACAGTCCATGGGGTTGCAAAGAGTTGGACATGATTAAAGCAACTTCCATGCATGCTAAAGGAAGCGAGGAGACTCGAGTGGGACAGGAAGCAAAGTGACCAGTTCTAGAATTACCCAATCACGTGGCATCAGCATAACACATCTCTGGATTTGCTCTGTCATAAACTAGCAACAAGGAATATTTCAGTGTCCCTGACTGGTCTGAACCTTTATCACGCAAATATGGAGTCTAGACTCAATTGTCTTCTCTCTGATATTATATTTTTTGGCTTGACTGAACTACAATTGACTCACCTAGTCTGCTAGGGACACACTTAGTAGTCCAAGATGAAAGATGTTTATATGATTAGTTAATACACCAGACTACAAATGAACTGAAAGACAAGGAGAAGGAAAAATTCAAAAGCCTGGGAAAAATGTTCACCTGCCATCATAAAATTAATCTCATCCATTCTTGTCAATATCATTCCCTTTTCTGTTCAACATTAGGTCTCAAATTTAACCTGCTGAAATGAACAATCTGCTAATGAGTCAACCTGAAATAGACAATCAGGTTTATGTGAAATCTAGCATAAAGGAAAGTTAATTTTGTTTATAAAATTCCACTTGCTCAATTTTCCTCGGGCCACGTGTACACGCATAGTTAATGTTTAATGTCGGATGAACCTTTAGTTTCCTCATCTATAAAATGTGTGAAAGTAGATGACCTCCATCTGGACTTATATCCAGGGTGACTTTAAGACCACCAGAATCAAAATTAGCTAGCAAACACTGGTTGCACTTTCCAGCGAGAGGAACTCCTCGTCTTGCTCTGCTCCTTCCAGCATTAGGGCCGTGTTCACTTTTCCCCTTTGATCCGTATGTGACGGTGGGAATTTCAAGCTCTTTCACAAAGCCGTGCAGGTTGGAAAGCCAAGGTTGCTGCCCTGGAAACTGAAGGTGTGTGTGCTTTTCATGAGGATGATGTTTCTAAAGGACCAGTGCACAAGTTACACTCCACCTCTCTGCCGTCTTATGTTCCAACAACGTTAGGCCAGGAAGAACCGGCTTCGAGTTAATGGTTTCAGAGTACGAGCGATTAGCATTTCAGTTCGCTTTTATGTTTGCCCTCTCCGTTTCTGACTGTTACCTATTAAAACTTCACAGTAACAGAGACTACCCAAGTGGATCACTGAATTCACAGCAGTCAAAAAGAATCCAGAAGAATAAATCAGACATTCCAAATGCATAACCGATGTCTGTGTTTATAAGAGGGCACATTATCTCATAAACTAGATTTGAGATAATCTCTTCTGAATCCTATTTCCTTCAAGAGCCAGAGCTGAATTTTCTGATTTTATTTTCATTATGCTCTGATCTGCCAAAAGATACACAGTGTAAGTTGTCGTTTCACCTTGAATCCAGGCTGTCAAAAATGCCTGGACCCACAGACCCATAGCTGTGTACCACCCTGAGCAACACACTCGGTTCACCTTCTCCTCTATAGGACTCTCCACACTTCAAAAACAGTCGTTTTCTCACTTATGGCCAATAAACCCATAATCCGACAAATACTTTTTATAGAATGTTCATGAAAAGAGAATGCGTGTATGTGTGTGTGTCAACTTTCTCATGCAACTCTCCAAGACCACTGAACAATTTTCTCTATTGCAAAATACATTCCAAATCCACCCACTTCTCTCCATTTCCACTGCTATGCCCTTCGGGCAAGCCACCATCACCTCTCACTGACCACATTCCAACAGTCGCCTCCTGGTCCTCCTCTGGTTCCCTGCCTATCAGAGTAACCTCTTTAAAAAAGCAGATCAGATCAGATCATTCCCTTGATTAAAATCTTCTACCTTCCTAATGAGCTCCAAGGCTTCCCCAGTGACTCAGCAAAAAGAATCCTGCCTGCAATGCAGGAGATGCAGGTTCAGTGCCTGGGTCAGAAGATCCCGTGGAGGTAAAAATGGCAACCCACTCCAGTATTCTTTTCTGGAAAATCCCAAAGGGTCACAAGAGTTGGACATGACTGAGTGCCTACACACACACACACATACACACACACAATGGGCCCCCAGCTCCCAGTGCCCACAGAATAAAATCCAAACTCCTTATCTCAATTCAGCCCCCACCTACGTTTTCAACCTACTACAAGCCTCCCCTCATCACTGTTCACCTGTCATCAGGTCTTCCTTCTGTTCCTAAACACTCTTCCTCCCCGACTTTGCAAGCCTATCTCTTTCTCATCAGTCTCTTTCCAAACCGGCCCGTTCCTGGCCAGCCTATCAAGAACAGCCTCCTCACTCCAGGCACGATCACAAATTCTGTTTATTTGTGCTTATTTTTTGTCTGTCTCTCCCACCAGACTGTAAGCTCCATGAAAGAAGAGATCAAGTCTATCTTCCCTTCTTCTTTCACATAGGGCACATCTTTCTCGACTTATGATGAAAGAACATCCTGATAAAGCCATCGTAAGTTGAAAACATGTCAAAAATGCATTTAATATACCTAACCTACCAAATATCATAGCTCAGCCCATCTTAAATGTGCTCAGAAAACACAGTAGCCTACAGTTGGGCAAAATCATCTAACAGAAAGTGTGTTTCATAATAAAGTGCTGAATATCACATAATTTATTGAATAAAAAAACCTAAATTGAACCATTGTTAAGTCGGGGACCATCTATAATTATTTTGTATCTATTTTATGCAAAGCTAGATTATTAGAATATAGTAACACAACAAGGCAAAAATCCCTTTCTTTATCCTTTGCCAGCCTGCCCTGTTCACCACTGTATCCCCGTGCAAGGTGGTTATTCAACAAATATTTACTGAATGAATGAAACATTATACAGTGATGTGATCCTCAAGTCTTGGTGCTGTGCTTTAATACGCCTTTTAAAAACATTTTCATTAAACCAATCAAGTTACTAATAAATGAAACCTATTGAGACTAGTCATATATACATCAGTAAAATACAGTCGATGATAATGTCAAAAATCTTAGCTCTAACACAGGTATTAATTTTAAGAGCTGAGTGCTGTCCAAAGGCAACATGTACTGATCTTAGACAAAAAGACTTTGCTTAGCAATCCTAACCTCTTTTACAGTTCTCATCAATCACAGCCTTTCTTCACATCACTCCACAACCCCCACCCTGACAGAGACACGTGAACTGAGTTAACCGGCGGACTGAAACACTTTTGATATGTGTGAACATATCTATAGTTTCTGAACTCTAACTTCAAATGGAGTCTAATTTTTTTTTTCTTTAATTTGCTTTTGGTCTTTAACATAAGGAACCTCGTTTATCTATTCCATGGCTGGTAATGAAACCCACTTGGCAATTACCTGTGTCACCTCCAATTTAACACTTCCAGCAAGTATAATAAGTAAAGCCCAGATGTGAAATCATTTAAGCCTCCTCTCCTTTTTGCTGGTAGGATGCCCTGAGTCCCACCCAGAGGAGCCTATCACTGCCAACACCTTGACAGCTCACCCATTTCCAGGTCTGCCAAGATAGGCCTGGCTATCTTTCTGCCAAGTTAAGGAAGAGAAATCCTGAAAAACAACACAACCAGCTCCTGTGTTCCACAGAAAAAGGATTCACTCTTGAAAGTCACAATGTGACCAAGGCATACTCAATTTATATGCCAGCATCTAATCAAAGAGATAACCCCCACCCATGAAAAGACACAAAAGAGTCAAATGGGGCTCTGACCATTCAGGGGTTATCTGTTTGATGTCTGCATTCAGTTGTCTACATGATCTCAAGAAGTTTTTAGAGTTAAGTGTACAGACAGAAAATCGGAGAAGGCAATGGCACCCCACTCCAGTACTTTTGCCTGGAAAATCCCATGGACGGAGGAGCCTGGTAGGCTGCAGTCCATGGGGTTGCTACATTCAGACACAATTCAGAGTCTTTACTTTCACTTTTCACTTTCATGCATTGGAGAAGGAAATGGCAACCCACTCCAGTGTTCTTGCCTGGAGAATCCCAGGGACAGGGAAGCCTGGTGGGCTGCCGTCTATGGGGTCGCACAGAGTCGGACACGACTGAAGCGACTTAGCAGCAGCAGCAGCAGTACAGACAGAAAATACATGATTTAACTGTTCTAGAGCCCCCTGGAACAGAATCATGTACTGAAAAGAACATACAATATTTGAGGAACAGGGAGTTCAACCCAGTGCTTTGTGACAACCTAGATGGGTGGGATGGGGTAAGGGGTGGAAGGGAGGGGATATATGTATACTTATAGCTGATTCATATTTTTGTACAGCAGAAACCAACACAACACTGTAAAAAAAATTATCCTCCAATTAAAAATTTTTTAAAAAGAGGGAGAAAAAAAAAATCTTTGAGGAAGAGGAAATGTGATTACTATAGAATAACAGGTCCAGGTTCTAAGGCAAGGACTCATGTTCAATGCTTACCTGTAAAGCACAGGTATCTAGCTAGACTGTCTGCTCATTGCAACTGTCTAGAGAGGTACTGCTTTTCTGCACAGCCTCCCAGGTCCCAGCCCAGCACTACTGATGCCAAATCTCCAGGGACAGCATCTGGCTGCCCATGTGTGTGGGCTACTTCCCAGGTGGCACTGGTGGTAAAGAACCCACCTGCCAATGAAGGAGACGTAAGAGACACGGGTTTGATCCCTGAGTCAGGAAGAATCCCCGGAGGGCATGGCAAACCACTCCAGTATTTTTGCCTGGAGAATCCCTGTGGCCAGAGGACCCTGGTGGAATATGGTCCAGAGTTGCAAATAGACACGACTGAAGCGCCTTAGCACGCACACGCATGCCCATGTGTGTGCTGTTTCTGAGATAAAGTGATCGGCCATACTTAGAAATCACTCATCAACAGAACCTACAATCTGAACTGAAATGCCATCAGAAGCCAGGCAGTTTAATGAGCAAAGCAGGTGAATAAAAGACACAGGAAATAACAGAGCACGCATTCAAACTGTATTAGGAAAAGGGAAGAAAAAAAAACTGCCAGCCAAATTTGGTCTGCCGTTCTTGACTTTGTTATTTCTGTATTTAGATTTTCTTGAAGCTAGGTACCATATCTCATTCACTTCTGTGCCTGATATAGTGTCTGATACCCATAGGTTCAGTCAATGTTGGCTAAATTACTGATGAAAATGAGGTGAAATCCCAACTCTTCTGATATGATTCAAAGGACTATCAGAGAAACTCCTCATTTGTTCATTCGACCAAAATTTTGGACTTCCTTGGCAGTCCACATGTTCCCTGATTCCACTGCCGAGGACACAGGTTCAATCCCTGGTCAGTGAACTAAGATCCCACAAGCTGTGCGAGACGGTAAAAAAAAAAAATCTTTTTATTACATATCTAATATGTATATAAGGCTCTAAAGATATTGAATTAAATAGACAAGATTCCTGTCCATGTGGGGCTGACATCTGGGGTAGCAGGAGGGGAATAAACATTCATAAATAAGCCAATTTCACACAGTGCTGTTTATTCAGCATTAACATGGCTGCATTTAGTCTCAAAGGTTGTTTAAACCACAGAGAAGTCAATGGTAAGTACTGATTTCAGAGAAGGTGAAGAATACCCACTTGATGAGGGGTAAAGGAGGAATTTAGACATTTTTTTTTAAACTTAATTTTTATGTTTGGCTGTGCTGGGCTTCATTGCTGTGCGTGGGCTTTCTCTAGTTGCGGACAGCAGGGGCCGCTCTCTGGTTGGGGTGCAAGGGCTTCTCATCACGGGGGCTTCTCTTGTTGTAGAGCACGGGCTCCAGGCACATGGGGTTCAGCAGTTGCAGCACATGGGCTCTTGAGCATGGGCTTAGTCGTGTGGCATGGGCCCCGGTGCTCCATGGCATGAAGGATCTTCCCAGACCAGGGATCAAACCTGTGTCCCCAGCACTGGCAGGTGGATTCCTATTCACTGTACCCCCAGGGAAGTCCTAGAGGGGGAATTTAAATTTAGATGGAGAGTTACATGCCCTGACATCTGCCACCACACCAGTTGAGTGACCTTGGACAAATCATTCAACCCATTAGGAAAAATTAGAGGAAATTGTCTCTAAGACTTCCTGGCCCTAGGATTTTATTAATACATTCCACCAGTTAAGATGTACGAGCAAAATGTCACATACTGTGATGGTCAAGCCCAATCTAGTGTCCAAATACTTTCAGGTACCATCCCACAAGGGCTGGCTCGTGACATTTACGTGTTATTATAAACCAGAGATATTTTCCAAGCGTTTCCTGAGCCTACTTCTACGGTTTACCTCAGGCAAAACCACAGCCTCGGATATTTATTGCCACAGTGTAGTAACTACTGGCATGCCTGGACAAAGTTCCGAAGCTGGCACTGTCACCCGCCCGAGGGCAGAGGAAACCAAATATCAAGTGCAAGGTGATTAAGGAATCCAGAAATTAGTTGAATTCCCTCATTCAACAAACATTAATAAGAAGCTACAGGAAGCACTGGTCCAGTTCCTAAGGAAAACACACACACGCTCACACACACAGGCTCTCCCCATAACCATAAGGACCCTGATCCCAGTGCAGGGATGCTTAACCAGGGTTTCAAAGGCTCCATGAATCCCATGAAATTAAATGCCAAACTTGGGGTGTATGGGCACATTTCCAAGGAGAGAATCCATAGCTTTTACTAAATTCTCAAAAGGGCTGATGATCCAAACTGGAGACGTGACACAAGATGCTTGAGGCAGGGGCTCTCTTTGACTTGTCGTGCGAATCCCCATTATATAAACAAACAGCGGTTTAGAGAAGTTAACGTGCCAAGAGGCAGCCTAGAAGTGGTCAAGCAGAAACTTGAACCTTGATCTGCCCATCTCCAAAGTCTATATTCTTCCCTGTGTGTCATGCACTCTCTCACTATTTGCATAGCTTACCAAAAATTAAACAAACAAACAAACAAAAAACAGACAAAGGCTGCTTAAAAGAATGAGTCAGTGAAGCCCCATGGACCAAGGACCATTGTCATATGCTGTCAGGGGCAAAATCAGAGTCAAGTCCACTATTTCCTGAAAGCTGCAGATGCCAACACCGCTATTTCTCAATTCTGTCTCCACCTCACCAGACTAAGATACAGAAGAAGTACAAGAGCCCGAAATAGGGGTTTATGACTTTAGAGATTTTTTTTCCCTGAAGGAGTCGAAGCACATGAATTTCCCCAGGCAGTCCAATCCCAAGGTCACTGTCTTGCACATCCCCAAGACAGGATTTGGGTAACTTCGCCCCACCCCTGAATTGGTGGGTTTGCGTAATCTCACTTTCTGAACTTCCCTCTGGATTTAACTCTTGGCCTTCACCCTTTATATTCACAGAAATGGTTGTATTCATTTCATGAGAAGCATCGGAATTATTTATATAAAAAGGCAACCTGAAAATAATGTGTCCAACATGACACACTTTGAAGGAAAGAAATCTACACTTCTGTATTCTGGTGTAATGGACAGAATATGGTCTTACCAGAGTGGGTTGCCATTTTCTTCTCCAGAGGACCTTCCCGACCCAGAGATGGAACCCATATCTCCTGCATCTCCTGCATCAGCAGGTGGATTCTTTACCACTGAGCCACCAGGGAAGCCCTTGGAATCTGGAGTTAGCTGCAAACCTAGGACTGCTACTTAGAAACTGTGTAACCTTGTGTAAGTTACTTTACCTGGCAGAACCCTGATTATACAATTTCTAAAATAGGAAAAGGGACTTCCCTGATGGTCCAGTGGTTAACAATCTACCTTGTGATACAGGGGACACAGGTTCGATCCCTAGTCAGGGAACTAAGATCCCACATGTTCGGAGCAACTAAGCCACAATATGCTGTAACAACTGAGCCCATGAGCCACAACTGAAGAGCCTGTGCACAGCAATGAAAGATCCCACATGATGCAACAAAGATCCTACGTGCCATAACTAAGACCCAATGAAGTCAAATAAATAAATATTTTTTAAAAAGGAAAATAGGGATAAGGATTTTCAGATTTTAATAATCAACAGATTTGTAGTGAGTCCTGATTTGTGCCACTGTTCCAGGCCCTAGGGGTACATTTTTAACGTAACAGCTAAAGTTCCTTTCTTCATAAAGCTTATATACTCAGTGTAAGACTAAAATAGCCAAACAAGTAAGTAAAAAATATATAAAATAATTCTCATAACACTAATCACATTAATGGGGCTTCTCAGGTGGCGCAGTGGTACAGAATCTGCCTGCCAATGCAGAAGGCACAGGAGACACGGGTTCAATCCCTGGGTCAGAAAGATGCCCCAGAGAAAGAAATGGCAACTCACTTTAGTATTCTTGCCTGGGAAATCCTATGGACAGAGAAGCCTGTCTGGCTCCAGTCTATGGGGTCGCAAAGAGTCGGACCTGACAGTGACTCAACAACAGCAACAAGAGATCACATTAATAAAATAATAGCTAATGGTTCTTGCCTTTTCATTGGGTTCATGGGGTTTTCTTTGGCCACATGATGCGAAAAGCCAACTCATTAGAAAAGACCTTGATGCTGAGAAAGGTTGGAGGCCAGAGGAGAAAAGGGCTATGGCTGATTCATGTTGATGTCTGATAGAAAACAACAAAATTCTGTAAAGCAATTATCCTTCAATTAAAAAATAAATTAATTAAAAAAAAAAAGAGGAGAAGGGGGCAACAGAGGATGAGATGGTTGGATGGCATCCCTGACTCAATGGACATGAGTTTGAGCAAGCTCTGGGATATAGTGAAGGACATGGAAGCCTGGAGTACTGCAGTCCATAGGGTCACAAAGAGTCAGACACAATTTAGCAACTGAACAACAATGGTTCCTGAATGTATACAATGTGTCAGAAACTACTGTAAGTCTTGACTTACTGTATTCTCATAATGGAGCAACATAAAATTATGATATCCATTTTCTGGAGGAGAAAACTAAAGGCCCAAAAGGTTAAGTAACTTGCCCAAAGTCACACAGCTGGTAAGCGGCAGGGCCGACCAAGATGGAAACCCAGACCATCTGATAGTAGAGCCTCACTCATCACCTGCACCAGGTAAATTAACACAAATAAAATGAACGACACAAACAGAGCAAGACTGTTGCAGCCTGGCTGGCCGGAGAGGCTGCACTGAGCAGGTGTCATTTCAGGTAAGATACAAATCACAAGAAGCAGCAGCCAGGCTCAGAGTAAAGATCTAAAGGGAGAGTTCTAGGCAGGAAGAACAGCTTGTACAAATGCCCTGAGGAAGACCAGCCTGGAACAGAAAGAAGCCCAGCAGGTCTGAGCACAGTGGACAAGTCTGGGGAGTGGGCAGAAGCCCAGTCACATGGGGCGTGGTCAGCCAGAACGCAGGATTTCACTCTGTGTGCCAAGCAGTCATGGAGGGGCTTTAAGTAAGGAGGGGACACAATTCGATGTTCATTTTTAAAGTCTGAGTCCACCAGATGTGTGGGGAATGGACTATGATAAGGAGAGGGCTGGGCAAAGCTGAAGTGAAGCGGGGCAGCCCTGGTGGTCCAGGGGTTTTAAGAAATCTGTCTTCCCATGCAGAGGAAGTGAGTCCGATCCCTGGGCTGGGGGGCAGGCGGGGCGCTGGTTACTAGAATCAGGGCAACTAAGCCCGTGCAATGCAACTACTACTGCCTGCTCTGGAGCCTGCACGTCACTAGAGAGAAGCCCATACACAGCAACCAAGAGCCTGGGAGGCGCGACAAAAGATCCTGCGTGCCACAACTAAGACCCAACGCAGCCACACAAATTAAAATTAAATTAAATAATTTTTTCCTTAAAGTTTAAGTGGGGAGATCAATTTGGGGGTAAGCAAGTCCAATCAAGAGATAAATGATGGGGACTTCCCTGGTGGTCCAGTGACTGAGACACCACACTCCCAATGCAGGGGGGCCTGGGTTTGATTCCTGCTCAGGGAACTAGATCCCACATGCTGCAACTAAGACCCAGTACAGCCAAATAAATAAATAATTTTTAAAAAAAAAAGAGAGATAAATGATGACTTGAAGTAACAGAGGTGAGAGAAAGTGTATAGGCTCCGGATGTATCAGAGACATGCCATGAGGATTAGATGAGGATGAACAGAACATCTACTAGAGTATCTGACACACAGCAGCTATTTACATATGCTAATTACCTTCCCGGTCTAACAGTAAGGAAGGAGGCTTAGGCTTAAACCATAAATCATACCCCAAATGACTAAACCTCCCTGACACCACCACCCCCACCCCAATTTCTCCAAAGAAGCCCATAGCTCAGAGAGTACCCTGGGAATGCAACAAGTTCAAAACACAATGGAGAATTGATCTATTAAAGGAGCTGGACTGTTAAATTAAAACCGTTCCTGTGTGCCAAGCTGAGACACAAAGGGGCCAGTCTTCTTCAACAATAAAGACCAGTTAAGAGGAGACTCCAGTTACACAATCTCCTCCTCTTCACCGTGAGGCACTTAGATGGAATTTTTTTTAATAGAAAAGACAAACTCTTGAGTAAATGTAATAATTGTCTCAATAATGTGCCCCAACCACCCAAGAAGTTAAAAAAAAAAAAAAAAAGAAACTGGAAAATTGGGATTCTTCTCTTACAGGATCGGTTCATTGCTGTCTCCAGTGCAGGTCATATTCACCCCAGCGATGGGATGATACTACTTGGGAGATCTCACAGCCTGATAGCAATTCAAGAAATGGAAAGAGTACCTTCCAAGTATAAAAAAAAGAAAGAAGCAAACAAGCTAACCAATAAAACAATCAGAAGCTTGTCAATGAGGCCAACTGACTGAAATAAGTTTCACATGTTGTCCAAAATATGTTATTTTTAGAGAATCCTTCAAAAATGTCCCAAACAGTAAGGCCTATGGTGAACTCATCTCAAAAATAGCACTTATGTATTCTTTTCTAATAACAAAAACCACCATCAATTGACCTAAGGTAAATACTAATAATTACCGAAAATAGAGAATCTCCTTGTGCTTCCTAAACTCAAAAAGCTCAAGCCCAAGGAATGAAACCCTCAGCCGAGAGCAAGCACAGAAGAGGAGAGAAATTTTCTCCTCTGCCTTGCCTCACTCAGCCAAAGCTCCAGAGTGAAGAAGAAATCAGCCTTGAAGCTAAAACTCATAAAACTCTTATTCCATTCTTTGAATTTTTCAACATTTCAGTCTTCCTAATTGCTCTAGCACAATGGTTCAACCAAAGTTCTTCAAGATCAATACTATTTTTATAGTACTACTATTTGCTTTTTTCACTGTGTTGACATTTGCACCAATGGTTCAAAAGAATGGTGGGTGATGTTTCAGGTACCTTGGCACAAATCAAGCCAAAAGCACAAAACCGCACTACCAGTCACTGTGTTCTTTACATCATGCAGTCCACTAAAAAGAGAAAAAAGAAAAACATTCATTCACTTGAGAATGCCCCTGTTAAAGCAGTAAACATGATTAACTTTATTAAACCTCAAAAGTAAGTAAAGTAAGTAAGTTGTCTTCTTAGTATTCTGTGTGTCAAAATGGGACGTTTACCTAAAGCACTTCAAAGTGAGATGGCTGTTTCAAAGAAAAGTCCTTGTGTGATTACTGAGTTGTGGACTAAACTAGCCAATTTTTTCACAGAACACCATTTTTACTTGAGAAAACATCTGACACACAAAACGTGGTTAGTCAGACTTTGCAATTTGGCAAACATCTTTTCAAAAATTAATGCATATTTCTAAATTTCTCAATTTTAGTTCCTACCATGATACCAATATATATAGAAGCTTTTGGGGTTCCTCAATAACTTTTAGCAGTAGAGTCAGCCCTCTGTATCTATGAGTTCTGCATCTGTGGATTCAACCAATCACAGATCAAAAAAACTCAGGGGGGGAAAATTCCAGATAGTTCCAAAAAGCAAAATTTGTATTTACCACATGCCAAGGGCTTCCCTGGTGGCTCAGCTGGTAAAGAATCCTCCTGCAATGTGAGAGACCTAGGTTCGATCCCTGGGTTGGAAAAATCCCCTGGAGAAGGAAACAGCTACCCACTCCAGTATTCCGACCTGGAGAATTTCACGGACTGTATAGTCCATGTGTCACAGAGTCAGACACGACTGAGCGACTTTCACTCACTCACTTAACAAGTATTTACATAGCATTTACCCTGTATATGGTATTATAAGTAATCTACAGAGGATTTAAAGTATACAGGAGGATGTGTGTAAGTTATAACTAAAACCTACCCTGTTTTATACAAAGGACATGGATTTTGGTATCTGCAAGGGGGCCTGGAACCAACCTCCTACAGATACTGAGGGTCGACTGTGTAAGTCTAAAAAGGCTCCTGGAGCCAATAAGTTGAGAATTTTGGCTTAGATCAAATATAGAATAGCTGCCCTTTTTCACACACATCCTGCACAAACGAAAAGCAGAAAGGAAGGCAAACTGAATTTCTTTGGACTCTATTGTGCAATTTACTTAAGGCCCATGGGCCTTGCTAATTTGCATGTCTGATTTACTCCAAATCCTTTCTTCCTCCTCCTCCCTGGCAAGAAACCACAGACAAATTCCATCGCTATTTCACAACCCCCTCTTAAGCAAACTGCGATGCGGCGGTACAGACATGGAGCTCATCCAGCCTGGCAAACAGGGGGAAGGAGTTCAGCTCCAGGGCTTTCGAGCCAAGGGCCCTTTTCAAACATTAAATCCACAAAACACGGCATTAGCTTGCTCAAAGCAAATAGTTAATTTGTCCTTTCACAAGAAATCAAAAGGACAAAAATCACACAGCTAGACGTGGCTTCAGCCCCTACACTAACCCTTCCCCATCCCCCTGTCCCAAGCAAGTAAATGTCTACACCATGAAGAATCAACAAGTCAATCAATCCATAACAAATATTTATACTGTCTACGTGGAAAAAAAAAAAAAGGAGAGAACATACATGGTCACAAAAGAAAACTAAGAACACTAAGAATACACAAAAGAAAACTAAAGCCCACATAAAACAGTGGTGTGTAAGTGTGAAGAAGGACAAAATAAAAATTAAAAAATACTTACCAACATGACCAAGGCACAAAAAAATGGGAAGAAGAAAGTAGAAAATTAAACACAGGTAGTAAGGCATAAGAATGCTGAAAGATTAGTAAAGGACAGGATCTTCTCAGACACCAGTAATCGGACCTTTTGGCTAAGACGCCATTTCAACAGGGGGAAATGTAAGATGACATTAGAATGTTAGATTTTACCCAGATTATGGAAGGTTCTGAAAGTTCAGGTAAGTAGAATCTATCCCACATGTAATGAGGGGCCACAAAAGCCTTTTGAGAAGGACAGGAGCACAATGGAAGTGTGCTATTTTATTTGCTGTTCTGCTTTTTAAAACACTAAGCTATTTATTAATAATACAGTCTAGTTATAAGAATCCAAGACTAGAGACCAAGGAAGAGGGGGACAGGTAAGGAGACTGAGAAGCACAGTCAGACAAGGGCTGGGCTTGAACAAGGAGATGGCGATGGAAATGAAAAAGCATCAAAAGCTACATCAAGGTAGATAAATCTGGAACCTAATCTGGTACCAAGAGTGTAATAACAGGTGGGAAGACCATACATAGAAATAAAGAAGTCAAGGTCATTAACAGCGCATCTACTGAAGGTCTACTAAGCTTCTTGCTGTGCTAGGCTGTAAATGAAATACTGATTTGGAGGTAAAGATAAGAGACTTAAAACATACTGAGAGAGAGGGGTATGGATGTGATGGACTGGCACTCAGCAGCCTTCCAATCCTATCCTGTGTCTTCCAATGCTGCAGAGGATGAAAAGCTGAAAACTACATTTCCCAGAGCCCTTCACGGCTAGGGTTCTGGGTGAGGGTATAGTTGGAGAAGGAAATGGCAACCCACTCCAGTATTCTTGCCTGGAAAATCCCATGGATGGAGGAGCCTGGTAGGCTACAGTCCATAGGATCACAAAGAGTCGGACACGATTGAGCAACTTCACTTTAACTTTCACAGTTGTACCAATTACAAGGCTCCGTGTGAGATGTAGAAGGCAGAAGTCACATGGAGGCCATCTTCTTGCTGTTCTGATTTTTTCTATAGGCAACACAGTTATGGAAAAATTAAAGGATTTCTGCAGCAACATTCCAGGATCTGACCAATAACTTTGGTGTTATCCAAGGCCAGTTGTAATGGTGGTACCTTTCTGTTCCTGGATAGAAACCACAGCCCATATGTTCTTAAAACAGTGAACATTCTAGTAACGGCTTCCTGATCCCTTGCCTCCTCAAGTATGATGGATTAGCAGTCCACCTGGCAGGCCAGTCTGTTTCAGAAGCCCACCTCCAGAGGCTCAGCTTCCATTTCTCTGGTCCTCTCAATGACTCTATAAGAATCTATTTCCTTAGAAAAGAAAATAAAGTGATAAAGAACCCGCCTGCCAATGCAGGAGACACAGGTTCTATCCCTGGGTCGGGAAGATCCCCTGGAGAAGGAAATGGCAACCCACCCCAATATTCTTGCCTGGGAAATCCCATGGACAGAGGAGCCTGGCAGGCTACAGTCTACAGGGTCACAAAAAGTCGGACACAGCTTAGCGAATAAATAACAACACATTTCCCTATCTTATCTCATTTCTGTTTCCCACAACTAAATGCAGACACACAAGTAGGCTTAAATAAGGGCAGAACAATTAAGTGAAAGTATTTGATGAATGGCTTTAAAACAGTCAGGGACTGTCCCCGACAGCAGTCAGGGACTATCTTAATTCAGTCTTTAAAATGTCCACAACTCATCTTTTGAATCAACAAAGAAAAATCCTCTTAGCTTTCTTAACGAACTATAAAACAATTTGTTACATTTATTGAAGCTTTGAAAATAAGTAAAGGCATTTTGAAGCGTTCTCACTTCATTTTACCTGGCACAGGATACCAAAAGGGTATCATCATCTTAATTTTAAGAAATGAGAGAACCAAAGCACAGAGAAGGTCAACAATCTGCCTAAGGTCAGAGAGGTGGTGAGTTACAGGTCCAACTGAAGTACTTCCTGCTTTAAACCTAATTTCTCCTGTTTGGCATTCTGTCAGTTAACTCTAACCACGTCCTAAAGTGAATGTTAAAATTGTTGGTGTGGAAATATTAGGAGCCTAAGAGGGCTTGTAAAACCACAGAGAATTCAATGGGGCCTAACTTACAACCATGGAAAAAATTAAAATCCCGTGTGTAATTTTCTTCTCCAATTTTAACCTAAAATGTGGTGTCTGTGGCAGACCCACCGTTCCTAGGACACGCTTCCAACACACACAGTCTGGGTAGCAAGTGTCATCCAACCATTTGGGCAGCTATTCATTTATTTTCCTATCATTCTAAGAGTTGGAAAATTAACAGTGTTGTGTTTACAAGCCATCACTGGGCTATTACCTAAAAGCTCAAACATGTTTACCCGACTCACAACTCTGGTTTGAAGAAGCTCAAAAGCAAGTTAATATAAACCGATTCTGAGCAAATGTGCAGAAAGTAGCCCTGATAGAAGAAGGTTAAGCTTTGACCTTCCCAACTTTTTTCTCCAGAATGTACGATCCATCACGTACGGGGAAGATGTGAAGTGTTGGTAAGTATGCCTGTTAGTGAGAAATTCTGCTAATTATTACACCAAATAAGCATAGTTAACAGGCCATGGCCACAAGAGGGCCATGTTTCAGGGCATTAAATAGCTGCCTAGGGTGGAGATGAATATATTACACTATGCCCTCGACCAATAAAACAATTTCCCTGACACCTAGAAAGCCAGTCGCCTGAAGCAAGATAACGCAAGGGTTCCAGGGCTCTGTTGTGTGAAAAAATGACACTTCAGCGCCATCTAGTGACATGTGCTTCTTAACCTGCAGAGAGTTAGGACAACTGGGGATATCTTCCACCTAAGCTTGGAAGTAAGAAAAGGAAACAGGAATGGTGAGGGCCTCTCCAACTAAATACTTGCTTTTTAAAACAGACCTATACTGTTTTTATTTTTATACCTTCTTTTTTTTCCCCCTGTGCTATACAGTGAAGTGAAGTGAAGTGAAAGTCACTCAGTCGTGTCCGACTCTTTGCGACCCCATGGACTATACAGTCCATGGGATTCTCCAAGCCAGAACACAGGAGTGGGTAGCCTTTCCCTTCTCCAGGCGATCTTCCCAACCCAGGGATCGAACCCAGGTCTCCCGCATTGTGGGCGGATTCTTTATCAGCTGAGCCACAAGGGAAGCCCGTGCTATACAGCAGGTTCTCATTAGTTATCTGAAACATAAATGCATTCTTTTCTTTACTTCTATTTCTACCTCTGCATCTCTAAATAACCACAAAGCAGGTATGTTTCAGCTTAAACTCCTCTAAAACCAAATCAAAGCCCCAAACCAATCAGTGGCTTTCTAGAAAGAGTTTGCTTTGCTGATCATCTTCTGGCAGAAAACTTCTTCAAAACTAAAATGTCAAGAACATCGAAAGTAGGAAAAGATAGCAGAGAGGGTGGTAAATTAAGATGCAATAAAACCAAAGGCCCTGATCCCGTAAGGCATATATGAAAACTAGCACATTCTGCATAACACAGCAGCATAAAGCAGATGCTTTTTTAAAAAAGTAGGAAAACTTACCAATCTACAGGAAGAATTATCTGACAATACCTTTGAGGACTTCCATTCTACCCTCTGACCCAAAATTACCTTTCCCATAGAGTCTGTTTCCAGTCTCTTGATTTCTAAAGTGGCACCAGAAAGATACATTGAATACTCCACACAAATATAGTGTATTCCCAAAACACTGCCACCGAAATCCCTGCCCTTCTCATACTGATGGTTTGGTGAAGAGACCTGCTACATTGCTGCAGATATAGGAGTGAACACAAGCAGAGTCACTGTCTGTCTCCTGGAGTTCACACTGGAATAGAGGAATGTAGACAAAAAACAGACAAGAAAATACATACTATATCAGATGATGGTAAGGGATGGCAAGAAAAATAAAACAGGGTAAAGGGAACAGAGATGGCCATCAGGCAATGAGATGGAGAGTGCTATTTTAGCATGATCAGAGAAAGCCTCCTGAGAATGTACTGCTGAAATAGAGACCTCAAGGAAGTGAGGGAACCAGCCATGTGGATATCTGGGGGAAGAAAGGTCTAAGGCGGAACAGCAAGTCCAAAGGCCCTGGGGCAGGAAGCCGTTGCCTGGTCTGACAACAGAATGGAAGGCGGACAGATCAGACAGAAAGTTAAAAGGGTTTGTGTTTTATTGTCTAAATAGCAGCTTCACTGACATGCAACTGACATGCCATGGAATTTGCCCTTTGAGAGTTTATAATTCAGAATGTATATGCACAGAGTTATGCAATCATCACCACAGATTAATCACAGAACATTTTCATGATACCAAAAGGTAACCCTGCACCCGAGATCAATCACTCCTCATGCCTCTCTCCCCAGCTCCTGGCCACCACTAATCTACTTTCTGTCCCTATGGATTTGTTTACTCTGGATATGAAATCGTATAACATCTGGCCTTTGGTCCCTGGCTTCTTTCACGAAGCTTTATGTTCTCAAAATCCATCCATGTTGTACCACGGATCAGTACTTCATCTTTTTGACTGCCGAATATCCCACTGTATGGATATACCACGTTTCGATTATTCATTTATCATCTGATGGACACGTGGTTGTTTCCACTTTTCGGCATTATGGCATTTTTGGCATTATGAATAATGCTGCTATGAAGTTCGACGCATGAGTTTTGCATGGACAGACATTTTCATTCATCTTGGATAACTAGCAGTGGAATTGCTGGATTATGATGTTATGGGAAACCATAAAAAAGTACTGAGCAGAAGAATGATATGATGTGAATTTTTTAATACGTGCTCTGGTTTTTGCACATAGAGAAAGCCAAGGAAAGTCATGGCAAGGCCAGTTAGGAAGACATGGCAATGATCCAGGAGACAGAGGCCTGTAGGCTGGAGAAGATGACAGAGGTGCGGGGTTCCGAGAAGCAGCTGGATTCTAAATAAATTCTGAAGACAGGGTCAACAATTTGCTACCATATAAGATGTGGGATGGGCTTCCCAGGTAGCGCTAGTAGTAAAGAATCCACCTGCCAGTGCAGGAGACATAAGAGATGCAGGTTCGATCCTGTCCAGGAAGATCCCCTGGAGGAGGGCACGGCAACCCACTCCCGTATTCTTGTCTGGAGAATTCCATGGACAGAGGAGCCTGGCAGGCTACAATCCACGGGGTCGCAAAGAGTCAGACATGACTGAAGCAACTAAGCAAGCACCCAAGATGTGGGATATAAAAAGACGAGTTAAGGACGCCTCTGAGGTTGCTGGCCTAAGCAACTAGAAGGATGAAATTGCTGTGTACTGAAGTGGAGATGACTGTAGGAGGAATAAGAAACGTGAAGTTCCCCCACACTCCACTCTCAGGGCTCCCTGCAATGCCTGATCAAAAGCAACAGCCATATTTCTTATTTTGCCTATCCCTTTCATGAAAGTCTATATCACAGCCCCAACCTACATCAAGGTCTCTTCTGATCTATTCTGGACATTTTGTTTTTATAATCAATGAATCAATTCCAGTTGGTAAGGCTGAGCAAAAAAAAAAAAACACAGAAGAACCAAAAGCTATTGTAATGAAATAACCCTTGACAAGATCCTTCATAAGAAGTGGTTTTTGAAACTATATCTCCCAATTCCCTGGTGGTTCAGTGGGTAGGACTCAGCCCCTTCAGTGCCAGGGGTCTGGGTTTGACCCCTGGTGGAGGAACTAAGATCCTGCAAGACATGTGGAACAGCTAAAAAAAAGAAGTATTAAAAAAAAAAAACCTACATCTCCCAACGGCCATTCAGTAGTGCCTCACTTTGGAGGAACGAGAAAGAAAGTTCAGGAAGAGGACACCATGGTCCGAGAGGCCAGGAATGACTCAAAAGAAAGACCAATCCAACCCCAGCCTTCAATCATGACCTGAAAAAGAAAAGGCACTTTTCCTCCCTGCCATCACCAAGATCAAGAACCTAGGTTATTAAATGTAGTGTAATTTATGTTCTTGGATATCCCAGCAGCAAATATTTTATTAGAAGTGAAGAAGAGAGGTTGGGGGAGAGAAGAAGATAAGGTGGGGTAGGGGGGACATGCAAAATGTGTTTAGTCAACCCAATCACATACCTTTTCAAAACAACCAAAATATGGTCTGCATATACTAACACTCAGCAACAGGACTGTTTTAAGATCATCTAAGCCATCATATCAGATCAGATCAGATCAGTCGCTCAGTCGTGTTCGACTCTTTGCGACCCCATGAACCGCAGCACAACACTGTACCCATATGTCACATTAAAGTTGCTTTGCAATAGAAAAATATGAGTGGATTTTTAGCATTTTCCATTTGAATTCACTGGACTTTGAGAAGCTCACCAATGATTGACTATAATCTCAGCAATCATCAGCATCAGGCATATTTGGGAATTCTTGAGAAATCAGAAAATCCAACTTATAAATTCACTTCAAATTTAATAACATTTCATGAATACTAAATGTTAACAACTTATGGAGCTAACAGAAGGCTACATTTTATAATCAATGAATGAACCATGTCAATTCATTTCAATTCTGCCATTTTATGTTTGGAATTGGGAATCAACACATGTTTTAAAGTCTTGTACATTTTTATAGACCTCTGAAAAACTCTGGAGCCAAAACGGGTAGCTGCTGAGTTGTGGCCAATGGAATGTGAATGGAATTGATGAGTGCGACTTCCGGGTTTGACCCATGCAAACTCCTAAGCACTTTTCTGCCTGCTCTCTTCCCCTTCTGACTGACTGGAGTGGAGATAAGCTCAGGTGACTTCACAGGCAAGGTACCGAAGGTGACAGAACCTCCTTTCTGAAATAAACCCATGCAGAAAGCCATCCCACCAACCAGCTTCCCTACTCATTACCGCTACATAAGCAAGAAACACATTTTCCTCATGTTCAAGCCATGATACAGTATTTTGATATTTTTGTTTAAGCAGTAACCTCCCTAATATAAATCTAACCAAAAGGTTAGATGCAATGCCTAAGGATCCCATCGATAAATGGCTCTGATTAATGATTTACAGTTTCATCTTTTTTATTTATGCAATTACTAATTCCAAATAAAAATATAATACCTAACACTGTATAGCAGTTACCATGTATTCGCTTTGGTTCCAAATATTTGCTTTACATAAATTAACTCATTTGATCTTCGTAACAACCCTCCTTGTAGTTATTATAATGATCCTCACTTCACAGATAATGAAACTGAGGTCAAAATTAAGTAATCTGCCCAAGGTCACACAGCTAGTTAGTGACAGAGCCAAGACTCAAGTCCAAGTAGGACATGGAAGTGGCTTCCATGCTGTTAGTCAACATGCTTGAATTAAAAAACAACTTGATTTTCTTCGCTCTCCTGCACAAGAAGGCAAGATAAATGGACAAAACAGAATATTCAACACAACTCCTTCATTTTTTTCCCATACTGTTCGTCACTGTTTAGTTGCTAAGTCATGCCCAACTCTTTGCGACCCCATCAACTCTAGCCCGCCAGGCTCCTCTACCCATGGGATTCTCCAGGCAAGAATACTGGAATGGGTTGCCATTTCCTTCTCCAGGGATCTTCACAACCCAGGGATCAAACCCACATCTCCTGCTTGGCAGGTGGATTCTTTACCACTAAGCCATCTGGGAAGCCCTTGTCCCAGTACGTTCATTATTAACCTTCAAGAGAACTTCAGATAACTCAGGATGGTTATGATTTGCTCTATCTAAACCCTGACTTGAAAAAGGTGCCCGCTGCATACATGAGTAGATGGGTCCAAAAGTCAGTGGAATTATATAGTCACTGGCCTGAAAATGCAAATATCTCTGAAAGCAGCTAATAAGTAAATCTGTACTTTTCCAAAGAAGCAAGGATTAACTTCATTGTGGGTTAAATTAGCTGAACATCAGAAAAGGACATCCAAAATAAACAGCCCTGTACTGGTGGTAGCCAGGGGTGATGTGACCGAACGCACACTTGAGGAGGGATTCCAAATGCCATGGTGAACATTTTCCCAGTTCAAAGTAAACAGAGAAATAAGGCAAGTCTGAACATGGACAAGACATTTGAGATCATAAAAAAGCAGCAGCCTCACCAACAGGCCACAAGTCTAGATTAAATGCATATTTCAGATGACTCACAAACCACCCCCAAAATAACTGGGTACTCTTGAGCCAAACAGAGGCCATGTCTCCACTGATGAAGCTGCCTGTCCATTCCACCAACCTTCTGCTACACAAAAGGCTAGTGTGTGGCCCCTCTGTGCAGCCACCAGAGAATTTTAAGAAAGCGTAAAATCCCCTTGGTACCCACTCCTAGGATAAGAAATAACTATTTCACCATCTGCCTTAAAAGAAGCCACATCCCCACTTCCCAAAACAGTCTCCCTAAAGGCAGAATTGGAGAAGGAAATGGCAACCCACTCCAGTGTTCTTGCCTGGAGAATCCCAGGGACGGGGGAGCCTGGTGGGCTGCCATCTCTGGGGTTGCACAGAGTCGGACACGACTGAAGCTACTTAGCAGCAAAGGCAGAATGGACCAGCAGCCATGATGCCAAGTCAAGTGACAGTGACCCATTCTGTGCCTGGTAATGCACTAGAAATGTGAACATTTATTATCTCTTCTAAGTATGAAGAAATTGAAAGCAGAGCCCTATCTGGCAGCTAACAAAGAAGACAGGCTGATAAGGGAAATGGTCAAAATGCATGCAGCTGTTTTTGTGAGTAACCAAGTAAAGAATCCAAGGATATCAGGTACTTTAGATCATTTTAGAAAAGATATAAAATTGGCTCTGACACTTCACATGTGGAAAGAAATCCCAAATGTTGGAGACGCTAACCAGTCACTCTGCATCTACCTGAACACTGTGCTGTGTGCTCAGACCTAGGCAAGGTATTGTGACTGACAGAAAAGGATTCTGCAGGACTTTTCCTCTGCAGGGAAGTGGTCCTTCCCCAGTGTTCCAGTGGTTAAGAATCCACCTGCCAATGCCAAGGTCACCAGTCCGATCCCTGATCTGGGAAGATTCCACACGCTCCAGGCCAACTAAGCCCATGCGCCATAACACTAAAGCCCAAGTGCCCAAGAGACTGTGCTGTGAAACAAGAGAAGCCATTGCAATGAGAAGCCTGCGCACTGCAGCTAGAGTAGCCCCTGCCTGCCACAACTAGAGAAAAGCCTGAGCACAGCAACCAAGACCCATCATAGTCATAAAGAAATAAATACATAATTTTTTAAAGGACTCTGCAGCTAATGTCTCATCACAGCAACTAATAATAGCTAACATCAATGAGCACTTACTATGTGTCAGGCTCTGTGCTGAGTGCCTGTGTTAACGCTTTTAAACCTCAAAGTAACCCCATGGGTAGTCCAGCCAGAATTTTCAGACACAGGAGGCAAATACACGTCTTATGACAGCAGGAAGTCAGAACTTTTTAATATGAAAAGATTCTTTTCAGATGATTTCTAGGGATTCTTTATATCCTTCAGGCCAGTAAACAATTTATCCCTTGATTGTTATTAAATTGTTATTAAATTCAAAATATCCTCAGAACCTGACTTGTAAATATTGTTAAGCCTAACCTATAAATGGAGTATGTTGAATACACCATATCACAATAGCCACAAGGACATTACTTTCCTTGATGTAACATTAAAATGGAGGAGTCTCGTGGGTTTAATATTGGCATCTTTAAAAGAGGTACCTTATCCTGTTTAAAAAAAAAAAAAAATCCATACAGATAAAGTGAGCCATGTTCCAAAGAACAAGTTTAAAAAAAAAAAAAAAAAGAGGAAAGCTAGATTAAAACATTTTAATAAGAAGTTTCACTGCCAAAGATGTAACATGAACTCCACGGCCATGGAGAAGAAAATCATTCTAAGCAGTGTCCAAATTAGTCTTCATTTTTACTAAGAACAAAAGAGTTCTCATTTTTAAGGTCAGATTAAGGTAAGAGACAGGCTGGATTGAGCCATCCATCAGGTAAAATAAATGCTCCTGGACAGTGCCTAGACTAAACAGGGCCAAGAATTCCTAAGAAAAACACCACGTGTAATAGTGGAGGTCAGCACGGAGGCCTGACCCAGTGGGGAGATGCCCTGTAGCTGCAGGGCTGGAAGCCTACCCTGCAAATTCTCATCAGATGCCTGATCAATATCACGCCTTAGGACCTGAACTGCTACTCTAAAATCAATATTACCTTTATTTTAAGTAGCAGGAGGAACAATGAGATTATCTTGTTCCTTACAAGTCTGTCATGGAAAATCTGGTTCATGGTGCGCGTCATCTTCTGTTTTTGCCTGGGAGGAACACGTCTGTGGGGCTTGGAGACGACGGTCTGGTAGTGGAACTCAGGGAGGAAAGGTGAAGGGGTAACATCAGCTCAGGGAAAGGGCCTAAAAATTCCTTACAAGCTAAGGAAGAACAGGGGTTCACGAGGAGAGGCGTTCCCAGGCTTAAAACCAGAGAGTGGCTCTATGCTGATGATTCAAAATTTCTATATCCAGCCCCGACCGCCAGACTCCCCCTGCCCCAGAGCCCAGGTGACAGCCCCGGATGTGTGTGAAGGTGCAAAGGAGCACGTGTGCTTTCACACCCACTTCTTCCTCGGTCTTCTGATCTCGGTAAGTGGGCACAGTCCAGTCTGTCAAGCTCAAAACGTGGAATTTATCCCTGATTTCCTCTTCACTTTCAAAACCCTTTCAAGTCCCGTCAGCTTTGCCTCTGAAATATATTCTAAATCCTTCTCTCTACCTCCATAATCACCACCTGGGCCTAGCTATCAGCTTAGCTCTCCCCGTGATTTTTCTCCCTAGTTCTATCCTTTCTTCACTATTCCCCACAAAGCAGCCACAGTGATGTTTACAAAATGCAAATCAGATGTGCACACACACACACACACACACACACACACACATATGCTCTCTCTTCAAATCCTCCAATGGGTTTCCATCAGGCTTGGCATAAAACCCAAACCTTTACCACAGCCTAGATGCCCTAAAGTGATCTGGCCTCAATTCCTTCCCCCTTTTGTCTCTTTCTCCTTAAGATCTGGCCACCGAGCTTCTGAGCTCCTCCTATGTGGTTCAGACATGTCCCTGTGGCTGGAATGAACACCCTCCTTATCCTTCAGATCTCACATCAAAAGCCAACCTCAGACCACTCTCTCCACAGCAGGCCCCACCCCTCAGTCATGGTAGCCGACTCTTTATCTAGTAAACACGGCCTTATTTATCATCATCTTGAATACTGTCTACTACCTCTCTTCCTCTAATAAGATGCTAACCTCCACAAGAGGAGGGAGTCTGGTCTGTTGGTCACCACCGAATCCCCAGAGTACGGTACAGCCCTGAGCATATCTGGTCAGAGACAGAATTTAAGAACAGACAAACCTTTGACTTGCCCTAGATGGGCTCAAACATTTCTAACAGTTTGCATTTGAAAAGAGTGAGAAGTTCAGGAAAACGCAGGAGGACATACAATTCTCACCTGTGCACATGCCTTTCTAGCCCAATTTGGAACAGCAAATAATGACAGTGGAATTTCAGATGGCATCTCAAACCACCAATATCGTATTTACCTCTATAAACCAGTGAATTCAATCCTTCCTTCCCCTATCTGTCCATCATAAAACACACACATACACACACACACACACACACACACACACACACACCTCACCAATCTCATGTAGTGGTCCACAGGCTTGGGGTGCCCATCTGGCTCCCTGCTTCTCTATCTCTATCAATCAAGAACTTCTAAAAGTCTCACTTCCTCATTTCCTAGATAAAACCTTTTTGGTCTAAAAAAGGAGCTGATGTTGAGGGAGCATGTCCTATGTACTGAGTCTTGTGCTGAGCGCTTAGATGCTTTTTCACTGAGACATAAACTATCACTGGCCCCATTATTGGAGACAAGAAAACTGAGTCTCAGGCCCACGAACTGCCAGAAGTCAACAAGTTAAGTGCAGAGGCAGAATTTAAATCCACATCAATCAAACCCTAAAATTCCAAAGTTATCGCTTTAGCAACAAATAAGCACACCATTATTGTCTTACCACTACTGTTTCAATTTGGGAATTCATACATCTTTTCACAACTAGGTTCCTACCAGATTTCACTGCTAATGGATCCTTAGACTATAAACTTCTCTAAATGCAATGGATTCCTACTATTATAAACAGTAAACTCCTTTGATTATAAGTTCCCTTACTTAGAATCAATGGACAAAACATTGCACTTTCTAAGCAAAGTCTTACCAAACTTCCCTTCCGACGTTATCACTTTGACTTTACAAGTGACAAAATCTGTCAGTTTAGGACAATGTGATCATGGAGAAAATTTCCAAATTTGCTTAGTATGCTGTCGTTGTTGAGTCCCTAAGTCACGTCCAACTCTTTGCAACCCCATGGACTACAGCATGCCAGGCCTCCCTCTCCCACATTATCTCCCAAAGTTTGTCCAAGTTCATGTTCATTGAGCCAGTGATACTATCTAACCATCTCATCCTTGTTTAGCGTAACTCATCCCGAATATCCAGGGAGCTCATGATAGATACCAAAGGCAG
Organism: Bos indicus x Bos taurus; assembly: GCF_003369695.1. Classification (NCBI taxonomy): domain Eukaryota; kingdom Metazoa; phylum Chordata; class Mammalia; order Artiodactyla; family Bovidae; genus Bos; species Bos indicus x Bos taurus. The sequence goes on from NC_040093.1 coordinate 43,720,603, forward strand.
ATGATCCCCTTGAAAGGCCAATGTGTGTGGTCAATCTGAGTTTCCATATTGTTTTTCTTAATTTTTACTGGAGTATCGTTAATGTATAATGTTATGTTAGTTCTGAGCTCCCTTATGAATATGTGATTCAATTCTTTCTACTACTGATAAAAAGAAAAAGTAAAAATATTACATTAAAATAGCTCCCAAATACAATCTGTGGCCTTTGTTTTCTTTGCACATATATCATGAGTAAAATTAAACTTAATAAATCAAATTAGTTTTTGTCGACATATTCACTATCAACAATAAGTATTTTCAATAATACTACATAGTAGCATGAAATCTAAGAAGGTTTATCACTATAAGAACAATTTACATACAAAATACTGGCAGAGGGACAAAACAAATTGGTCTGGCATGTTCATTTTAGCCTACTTCTATACTGGAACTTATTTGAAATTCTCTAAATATATCAGCTCAGATAAGTATCTTCTAAACTTTTTGGAAGTAATCTAGACACTTCTTCCATTATATTAACTTTCTCTGTGGATCATTTTAATAATGATTTAATAATCATTTTAATAAACACAACACAAGCCAATTTAAAATAGAAATAAGAAATAAATAAATCACATATTTGGTTTGAAAATAAGAACATGATAGGCTATTTGGTTCTTTGCTGTGCAAGTCTCTATGTTCACAGATAATAAAATGAAGGCTTTTAAGGTATGTTAAATCATGAGATGTTGAGTAAATTAAAACTTTAAACTTATGATGGCAAGAAACCATGACTCTACATAGTCACGAATATAGATATATATATAACTGAATCACTTTGCTGTACAGCAGCAATTAACACAACATTGCAAATCAATTATACTTCAATAAAATTTTAAAAATTAAAAAAAAAGAAACCATGACTTCTTAGTCTCTTTTAAGGATCAATAAAAACTTGGCTTTTTGTAAGGTTGCTGTCTGCAAAAGGAGCCTTGCTCTTATGAAAAACTACTGCAAACAATAAAATATCACCAAATCAATAACTCTTCTTTCTCTTCTTTCTTTTCTTTTTCCTTTCTTCCTATCTTTCTGTCTCTCTTTTTTTCTTTCTGTTTTGCTTTTAAGATCACAGAGTGGTGAGCTGTATGGCATCCCGTTCAACCCCAAATGATAAAAACCCACCCACTCTCCTTCCCACCCTAGCATGCTCTCCGGGTGTAAATATTTCATGGTATTACCATCATTCACTCGATGCTTATATTGTCTGATCAAGCCTCTATTCTGTCTGTTAGATACTCAGGAGGATAGCGTTTTTTCATGTCTGCTGCTCAGTCACATAAAGCCCTTGCTTCTCAAAGGTTCTTCAAAGTTCAATAATTTATTAAACACAGTGCTGGGGCCGGTAAGCACTCACAGAAATGCATAACTACAGAATATGTGGAACTATTAAAAGAGTTTCTTTAAGAAAAAAGGTGACTTTAGAGAAGATGACAGCACTGTTTCTTTACACTGGAGGGGCATATTCTCAACAACTGAAACTCTCCCAGGCTGAGAGGGACGAGCTTAAAATCAAAGGGCAGCACCCGGGTACAGGTAAGTCATTAAGTGAACTGAAATAGACTCCCAGTCTAAAATCAGACACAACTCCCAGATTTCCCCTTTTCCAGTATAATGACTAGTCAGGCCTCCATTCCTCCTCTCTAAATGCAACTGAAAACTTGCCGTTTCAGTAAAATCTTTTTGAAGCTCTAAGCCAGTGAGCTACTTAACTTACTGATATCACTCAATGATATTTTTAACTTTATGACTCATTATGCTTAGTCCTTCCTACAATCTCTGAGCGATAAGAGGACACTGAAACAAAATCACATAAAACATACACAAAAGTAATAAAATAAAACTAAGTATATACTTCAATCAGCAAGTACTGAATTCAAATTCATCAGGAGCCATAAGGGAATATGTAAGTAAACTTCGACATCACCCTATGTTCACAGGCTACAAAACCTAGTTGGCTGACAAAGCATATATTGAGTGCATAGTGTATACATCGGAGAAGGTGATGGCACCCCACTCCAGTACTCTTGCCTGGAAAATCCCATGGATGGAGGAGCCTGGTGGGCTGCAGTCCATGGGGTCGCTAAGAGTCGGACACGACTGAGCGACTTCACTTTCACTTTTCACTTTCATGCATTGGAGAAGGAAATGGCAACCCACTCCAGTGTTCTTGCCTGGAGAATCCCAGGGACAGGGGAGCCTGGTGGGCTGCTGTCTATGGGGTCACAGAGTCAGACACAACTGAAGCGACTTAGCAGCAGCAGCAGTGTATACATGCTCAGTCACTCAGCCGTATCCAACTCTTTGCGACTCCATCAACTGCAGTCCGTCAGGTTCCTCGGTCCATGGATTTTCCAGGCAAGCGTACTGAAGTCTCAGTTACCATCCTCCAGGGGATCTTCCCCATCCAGGAAGCAAATCCCCATTTCCGGTGTCTCCAGCAGTGGCAGGCAAATTCTTTGCCACTGGGCCACCTGGGAAACTTAGAGTAAGACCCAAAACAGTAGGAAAGGGCTTCCCTGGTGGTTCAATGGTAAAGAATCAGCCTGCCAACGCAAGAGACATAGGTTTGATCCCTGAGCCAGGAAGATAGCACACGATCCAGGAAGATCGCACACGCCCCAGGAAGATCGCACACGCCGCAGAGCATGTAAGCCCATGCGCCACAACTATTCAGTCTGTGATACAGAGACCGCAACTACTGATCCCACATGCCACAACTACTGAAGCCCGCATGCCCCAGGGCCCATGATCAGCAATAAGAGAGGCCACTGCAATGAGAGGCCTGTGCGCTACAACCAGAAAGTAGCCCCTGCTGGCCGAACTAGAGAAAAGCCCGCCGCAGCAAAGACGCAGCAGAACCAAAAATTAAATAAATAAATAAATAAATAATTTTAAAAAAAATACGTCAGCTTCACCTTTTGGAAGATGAAGAGGGAGTATTAACTAATGCAACAGAACAGGAAAAGTTGAAGCCTACTGGCAGGGCAGGGGTTGAGGAGGGAAAGGGAAAGATATAGTCATTCTTAACAGGAGGGGGTTGATGTTAACATCTCCAGAAAGGTTCAGGTATTACAGCAACCAGGTGCCTCTGACAATTGGTGCATTTCAGAAGCAGAGCTGAAAACAAGAAGCTTGGTTAGAAGTCCAGGGACAGAGGTTAGACAGCATGCCCTTTCAATCCCAAGCATCAGGCAGCCAGCACAGTCCTGACAGTCTGAAAGCAGTTAGCCCAGGGAGTTTGGCACCAGAGTACCCAGCCCAGCCGAGGACAGAAGTGACATGGCTGCATGTCAGATCTGAAGACCGCCTCATTTTCTCTGGGTATCTGTAATTTCACAAAAAAGGGCCCTGGTGGGGTCATTTTTCAGCTCTCATGCTAGACACTCAGTGGGCTATTTTGAATTTCAAAATTCACATCTTGCAGATGAAGAAAATTACCTTGTAATATTTCTTTGATAATTCCTTCCCTTTTAATATATTGGCTCTTACTCTACAACTCATACAGTTAGATACTGGCTCACTGGGACTGATCATCTAATTTCATATCTTTCCTCTCTAATCTTTCATTGCATTTTTTTGTTCTACTTTCTAAGTTCTACCTTATTTTCAAATCCTATTGAAATGTTTACCTCTGTTACCATATTTTTAATTTTCAAGAGTTCTTTCTTGAGTCTCTAAATGCCCCCCACTTTAAACATTTCACAGTGGAAAATTTCAAGTACACAAGCATATAGAAAATTATATATTATAACAAGCCCTCACATACTTTTACACAGCTTATTACATAATTGTATACTTATTACACAATTATCAACATTTTCCTAATGTTAACTGTTCTATTCCTTTACCCTACCTTTTTTCTGAATTACTTCAAAACAAACTTCAAGCATTATATTTCAACTGTACATTGAAATACATATGGTATGTATGTATTTGGTATGTAACTCTAATACATAAGGACAGCCTTTTCAAAAATATATATATAACCACAATATACTATCACAACTAACAAAATTAACAATATGAATGTTCCTTTTTATTATTATCCTGTTCCTGTTTCATGTATACAGCATCTTTCCTCATCTACTTAAGAATACTCATCATCGTTTCTTTTGAAGTTTTCTCTTCTATTCTCCATCGTCCTATCTCTCTGGCTTCCCTTCTTTCTGCTGTTTGCTTTGTGTTGTCCTTCTTGTTGGAGGCATCCCACAGTGTTTGGTGATCTTTGCCTATCAGTTTATAATTTCAAGTGAGGCAAGAAAAAAGGGATTGGAAGCACTGTGTGCGGAAACTGAGTTTGTCCACTGATGTGCCCCCACTGTAGGACGATATGATGGAAACCCGGCCTCTTCTTTAGATATCCCCTAATGTCAACCTTCATATTTTTCTTTGGGCTGGTCCACTTCCTTGAAGAGGAATCCTCACAGATTCCTCTTTGGTAACATTAGTAATATAATCTCTCTAAATAATAGACATCACAAAGGGCAGACCCTCAGTTGCTTTCAGTCTGAGAAAATAAATATGGTATATTTGGATCATATGGGCTTTAAATTTCAGTTAGTAGACTGCTCTTTAAAATAAAGAGCTTTCAAATAAAAATCCACATTTTCAGTTTCCTCTGAAAACTCTGACTATCTGCAAACACTGGGCCCACATTCATACACTGAAGCTAAGTTACAGCTGGCCCCAGTAAGTGGTAAACCTACTTCTTACTTCACCGCTGGCACCTCCAGGCCTCCTAAGTAGGTAAAGTATAAGCTTCCTGCTATAATGAGATGCCACTGCATAAAAGGGAAATGCATTTGTACAATATACTTAGATTCTTTTATTTTGGGATATCCTAGAAAAGATAAACCTGAATAATCCAGCCAATAAGAGACAAGAGACCCCAGCATTTGGCAACTAAAAACAAGTGAAACCATTTATAAAAATAAACCTCACTCCAACATCTGAGTACCCTTACCATAACCAGAAGCATCTCTTCTCAAAGACTCAATTTTGCCAAAGACTCAAATTTCAGCTTAGAGAGAAAAAGACAGAGACAGAGAAAGAAGCCGGGGGAAGAGAGAAAAAGGAAGGGAAGGTTGGGGTAGGAGGTGAGGGGAGGTTCACTAGGAAGGTGACATGCATACGTAAGGCTGGTTCATGTTGATATATGGCAGAAACTGACACAACACTGTAAAACAGTTATCCTCTAAGTAAAAATAAATTCTTTTTAAAAAAACATAAAGGGAAGGAAAGGGAAAGAGAGGCATGAGAAAACGGAACAGAGATTTATCCTTTGCATTTTCATCAGTTCAGTTCGGTCGCTCAGTCATGTCCGACTCTTTGTGACTCCATGGACTGCAGCATGCCTGGCTTCCCTGTCCATCACCAACTCCTGGAGCTTGCTCAAACTCATGTCCATTGAGTCGGTGATGCCGTCCACTATCTCGTCCTCTGTCATCCCCTACTCCTCCTGCCTTCAAACTTTCCCAGTATCAGAGCCTTTTCCAATGAGTCAGTGTTTTGCATCAAGTGGCCAAAGTATTAGAGCTTCAGCACTGGAGTATTGGAGTACCGCATTCTCATAGGGAAAAGAAATTCTCAAAAATGCTTTTCCTCCACCAAAGGGTAGGCAAATCATGCTTTATAGGAATAAAGCCAGATCAAGTTCGGAATTCATACTTATGAAAGCCTTTTCTTAGATAATAGATTTGGTATTATACACACACACACATCGAATTGTCACATTATACATGAATTTATATTTTTTTCATAATTTACATATGAATGACATGACCGAGATTAACAAACACATCAGGAAAATTCCTAGAAGTTTCCAGAGACCATTTAGACACATTCAAGTGACTTTTTAAAACACAAAGTGATCGGCCATTAAAAATACCCAGTGACAATTTTTTTTTAACTGGCTGGAAAACAGGTTTTGCTGTGTTTCAGAGTTGAAAGGCATCCCCATGACTCCAGGCTATATACCTATTAGCTAAAAACAACAATGCTACAAAACTGGCTTTCGGATTAACAGCCCTGTCATTTATCCTTTAAATGTTTATCTCCTTTGGTCACAATTTTATTGCAGTTAAACAGCAACTAGTGTGGGACCAAAAGCCTTCAGATGCTCTGAGTGCACAAGGAGCACACTGTTCTGTTTTCTGGCTGAATGGACTTTTACTTGTGTGAACAAAAGACAAGATCCTGCTATTCTTCAAATGAAAAGGCAAGAAACAGCGAGGAAAAACACAGCACAGAAAACCGCCCCCATGGTCCACGTTACAAATGCTAATGAGAACCAGAGAAGTGAATAGCTGTTTTTCTCCTTCCAAAGTTTAAAAAATTGTGCAAAGTAATTACACATCTCAGCATCTCTTTTAAAAGTTGTGTAAATAACAATTTGCAGTGCATGATAGCTAATACTGGGCTTCCCTGGTGGCTCAGACAGTAAAGATTGCGCCTGCAATGGGGGAGACCTGGGTTCAATCCTTGGGTTGGGAAGATCCCTCAGTGAATGGCTACCCACTCCTGTATTCTTGCCTGGAGAATTCCATGGACAGCGGAGCCTGGCAGGTTATAGCAACAGGGTCGCAAAGAGTCAAATATGACTGAGCAACTTAAAAATAAAATACATACACAGCTAATATAGTACATATTATCTAATATAGATAATATTAGAGAAAGGATGGCTACATGCAAAGATTATGGCCTAAAACCAGTGAGTCAGGCAAAATATAAACAGTGTTAACCAGCAAGAGAACTGAAAGCATTGAACAGACTTGACATTGGCCACCTAAAAAGCTCCCCAAGTCTTTAAGAAAGCAGATGAAAACCACTACAATATTGTAAAGTAATTAGACTCCAATTAAAATAAATAAATTAATTTAAAAAAAAAAGAAAGCAGATGAAGTTACATCTCAAAGGCCCTCTAAGAATCTAAAACAAGAAGCTGTTGCTGGCAATAGAAGGTGGGAAGGGCTTCCTGACCCAACTCTTACAGAAGGCCATTAGGATCAGCCCTGGTTATCATTTTCCTATATTGTGGTCTAGTCTTCATCCCAACCTCTCTCTCATGTATCTTGCATACTCATATATCTCTCAGGTCTTTATTTCTTAAATAAATTAATGCATTATTGTTATCATTGCTATTGTTTAGTCGCTCAGTCCTGTCCAACTCTTTGCAATCCCATGGACTGTAGCCTGCCAGGCTTCTCCTCTGTCCGTGGGATTTTCCAGGCAAAAATACTGGAGTAGGTTGCCATTTCCTCCTCCAGGGGATTTTCCCAACCCAGGGATTGAACCCAGGTCTCCTGAGTATCTCCTGCATTGCAGGCAGATTCTTTTACCACTGAGCCACTGGTTGTTTTAATTTGCATTAGTTGAAGGGCTTCTCTCGCAGCTCAGTTTGGTAAAGAATCTGGCTGCAATGCAGGAGACCCAGGTTGAACCCTGTTTTGGGAAGATTCCCTGTAGAAGGAAATGGCAATGCACTCCAGTATTCTTGCCTGGAGAATCCTATGGACAGAGGAGCCTGGCGGGCTACAGTCCAAGGGGTTGAAAGAGTTGGACATGACTTAGCGACTAAACCACCACCAATAGTAGTCGATGTTGTCTCAGATGGTAAAGAATTTGCCTGCAATGTAGGAGACCCAGGTTCAATGCCTGGGTCAGGAAGATCCTCTGGAGAAAGGAATGGTTACCCACTCCAGCTTTCTTGCCTAGAAAATTCCATAGACAGAGGAGCCTGACGGGCTACAGTCCATAGGGTCACAAAGAGTCAGACATGACTGAGCAACTAACACTTTCACTTTTTTACTTTCAATACTAGTTAAAAGAAGGAAAAGTGAGGGATCTGTTTGAATTCTGACATCCATATTCAGCACCACAGAAGGAAATCTAACGGCTTGAGAGTTCCTCTTGTGCAATGTGCAGAAACCATGTATGATCTAGGATTAGGTTTGCTGCAAGTGACAGAAAATATGAAGTGGTAGTGGCTTCACCAGGCTGGAATGGTGGTTCCCATGCTGATCTCAGAGACTCAAGCCACTTTCAGTTCACCACTAAGGACTGGCCCTCACTCTCAAGATCCAAAAGCAGCATTTACAGTTCAGACAGCAGGATAAAAGGAAAGGCCTCAGAAGAAAAGGGCAAAGGGCACACAGCAGCTTTCTCTAAAGGAAAAATCCCAGAAATTACCAGAGGCTACATCCTCTTAGTCACATGGCCTCACCGAACTGCAGGGAAAGCTGGGAAATGCAGTCTGTATTCCAGAAAGCTAACTGCCCTGAAAAGTCCCTGACGGAAGGAGGCAAGAAGGGATCTGGGGGTTAACATGCAGTCACTGCCATAAAGACATTTCCTAGTTTTATAAAACTAGAGGTAGTTGATGTGTATGTGCTCAGTTGATCAATCCTGTCTCACTCTTTACAGCCCCATGGTCTGTACCCCACTAGGCTCCTCTGTCCATGGTATTTTCCAGGCAAAACTAGTGGAGCAGGTTGTCATTTCCTCCTCCAGGAAGGAGGAGAAGGGGGCGACAGAGAGTGAAATGATTGTTTGGCAGCACTGACTCAAAGGACATGAGTTCGAGCAAACTATGAGAGACAGTGAAGGACAGGGAAGCCTAGCATGCTGCAGCCCATGGGGTCACAAAGAATCAGACATGACTTAGTGACGGAACAACAACAATTCCAGAGGCTCTTCCCAACACAGGGATTGAACCCGCGTCTCTTGCACCTCCTCCATTGGCAGGGGGATTCTTTACTAGTGCCACCTGGGAAGCCCAGAGATAGTTGACAATGCCAAGCAAAAAAGTCTTCAGAAGAAGAAAGTTGCAAATGCTCTGAACAGAAGAGCCACTGAGATATATGGACTTGCCGGTGGAGCCCTTGAACTACTCCCTGTATCAAGGATCTGGATCAGATAGCTGAATATTCTCATGTTCTTTCTCCGCCCATCCCCCCTCTCCCCCAAGCCCTTGCCAGGAGTGAATGTCCTGTTCCTATGACTCCCACAGACCTAGAAGATTCTCCCCTGGGTCGTGTCAACTGTACAAGTACCTCAGCCTCACAGCCCAATTCACATCCCATCATTAAGAAAGAGAGGCCCTTCACATCCAAGGGGCAAATCTCATACAAATGACATTTGGCTGATGCCCAAAGGTGACAGGGATGAGAGCAGGATAAATAAAGAATAATGCAGAAGTCAGTTGGGGCAGCCTTTCATCACAGCCCTTTCAAGAGCTATTAATCTTGGTCATAGTCAGTCAGCTAAAAATAATTACTTCTTCTAAAACATGTTGTACACACCAACTAGCAGTAGTAAAGGGTCAGCCCTTTTGACCTAGGAAAGATGTGGCTCCTGGCTTGCCTACAGCCAACTGGAATGGTGCACAACTGCCCCAGCCCGACTTCCTCTTCAATCTCATCTAACAATATCAAGAGAAAGAACCACTATCAGCAATATTGTCAGACTATCGGTAAGCTGTAGAAGCAGCTGCAAGAATATTTATTCGAAGACTATTTGAAACACTATACGAGAAGATTTGTTACTTCCTTTGATTATAATGAAGGGAAATAAAATTTTAAATACTTAAGCATTGTTTTTTTCCTAAGTATTTCACTGTTCCGGTATTTTAATGGAGTGCCATTTGTCATAATTCACCATCCATTCTGGACCGCCTCCTCTTCGATTCAAGGTATCTTTGAACTTGTAAGTCTTTCTAGTTAGTGGGAAAAGCTCTGAGTCTGAAATTCTAAATGACAGATTCAGTTCTGTGGTTAAGCAACTTCGTAATCTGGAAGACACCAAGAGACTCCCTTGGCTTTGCTGGGCCTCAGCTATACTACGGGGATCTGTCATGTCCGACTCTGAGACCCTATGGACTGTAGCCCGCCAGGCTCCTCTGTCCATGGGATTCTCCAGGCAAGAATACTGTAGTGGGTTGCCATGCCCTCCTCTAGGGGATCTTCCTAACCCGGGGGTGAACCCATACCTCTTTTGTCTCCTACATTGGCAGGCAGGTTCTTTACCACTGGGCCACCAGGGAAGCTCAATACTATGGCGAAGTTTGACTCAAAAAGGCCACCTGACTCTTCAGAGATTCAACAGTACAGATGGATGGGTTTGTATAAACCTATAATAAGTGGTATCATTTAATAATAATTGAATAATAATAATCTATCTAAATATTAAACCTATCAATTGGATCTACCTGAAAGAAGGATTATAAGAGAATTTACAGCACCATTTCTTTAAGTCAGGGGCACTTCCAAACCAGTCCACCAACAATACAAATATGATATAAAGAAGTATACCAAGATATCAGTGGCATAAAGGAAAGTGCCCTGTCATGCAAACAGATACACTACAGCAAGAGCAGCCTCTAGCTGTGGGTCAGTAGGTAGCAAGCAGCAGGAACACGAAGAAAGTGGAATCTTTTTTAAACAAAAACACTGCAGCCAGATCACCTACAGCTGGAAGGAAAGCCAACGTGGAAATGCTAGCTTCATGTGACAGCAGAGATCTTCCGACGTGGGGAGAAGTGCTGTTTCTGCTATGCCCCACTTCCCAGCTGGGGAAATAGTGAGACTGAGCCAGGTGTGCCCTCTTCAAAGGAAAAGCCAGTGCCAGTCACTCAGCCACGTGCTACTCTTTTGTGACCCCATGGACTGTAGCCCATCAGGCTCCTCTGTCCATGGGGTTCTCCAGGCAAGAATCCTGGAGTGCGTAACCATTCCCTTGTCCAGATGATCTTCCCGACCCAGGGATCAAACCTAGGACTCCTGCATCGCAGGCAGATTCTTTACCATCTGAGCCTCCAGGGAAGCCTGCTGTCTTTCAAAGACACATTTAAATTATAGTCGTGGGCACTGCATCAAATACTACTGTGAACAGAAACTGCTCACCTCTCAAGATGGCAGTCTTACCAAGCATATGTGGGGCCAGCTGGAGGATTTACAATGACTGGGAAAGACACGAACCCAAGCGGCACCAAATAATAAAAGCAGGAGTTACAGCCAAATTATGGGACCTCCCAGGACCAGGAAAAAAATCCCAGCAAGTATTTTGTAAATTGCATGAAGTTAGTGTTATAAACAAGGCACAACACAGATGCAAAACTTGGAAGAATTTTTTCAATTATACCAACCTCGAAGTCTAAGTTCCTAGAGAAGCAGCTATAAATCTTACAACATGTTCATACTTTACTCAGCCTTACTTGTGCGTGCGTGCTCAGTCGTGCCCAACTCATTGCAACCCCACTATGCTCCTCTGTCCGTGGCATTTTCCAGGCAAGAATACTGGAGTGGGTTGCCATTTCCTACTCCAGGATATCTTCCCTACCCAGGGATCGAACCCACGTCTCCTGTGTCTACTGCATTGGCAAGTGGATTCTATACCCCTGTGCCACCTGGAAAGCCCCGCATCCCTACTGGGCTTCATCAAATAAATGCCTACAGTGAAAACCTATCTCTGGGTTGTGCTTTTTTTAAGCTCTCAATGAAGAATGTTTGTTGTTGCTTTAAAAAAAAAAAAAGTTGTAACTACATGAATTTTCCTTGCAAACTTTTTATACCTTGGGGAAACTTGGTCTTTTATTATAACTGTAAACTTCATTTATCATTTCACAGGAGACATTAAAATAATTGTGGGCAATCTGATATTGTCCCTTGTAGGCCACATTTCTGCCCTGCAGATACATTGCTACCACACAGCTGGGTTAGAAGATGGTGTTAAAATCACTGTGGAACCACATAATTGCTCCATCATTAGTGGCTGGGGTGGGGTTGAGGGGGGATTAAGTCTTAAAGCAAATTATTCCACATGGATTGAAAAAGAGAGGGGCACAAATAGATGCAAGATTGGTTGCTGAGCTGTAGTACAGAAATCAACTTTTTACAAAAATTTTTTTTGGTACAAATCATGCTTTCACTTAAATGTATTGCTAATTTTGAGAATTTGATTTTTTTAATTGGAGTGCCATTGCTTCACAACGTGGTGTTAGTTTCTGTTGTACAACAACATGAATCAGCTACGTGGATACACAGATCCCCTCCCTCTTGAGCCTCCCTTCCACCCCCACCCCCTCCCACCCCTCTAGACTGTCACAGAGCACACAGCTGAGCTCCCTCTGCTATACAGCTGCCTCCCACTATGTCACACATGGTAGTGTATATATGTCAATGTTACTCTCTCAATTTGTCCCACCCGCTCCTCCCCCTGACCATGTCCAGAAGTCCATTCCCTACATCTGCGCCTCTGTTCCTGTCCTGCAGATAGGTTTCATCAATACCATTTTCCTAGATTCCATAAATATGTGTTAATATACATTATTTTTCTCTTTCTGTCTTACTTTACTGTATGACAGCCTCTAGGTCCAGCCATGTCACTAGAGATGACCCAATTTCATTCTTTTTTTAATGGCTGAGTTCCATTGTATACATGTACCACATCTTCTTTATCCATTCAACAGTCAATGGACATTTAGGGTCTTGATAATATTTGAACACACCTACCCTGTTGAGTTCAAATTCCTAGAATCAAACCCGATTTATGTTCAAATCCCCACTGACCCAGCTCTTCTACTTAAATGTCTATATGGATACATCACATTTTATCTGTTCATCAGCTGATAAACAGTTGTGTGATATTCACTTTTTGGTGATTATGAATCCTACTGTCATGAGGGAAAAAGTGTATTAAATAATGTCTAACCCTGTAAAAGTCAGTCTCCTATTGCTTGAATACCCAAACTTTCCTTCCTAAAGAAGTAACTATTATTGAATTTTTGCTGAGATATACTGTCTTCACGTAAACATTTTATATAAAGAGCAACAAGTATTCTGTACCTTGTTTTTTTTAATATCTTAAAGATTGTTTCATATTGGTACATTTAGAACTGTCTCCTCTTAATGGTACTAGAATAGTTCACTGGCTACATTTTCCTTAATATTTTTTCTTAATTTAGTCATTTTTAACTGAAGGATAATTACAATACTGTGTTGCTTTCTGCCATACAACAAGACGGATCAACCATAAGTATACACATGTCCCCTCCCTCTTGAGACTCCCTCCCACCCCACCGCCCCCCCCTCCAGGTTTTTAAAGTGTCCCCTTTGTTGTTATTCAGTCAGTAAGTCATGTCCAACTCTGCAACCCCATGGACTGCAGCACACCAGGCTTCCCTGTCTTTCACTATCTCCTGGAATTTGCTCAAACTCATGACCATCCAACCATCTCATCCTCTGTCACCCCCTTCTCTTCCCCTGTCCCCAGTCTTAAAGTGTCCCCTATGGATGGACATTTAGATTGCATTCTTAGGTTTTACCATTACAAATAATGCCGAGTGAAGAGTCTTGTACATATGTCTTTGTACAGGTAAAGAAATGGAATAAATTCATGTAAGTAGAATAGCTGGGCCAAAGGGGATTTGAATATAATTGAATATAGTCTTCTTTCTAGGAGATTTTAATTCAAGAAGGTAAAATACAAGAGGGTCAAGCCCTGTCTGTTGTTTGAATAAGAGGTGTATAATCAGCAGCATTACGAGAAAACGAGCAATCGCTGCATAATTTCTGTTAATGTCTTTATTGAGATATAAGTCACATAACATAAAATTCACCCATTTAGAATGTACAATTCAATGATTTTCTGTATAGGCACAGAGTTTTGCAACCATCATCATAATCCAAATTTAGAACTTTGTCATCATATCAAGAAGAAACCTCGTACCCATTAGAAGTCACCCACAATTCCCATCTCATCCCACTCCTACTCAAGGCCATTGCTAATCTTCCTGTTATGTACAGATTTGCCCACTGTAGTCACTTTTATACAAATGGAATCAGATAACATGTCGTTTTCTCGTGCTTAGCTTTCACTTAGTGTTATACCTTCAAGGTTCATTGATGTTGTACTATACATGCTGTAACCTCGTATCTTCATGTTGCAAAACAATATTCCATCACACAGCTACACAACACTTTGTGTATCCATTCATCAGCTGACAGTCATTTGGGTTGCTTCTATTGTTTGGCTACTATGAATAATGTTACTATGTGCATTTGTGTGTAAGTTTTTAAGTGGACATATGTTTTCATCTCTTGCGGGTATATATCTATGAGTGAGCAAATGAATGAGTGAACAGATAGAAACTCACATTAAAATTTTTTTTTAATATGAATGTTACATAGCAAAAGAGAGAAAGCAAAACATTGACAGTTGGTAGGTTAACAAAGAAGACTAACAATACTTTGATGCTAGAGCAGAAGTCAGTATCTTTAAAATGGCACTTTAAATAAGATGGCATTTATTTGAAAACAATATGAAAATTAAACAGATGTCCACACATATTAGGTTTAAATAAATCCAGAAATGTCACCGGCCAAGTGAACAGAGGAGATAAAGTTCGATTCCTTCAGAGCTACGACATTCCATGATTTCTTCTCAGTTCTTATCCTTGAAAATGTCTTAACTCCCATGTTTCACATACAATTTAATAAAGTAAACTTGTTCTGAGCTTGTACAATGTTCCATGCACCTTGACAGGCCGAAAGACACAGAAATTAATAAAACCTTTCCATTCTCATGCTCAAGGAACTCACATTTTAATGTCTGATACTTTTTGATAATGGTATGCAAAGATTTTAAGGGTATAAACCAAAGGAGAGCAAACTTTTTCCATAAAGGGCCACATAGTAAATATTTTAGGCTCTACAGGCCGCATACGGCCCTTACTGAATATTCTCATTTTTCGTTTTTCCTTGCTTATCCTTTAAAAATGTAAAAACCATTTTCAGTTCAAAAGCCAACCCCTAGTACAAACTATAAGCAAAGAGAAAAAATTACAGGTTCACTATCTTAACCAATTAAACATGCTGGATACAACTTAAAATTCATGAATGTGAGTTACAACAGCCTCAACTCAACTCTGGCTCCTCTCACTAATTAGCCTTTCATTGTCACGACTCTGTTTATACCATTATTTTTTATCCCACAAATGCTCTGGCAATTGATGAAATAAACTCTTTTTCTGTCCCTAAATAAAGTCCACCCTTCAGTTCCCAACTGACAATACATTTGACAAAGCTAACTGGAATCTTGTTAAGTACCAGGCCCTAGATAAGACACACATACACACACAAAGGTCTCTTCCTATCCTAATCCCTCTGTGTTAGTGAGAATGGTCTAGACTCTACTGAGGGTAAACTCCCAAGTCTCAGGGACTTAATACAGAAAGGTCTTTCTTGGTCAAGTTCCCTGCCCAATACGGGCCATTGAGGGCTCTACACACAGTCTTTCATGAACCCAGTCTAAAGGAGACTCCACCGACTGGAACACACAGCCCCCAAGGTCACTCTGGCAGGGCAAGGGAAAGCATGCGAATAGCACACCAGCTCTTAAGCGTCTTGACCGGGAATTGATACCTATCACTTCTACTTCATTTCATTGGTTAAAACTAATCACAGAATTTCACCTAACTGCAAAGAAGGTAGGGGTTGTGATCTTCCAGTACAATTACAATGAAGAGCAAAAACCAGGCGTTAAACAGAAAAAGCTGAAGCAGATACAGGATGCCAGAGATAACCTCCCCAAGGCTGGGTGTGCCTCACTGATGTCAGAGTTACAAGTTATGCAGTACAACTGCTAAGATACCATACGTGGACTGTGTGTGTGGGTTCAGTTGCTCAGTTGTGTCCGACCCTTTGGGACCCCATGGACTATATAGCCCGCCAGGCTCCTCTGTCCATGGAATTTTCCAGGCAAGAATACTAGAGCGGGCTGCCATTTCCTACTCCAGGGGATTATCTCAACCCAGGGATCAAATCTGTGTCTCCTGCATTAGCAGCCGGATTCTTTACCACTGAGCCACCTGGGAATATTCAGAGATAAGTAAATCCCCGTTCACCATCCTCACACTCTCCAAGCTAGTAAAGCCGGTCATACCACATTTCTAACTTCAGTGCAGCAGAAATGAACATGGACTGCAAACCTAGGTGTTTCTGCAGTCACATTATAGAGCATATCCCTTAAGCAGTTCCAACATTAATCAAGGTTCAGGCTCATCCAACACAATATAACCTTCACACAACACCATCAATAGCAAATATGCACTGAAATGCGTACCTGAGAACGTGATGAGAAAATGGTAACTGGCCATTTTGACAAAAAGCTGCTCAGCATCTTCCCCCCGACCTCATGCCTCTCCTACATACCCTATGGTCCCTTTGAGGACACATTGCACAAAATCTAAGTTACTTCGATATACAAACAACCCTATGCTCAGTACTTTGTAAGTAAGGTGCTCAGTACTTCTTTGAATGAAACACTGAAGAAAGTGCATCAGTGAAATTACGATGGAGCTGAATCCTGTTATAGCATTGCCTCTTTCACAACAATGTTTGAGAGCTAAAAGGCTGGGACAGAAAGAGCTGCCTGTTTCCCAGAAGAATCAGAGAAGGTATGTGGAGAGGGTCATCAAGTTGGACTTTGGCTCACAATGCCCCCAAGGACACTGACAAATAGCCCAATAATAACCCATCTGAGTCTCAGAAGTCACTCCTTAGAGCTGCTCTATAAAAGCCAAAAGGAATTATTCATTAGCGAGTGTGAATCACACTGGATACCACCAGCAGACTCTGTTTGGCCTTGCTGAATTATTCATTAGCATTTGTGAGAAATGTACAACCCAAAGGGTGTTAAATCAATCCAGATTGTTCAGCAATGTTTGTTTTCCTTTAAAAATACTTATAAAAAAAAATCACCTCCAATCTACAGTTCTTACATTTATAAGACCAGTTAAAAAATCTGCCTAAACAAGTAGGTGAAGAGTAGAAAGTCAAGCAAGAAAGGGATCTCCTTATTTAGTATTCATCATTATACTGACAGGCAGTAGACTGAACCAATGTTTGTTTACCTGTCCACATCTTGCCTTTTTAGATGTTGTATGGTCAAAGACACCAGGAGCTCTACAATGAGATTCACAGGTGGAGGGGGGAAAACTCTTTTGAGTCCTGTCACAGAGCAGATGCAAATTTAATTACAGTGCGTTAAGCCTTCCATCTTGTCGAGGTGCCCTTGGAAAGCAACTGTAAACAAGAAGCACTGGGCAATCAGGTGTCAGGGGCTCATTTGATCTGCTAGGAAACATGTCACAAATCCCTGGCAGGAAGTGAGTCGGGAAAGGGAACAAAGAGAGAGGGCTGACAGTGTCGGGGGGGGGGGGGGGGGGGGGGGCCGGGCAGAGCTTGGGGGTGTGCCTGTTAGTGCTGGGGGCTGCTCCCACTCCCAGCTCCCACCTCCAGGAGACAGCGCTCCCTGCCTGACAAGGCCCTCTCATCTCATATTTGTTATACATTCTCCTGTGGTCCGCAGAAACCACCAGCCCAAGTGGGGAGTCAACTGGAGAGCGATGTACAATTAAAGTACTCGAGACCAAGGAACACCTAGCATGAGCTGATTTAAGACAACTGGAGAAATCTGGAAATTAGTGCAGAATGGAAATTCAGGTAAAAGAGATCTTATCAGCCTGTGGTCTTAAAAGAAAACCCTAAGTCCAGCTGAATTCCCAGCTTTTCGGTATGCCCCTAATTGAGTAAGAAGAAGGTTCCAGCTAATGAAGCTCCAGGTCTGAACCTGAGCTGTCAAATGCCCGGCTGTTCCTATGATAATAGTTGCTGCATTTGTAGGCAAGGGACAGAAAGTGATCCCTGAGTGTATCGATTTGTAATTCTACAAACAGACTGAAGCCTTCTTGAAGGGAGCCCATGTCCGGAGCACAGTGCTCACTTCTACAAGACAACTGCAGAAAATGGATCTCTGCCCTCAAAACCATGGTTCCAGAAGTGCTTTCTGCTGAATTATCCTATGGGAATTGAGTGCTTAAGTTAAAGTCTCCCTGACGTTATTGTCAATTAACAACTTTCAAATTGGGGGAGCTTCCAGGTGGCTCAGTGGTAAAGAATCCGCCTACCAAGCAGGAGACAACGAGTTTGATCCCTGGGTCAGGAAGACCCCCTGGAGAAGGAAATGGCAACCCACTCCAGTATTTTTGTCTGAGAAATCCCATGGACAGAGGAGCCTGGCAGGCTATAGTCCATGGGGTCACAAAAGGATCAGATACCACTTAGCAGCTAAATATCAACAACAAAATGGAGGAGCGTAAAAAGCTTGAAAGTAACCAAGCTCTATTTAACTTGGAGCAGATTAACCAGTTTCTCTAAGCTTCATTGTCCTCATCTACATCTGGAGGAAAATAGCATCCATGTAGGATCCCTGCAAGGATTACAGAAGATAGTATACATTAAGTGACAGCCAGTATTATTATATTAAAGAATAAGGGGAATTGATATTAATAATGCAATTATCATTTGCCTGGTAACACAAGTATTCCCATGATATTAAAATCACTCCTAAAATGTTCTGCAAACTTGTTACAATTATTACCTAACATTATCTAGATAAGCACAGAGTTCTTTTCCTCCACTTCACTACTTTTATAAATGAGAAACACATATCAAAGACTCATTTCAGCTTCCAGAGAATTAAGCTATTACCTAAATATCAGTCTGCGAGCAAAGACGAACAGAAGTAAAGAGGAAACGGTTAAAAGAGGGATCTGGGATCACCTGAATAAGAATGAAGTTCAAAAAGGAGGGGATATTAGGTATAGCTGATTCACTTTGCTGTAGAAACTAATACCGGAGAAGGCACTGGCACCCCACTCCAGTACTCTTGCCTGGAAAATCCCATGGACGGAGGAGCCTGGTGGGCTGCCGTCTATGGGGTGGCACAGAGTCAGACACGACTGAAGCAACTTAGCTGCAGCAGCAGCAGAAACTAATACAACACTGCAAAGCAACAATTTTTTAAAACAGGCACTTGGGATCATCAGAGAGCAGGTTCCATTCATTTCTTAAATGTTCTCATTGTCTAATCTCCCTTACATCCATTTCGGGCTCCTTCTAAGAGTGTGGCAACAGAAGGGGCAAAACCAAAAGGAGACACCTAGTGGCCAAGTGAACTTCCATTCAGACTACAGTTAAACAGCAAATAATATCAAACAACTTTATAATCAAGAAAACCTCTTTTTTAGCATGTGAAGGTATGATGCTAAAGCTGAAACTCCAGTACTTTGGCCACCTCATGTGAAGAGTGACTCACTGGAAAAGACTCTGATGCTGGGAGGGATTGGGGGTAGGAGGAGAAGGGGACGACAGAGGATGAGATGGCTGGATGGCATCACTGACTCGATGGACGTGAGTCTCAGTGAACTCCGGGAGTTGGTGATGGACAGGGAGGCCTGGCGTGCTGCAATTCATGTGGTCACAAAGAGTCAGACACGAGTGAGCGACTGAACTGACTGAACTGAACTGATGCCAAAATCACTGCAGATGGTGACTACAGCCATGAAATTAAAAGACGTTTACCCCTGGAAGGAAACTTATGACCAACCTAGATAGCATATTGAAAAGCGGAGACATTACTTTGCCAACAAACGTCCGTCAAGTCAAGGCTATGGTTTTTCCAGTGGTCATGTATGGATGTGAGAGTTGGACTGTGAAGAAAGCTGAGCGCCGAAGAATTGATGCTTTTGAACTGTGGTGTTGGAGAAGACTCTTGAGAGTCCCTTGGACTGCAAGGAGGTCCAAACAGTCCATCCTAAAGGAGATCAGTCCTGGGTGTTCATTGGAAGGAATGATGCTGAAGCTGAAACTCCGATACTTGGCCACCTGATGCGAAGAGCTGACTCATTGGAAAAGACCCTGATGCTGGGAAAGATTGAGGGCAGGAGGAGAAGGGGACGAGAGAGGATGAGATGGTTGGATGGCATCACCGACTCAATCGACATGGGTTTGGGTAAACTCCGGGAGTTGGTGAAGGACAAGGAGGCCTGGCGTGCTGCACTTCATGGGGTCGCAAAGAGTTGGGCACGACTGAGCGACTGAACTGAACTGATGTCAATTAAAAGCGAGACACAGAGAGACACACCAAGTATAAAAGAAACATAATGCTTTACATATTAAATGAAGCTGCATTTTAACTGCTATGTCAGCCTAACTAGAATTCACTGCTTTTACAGATTGGGAAGGACTCTTTTCAGGATGGAAGACAGGTTTCTGGAGTTGTACACGCACGTGCGTGCATGCATGCTAAGTCGCTTCAGTTGTGTCTGACTCTTTGTAACCCTATGGATTGTAGCCTCCCAGGCTCCTCTGTCCATAGTATTCTCCAGGCAAGAATACTGGAGTGGGTTGCCATGCCCTCCTCCAGCAGATCTTCCCGACCCAAGGATCGAACCCACACCTCTTGGGTCTCCTGCAATGGCAGGCAGGTTCTTTACCACTAGCAGCATCTGGGAAGCTCTGGAGTTATACACACCTGGGTTCAAATTCCAGCTCTGCCAAGTGCTCATTGACTGAACAATACTTTCTAACCTCTTCCACATCATGAAGCATGTAGAAAATTATAAAATGTGCAGACCACATTGGAGTAATCAGAAGAGGTGCTGGGGCCAAAGTTCAAACTCTCTACTAACCCACTCCAAGGACTAAGGGAACCATTCTCTCCACAAGCAAGAATCCATTCCAGGCACACCAGTGGGATATGCTCCTGAAACAATTTACTTAATATTATTGGGCCTTAGTTTCCTCATCTATTTTTACAAATAATACCCATTTATTTTTACAAATAATACCCATTTTTATGAAGATTAAATGAGATAATATGTATGAATATATATTCACACACAGGGCTTCCCTTGTGGCTCAACTGGATAAAAAAATCCTCCTGCAATGTGGGAGACCTGGGTTTGATCCCCGAGTTGGGAAGATCCCCTGGGGAAGGGAATGGCTACCCACTCCAGTATTCTGGCCTGGAGAATTCCATGGACTGTATGATCCATGGGGTCACAAAGAGTTGGAAAAGACTGAGCGACTTTCACTTCACTTCATATTCATAAAATGCACGTACTAGTGCATACATAAAGTACTCAATAAATGTTTGTTTTCTTCTTTCTATACTATTTTTTAATAGAACTGTACAAAGATCCTGCTAAATCCACAAACTTCAAAACTATACTATATAATTGATAAGGAGTAACAAAAAACATAGCTAGTGTTTGAATGTATATTATAAATCAGACAAGGGCTTAGGTTGTTACTTCACTGAACTCTTCAAACTACTTTACAAAGCCAGTGTAGTAGATACCTGGGCTTTCCTGGTGGCTCAGTGATAAAGAATCCACCTACCAATGCAGGAGACACAGGAGACGTGGGTTCCATCCCTGGGTCGGGAAGATCCCCTGGAGAAGGAAATGGCAACCCACTCCAGTATTCTTGCCTAGGAAATCCCACCGACAGAGAGGCCTGGTGGGCTACAGTCCATGGGTTTGCAAAGAGTTGGACACAACTTAGAGACTATACAACAACAACATGGCAGATACCATCTTTGGCCCACCTACTACCTATTCTGACAATTTTTCTTATTAACAAAATCCTGATTTTGATGTAGGCAACAATGGGCACATCCAAACAGTGGCTACCCCAGACTTCCTCATAGCTGGAGCAGCCATGCGGCACTGTTCCGGTTGATGAAATTGACCTGCAAGTTTACTATTGTGCCAATGGCCTCAAGAGTGACCTTGAAAACAGAGCCCCTCCAACCCTAGTCAAATCTGAAAATAACTGCAGCCCCAGCCAGCATCCTGAGTGCCACATTATGAGAGACCCTGAGCCCGGGTCTCTGCTAAGACCCTGCTAAGATGGGTCTGGATTCCTGATCCACAGAAATATAACTATAAGAGAATAAATATTTGTTGCTTTAAGACATTACACTTTGCTAATCTGTTATACAGCAATGACAGAATCTATTCACCATCTTTCAATGAGATGATATGCTTAGAATGGCAAATCAGGATGATAAGAGATGCTGGGTGCTCATGACTTTCAAAGGCTGGTCCACCACCACCTATCTCATAGTTGAGAGGGGAAAAAAAAAAACTTTTATTTCATTAAACAATTAAAATAAATCTTAAGTGACACATTATTTTATTATTTATTGTTATTTATTATTTATTTATTATTATTATATATAGTTATTTTATTATTATTCCCAGGTAACACCTAATGGGCTTACATAATACAAACATAAAATGGAAAGCAGTGGTTCTCAGATTTTAATTCAATGGAATAAAAACAAAAAAGGAACTCAACAGAAGTTACTGGTCAACATAATATGCTGTCGAAGGGTAGATTACAAAAGCACACCGAATGGCCGTTGTTTAAAAACTACACACGCACAAATATTCACACAAAGGCACAGGAAAAAAGTCTTGAAGGTCAGAGATCAGAGGTCAGCAAATATATTTTTGTAAAGGACCAGACAGTAAATACTTCAGGCTTTGGAGGCTGCCAGTTTGTCACAGCAGCTCAACTCTCAATTCTGCCGTCACCTGAGAGAAGGCACATAAAATATGAACATGAATGAGCACGGCTGTGTTCCAAGAGGCTTTTCTGTTTCTTTCATTTTTTGGCCAAGCCCCCATGGCATGTGGGATTTTAGTTCCTTGAACAGGGATCAAACATGCACCCTCTGCATTGGACACGCAGGGAAGCTCAGAAGGCTTTATATGAGGAAACTAAATTGTAAATTTCACATTATTTTCACATGTAATGAAATATTATGCTTCTTTTCATTTTTTCCCCAACCATTTAAAAATGTGAATTCCATTCTTAGCTCAGGGGCTATACAAAAACGTGGTGAGCCAGATCTGGTCCACAGGCCATAGGTGACTCACCCCCATTCCAAATCAGCGGCAGTGAATATGCTTGTCTGGGGAGGAAGACTAAAGGAAGACTTGTGCTTTCTTCTTGAAACTTTCAGCATTGTCTGAATATGCCATCATTTTTTTCTAATATTTTTCTTCAAAAGATTTTTTTGATGTGGACGATTTTTAAAGTCTTTACTGAATTTGTTACAATATTGCTTCTATTTCATGTTTTGGTTTTTTTTTGGCCCTGAGGCATGTGGGATCTTAGCTTCTCAATCAGGGAGCAAACCCACACCCCTTGCCGTGGAAGGTGAAGTCTTAACCACTGGACCACCAGGCAAGTCCCTACCATCATTTTTATAATTAGAATATGCAGTGAAATTTTGTTCATATGAGGTGAGAGAAAGGGAAAAAATGTTTCTTGGGTGATACAGGGACTTGGGAAATGCACTGAAAAAGTCTGTTGACCTGGGAATCACCAGATGAGCAATAAAAACTGTTAACTAAGCCAGAGATAACATTTTCAGTGGCCCTAATGATTCTCCAAAGTAGACAGAAAGTATCTATCATACAAAGAAGTGACATGAGATGGAGACTTGAGACAGACTGGGGAACAGAGCACGACATGTGCCCATAAAAAATAAAACTCTGCCACGCTGACCAGAAACACAAGAAAAGCCTGAAAATACAACACAAAGCACTTCTTTAATCCCATATGTATGTCAGAAGCTTCACACCTTCAGAAAACAGTCACTGAGCAGAAGCATAACACGGAAACATAATTTACGATAAAAATTCTCCTTTGTAATTTTGGTCCAATTAATTGTATGTAAAACTCTTCAGGATCACAAAACTGATGTCACTGATGATATCTAGTCACTATGTCCAGCTTGTAAAAAAATACACTCTACGCCAACCCAGGTAACTACATGGGTAGCACTCAGCTTTGTAGGCATTATGTCATAAAGCCATTCTAGCTGTCATCATTCCTGTAGAAAAACAGTAAGACAGGGAAAACACAAGTCCTGGTGCTTCTTGTTAACATTTACCAGATGATCCTAAGGGTTAGAGATGACGCTGCTAAATATTCATGTCAGAACACAAGGCTGGCGTCTCCCTCTAATTTTGAAAAGGCACTATACAAAGTATGGAAGAAAGTCAACATAATTACCTTACCTCTTCAAAGCAGATGACTTTTATTTGCTTTCTGGTCTTTCTATGCTTGTCCCTTCTGTGCATCAAGGATGGCTCCCCAGAGATCAAACTTTGTATTTCTCCCTCTTTTCTAATATAGAAAAGGTATTTTTAACCACATGTAAATTTTTTCAAGACAACTGTTAGAAACACTAACTTGCATTGTTGTACTGCAGAAACCAATACAACATTGTAAAGCAATTTTTCTTCAATTAAAAATAAATTGAAAAAAAAAAGAAGCACTAAGAAATAGGGAGGAATAATAGCTGTCACCTCATAGACTTTAAAATGGTGAATTTTACATCAGGTAAATTACACCTCAATTTTTTTTAACACAGGCAAAAAAATACAACCATAGTGATTAAAAAAAGAGAGAGACAGAAAGAGAGAGGGGATGGGAAATGTGACCCCCAACAGAAGTAGCTAATTCAAAAACTTCTAAATTTCTTTTGGATGATTAGATGTTTTGAACTATCCATGTCTCTTCCTCCCTTCTATTCACACACAAAGTAGGCATCTCATTTCATCAGTCCTTTGACTTGCAGTTTTCACCTATAAAATAACAGCAAGAATATTTTTCTTTGGCTAACTCACAGGATTATGGGAATTAAATTGAAAGAGATAAGAAATTGACAATACAGCTTCCCTAATGGCTCAGACAATAAAGAATTTGCCTACAATGCCGGAGACCTGGGTTCAAACCCTGGATCAGGAAGATCCCCTGGAGGAGGAATAGCAATCCACTCAATTACTCTTGCCTGGAGGATCCTAAGGACAGAGAAGCCTGACGGGCTACAGTCCATGGGGTCGCAAACAGTCAGACACCACTGAGCGACTATCACACGAACACACAAGTGTTGGCAAGGGTGTGCAAAGAAATTAAAACCTTTTTTACATTGCTGTGGGGATGTAATACAGTACAGTTGCTTTGGAAAACAGTGTAGCAGTTCTTCAAAAAGTTTAAACATAGAGTTACCACATAACTCAGTAATTCCACTTCTGGGTATATACCCAAAAGAAATGAAAACCCATCTATACAAAATCTTGTTCACAAGTGTTTATAGCAGCATTATTCATAATAGCCAAAAAGTTAAAACAACAAATGTCTGTCAAGTGATGGATGGGTAAATAAAATGTGCTTTATCCATAAATGGAACATTATTCAGCCATAAAAGAAAAATGAAGTATTCATACATTCTACACCATGGACAAATGACGAAAACATACAGATTATGTTAAGTAAAAGCCGCCAGTCACAAGAAACCACGTATTATTTTACGATTCCACTTATATGCAATGTCTCTAATAGGCAAATCTATAAACAGAGAAAATAGATTCCCATGTGGCTCAGTGTTAAAGACTCTGCCTGCCAATGCAGGAGATGCTGGAGATGCAGGTTCGATCCCTGGGTCAGGAAGATTCCCAGGAGGAGAAAAGAGCAATCCAACAGACTGCAGTCCATGGAATTACAGGAGTCGGACATGACTGAGCACTCGCAGACAGAGCTGAGGGTGGGTAGTTGGTAAAGTGAATGGGGAATGACAACACACGGGTACAGAGCTTATTTTAGAGGTGAAGAAAATGTTCTAAAGTTAGATTTCAGTGGCGATAGTTCCACGATCTTGTGAATAGGCAAAAAAGAAAAAAAAAAAACAACCATAAACACTGAATTGTATACTTTAAATGGGCAAACTGCACATATGCAAATTATATCTCAACAAAGTTCTTTTTCTTTGAAAAGAACAGTCATCTCTAAGTGGGCAGCTGGGGAGGAATAAAGGGGAGAGATGTCATTTATTTTCCATCATAATCCCTGTTGTTGTTGTTTATTCACTAAATCAGGTCCAACTCTTTGCCACCCCATGGACTATAGGCCGCCAGGATTCTCTGTCCATGGAATTTCCCAGGCGAGAATACTAGAGTGGGTTGCCATTTCCTACTTCAGGAGATATTCCCGACCCAGGGATCATGTCTCCTGTGTTGGCAGGCAGATTCTCTACCACTGAGCTACCAGAGAAGCCCCATAATCCCTCTGCACAATGTGATTATATTTTACATATGACTATTAATATGATGAAAAAGTAAAAATAATTATTGGAAAAAGTACATGCAAAATGGTACAGATATCATCGAGGACACACATTCTTTGCTCATAAAGTCAAACTAAGAGAAACAACATTCTGCCCTAGAAAGTACCACACAGGGAAAATCAGGGCTTTCCTGGTGGCTCTGATGGTAAAGAATCCGCCTGCAAGGGAGACCTGGGTTCAATCCCTGGGTCAGGAAGATCCAATGGAGGAGGAATATGTCAACTCGCTCCAGTATTTTTGCCTGGAGAATCCCCACGGACAGAGGAGCCTGGGGATTGCTGTTAGGTAAGAAGGAGCACTCTCACGCACATGTGGTGTGTGTGCACGTGTGTATGTGTGTGTGTGTACACATATGAATCTCTTTCACACAGAGAAAGAAGTAAAGTACAGCCATTGTACAAAATGAAAAATATATTCTCAGGACATCATACCAACCCTTCTGTAAGTGTTAGCATAGCCCTCCTATTGGCGTAAACTGCACGGTGCTGTGTATCGTAGCAACACATGCGGACGAGGTCCTGGCTCTCCAGAACTCACCATCAAAGAGCCACCGACGACATCAGTGCAACAGAGAAGTCCTAAGTGATCAAAAACCAAACTAAACCTAAGTGGGCACAATGGAAGGAAGGATTTACAGAGGCAGAAACTTTCGAAGTAAATCTTGAGAAGATGCACGATTCTCCCCCTAGATGAACTCCAGGGAAGGAAGACAGTGGATTGCAGGGATGAACAAAATACAGAGTAAATAGATATGCCTGGAAGCGGGGAGGCAGAGAGGGCTAGAGCCAGGAGGGGAAGGTTAAGTTAGATAGTGGTCTGGAAATATTAATAAGAGCATGCGTGCATCTGTGGCACTTGGACTTTATCCTACAGTCAACAGCAATGCATTTAACTAAGATCTACAGAGAATTAAGACGACAGTCAAACAGTAAGAAAATCCGTTCTGTTAAATAAGTAAAAGATAGACTGGCAAGGACAGAGGATGCATGTGGAAAAGAAGGAAAAGAGAATGGCAAAAAAAAAAAAAACAGCTCAGAAGCTGTTGAAATTTCTTTTGTTTAGTCACTAAGTCATGTCTGACTTTTTGTGACCCCATGGACAGCAGCACACCAGGCTTCCCTGTCCTTCACTATCTTCCGGAGTTTGCACAAAGTCATGTCCACTGAGTCGATGATGCCATCCAACCATGTCATCATTTTGACATCATTTAAACTAGAGCAGAGTCAGAAGGAATGAGCAGGGGTCAGATTTTAGAGCTGCTGATAAACTAGAAAGACAGTCACAGGCTGAAGATAGATGGGGAGGGAAAGGAATGGTAACCCAAGACTTTTGGAAAGAAAGCGATACTGACTTTGATAAGGGCTGCTGCTGCTGCTGCTGCTAAGTCGCTTCAGTCGTGTCCAACTCTGTGCGACCCCATAGACGGCAGCCCAACAGGCTCCCCCGTCCCTGGGATTCTCCAGGCAACAACACTGGAATGGGTTGCCATTTCCTTCTCCAATGCATGAAAGTGAAAAGTGAAAGTGAAGTCACTCAGTCGTGTCCGACTCTTAGCGACCCCATGGACTGCAGCCTACCAGGCTCCTCCGCCCATGGGATTTTCCAGGCAAGAGTACTGGAGTACGATGCCTTTGCCTTCTCCGTGGGTAAGGGCAGAAATTACTAATTGCCACTAAGCTAGGAGTTTGATCTGGTTTTATCTAATAGGCCAGAGTACTGAATGAGCGCAGCTGACTTTTCTCAGCACAACATACAGCATGGATTCAGGGGCCAGCCAGCCTGTGTTCAAATCCAGCTCTACCAGTACTAGCTAGAGATCTTCAAGCACATGATTTAATTTCTCTGTCCCCAGTTTCTTCATCTGTAAAACAGTGGTAATTAAAAGGCCTATTTCATAGGGATACCATGTGTATCAAGGGAGATAAAGTGATTAGAAAAGTGTCTTGCAAATATTAAGTGCACTAACAGCACTTGCTAGTTCTCCTATGTATGGCATCTGCATAGCGACATATCAACTCCATTTTATACAATAGCAACTGAGGCTTAGGGAAACCAGGTTCTTACACAGCTAGTTGAAGGCAAAATCCTTTATCCGTCAGGCTTCAAAGGCAATAATATTTCCCCTGTGCTACGCTACCTCCAGAGCTGCTGATACAATAGCCACCACATCCATGGGAAGAGCTGACTTGCTTGTGCCTTGATTTGCAGGAGAACCTAAGTAAAAAGGGTGGTCAGTTCATCAGTTTCTGAGAAGAACTGGCTCCTGCATCTCAGGACTCGGGTGAGGATGTCACCTCCTCCAAGAGACCCCTCCCTGACCCCTGAGTCTGTGTCCACTGATATCCACTCAGTGCAGAGGAAATGGTGCTGTCCCCCATTCTGAGCACTAATGCCATTGTGCTGAAACTACTCCCTAATCTCTCTATCCTACTGGTCTACCGACCTTGTGAGTTTGGGGGCTCTCCATCTTATTCACTACAAGATCCTCAGCTTTGACCAGCAACTCACAACAGCTTAACTGAAAGTGCCAGTTAAACTTGCTGCATGATTGATACCAATTTCCAATCCGTTTTATATGTATTTGTCCCAAAAGGTTATATCATACACATATACATTATTTTGTATACATACAGAAGCTAAGGCTACATTGCTTGGTCATTCCAGAATAAAAGATAAAAATCTCTTTCCCACTCATACGTTAACTGAGTGTGGCAGAAACCATGCCTGCTTACTCATCAGCTCTTCCTTCTCTTTGACCTCAACAAAGGCGCAATGAGCACAACTCCACAGAATGGATTATGAGTGTTCCAACCCAGGGATGGCATCTTAGTCAGCACGGGCAGTCATAACAGAACACCACAGACTGGGTGGCTTAGCCGAAGTTTATTGCTTAGCGTTCTGGAGGCTGGGAAGTCCAAGACAGAGGTGCTGACAAAGTAGGTTTAATTCTGAGACTTCTTCTCTTGGCTTGTGGGCAGCCCCATCTCACTGTATGCTCATATGACCTTTTCTCTGTGTGTGCACAGAGAAAGAGTGAGCTTTCTGGTATCACTTCTTATGAGGGCACTAATCCCACCATGAGGGCTACATCCTCATGACCTCATCTTACCCTAAGTACCTCCCCCAAACCCCATTTCCAAGTACCATCACATTGGAGGTTAGGGTTTCAACAAATACGTTTTGAGGGGACACAAACATTCACCCATAACACATGGAAATATCATTCACTTCTGCTAGATTCTAGATTCCCCAGCCTCCTCTGCAACGGGAATGGTCAAGCAATCCAGCACTGGCCAAAAAGGCATAATGAAGAGTCTGCTAGCAGCCTTGTGGGAAAGATTTTCCACCAAATATAAAACCCCCCTTTATCTTCCCACCCTCTTCCAGCCTTGAACAGTTACATGAGGACACGATGAATGGAATCTTGTGATCACGAGGTTAAGCCAACAGATCAAAAAGCCCCTGTGCTAAAGATGGAGAGCAGAAAATAGAAAGTACCAGCATCCTTGGTTATATTACTAAGTCAGTGCTCCAGAAGACCTTCCTTCTTTCAGACAGCTTATGATGTGTAACGAGTCCTGTTTAACACACTGTTAGATAGAAATTCTGTTACTTGAAGTCAAAGTTTTCAAATTCATACTAAGTAGATGCACAAAACTTGTTAATGTACATTTCCTCGAATGTGATATTGACCACTCAAACTGAGTTGTATACATATGGGATTTGCAATCAAGTGAACACCAAGCTCATCTATTCCAGGGGGAAAGAACTGAATTTTGGAAACATTTAAAAGCCCCAGCATCACCAGAGAATGTCTATTGCTCTCAAATTTTGTATGGAAGGTTCATAACATGCAGAACAGAACAGACAGAGCTATGATTACAAATAACTTCCTTTA
Organism: Bos indicus x Bos taurus; assembly: GCF_003369695.1. Taxonomy (NCBI): domain Eukaryota; kingdom Metazoa; phylum Chordata; class Mammalia; order Artiodactyla; family Bovidae; genus Bos; species Bos indicus x Bos taurus. The sequence continues at coordinate 43,750,583 of NC_040093.1, forward strand.
AAAAAATAAAGAGATTCAATCTCTTATTCATAAGAAACCTAAATAAACAGAGCAGAAATCAAGAATCTGAAGTTGTGGTACTATTCAGTTTTTTTACCACTTACAAATGATGTTCAAAACTAAGGAGAAAGAAAAGGTCAGGCAGGGATCTTCACTGTTAGACTTGTTCTGGTAATACCACTAACCACCAGCACCTCCCCCCGCAAAAAAGCCTTTTTTAGCATTTTTCCATTCTGTACACTTTTTAAAAAATGTCTTGTCATGAGTTGATTCAAATTAGGAAAATAAACAAACTTCCAAAAATACCTTCAACCTGTGGAACCCACATGTTTCTATTATGTGGCTCAAGTACTGTTTGCTTCATTGCTGCTACTGGTGTGTGCTTTCCAGCTTCTTTCCAGTTTTCCATGAATACAAAACTCTTTTGTTCTGGCTAAAGTAAGTTTCATTTTAAGATTCAAAGTTCTAGAGGAAATCCGTATACAACATTATTAGTGATACCTCAAGAGTGTTGCCATGGTAGACAGGAGACAAACCCAACCTTTCCCCAAGACACCTACAAGTGTCACATATCACTTCTTGTGTCATCTCCATATGATTCATATTTCAAGATGACTGGTTAAACCACACCATGATTGTCTTAAAAAAAGCCTTAAATTACATCAAATGTCTCAAAATAGCTACAGCTTTTTCTAAGAGTTCTCAGATTCTGTCTTCAAACCCCTCAGGAAAATACATCTAACTGAGGAGAAAAATTCTCCTTCACTTAGGAGTGGCTAATTCTCCTTTCCAAATGGGCATCTCCTCTAGGTATAAACTCTACAGTAGCCCTGTATTAATTAAGTTCACCTGTAGAGAAGTTTCAGCCAAGCAATATTGGTGCCATACAAATGAAGATTAAATAAAACTCTGAAAGATGAGCTCCCTCTAGGGTCTGAGTCTTAGGACTCTGCCAATGGGCTTCCCTGGTGGTTTAGACGGTAAAGAATCTGCCTGCAAGGCGGGAGACCCAGGTTTGATCCCTGGGTAGGGAAGATCCCCTGGAGAAGGGAATGGTAACCCTAACTCCAGTATTCTTGCCTGAAGAATTCCATGGACAGAGAGGAGCCTGTCAGACTCCTCTACAGTCCATGGGGTTGCAAAGAGTCAGACACAACTGAGCAAATAACACACACACACACACACACACACTCTGCCAACAGACTATTACAGGGTTGTGACTGGAGCCCCTCTGAGTCCTCAAATCTCTCTTAAGAAGTCAGACTCCTTTTTTCCCTCGTTCATTTATTCCTTCCACCATAACATTATTCCCTCTTCCCCTGGACCCAGCACATTTCATGGGAAGCCAAAAATGTCAAACATTTCCGTGGATAAACAGAAATCTGCCGGCCTTTCTGTTTGTTTTAATGCTTGCTGTTGGTATGAGAGGTGACAATGTGCCTCAGGCACCTGTCTCTCCATCCAGGCCAGGCAGGTCATCTTCCTTTTATCAGAAAGGAGGGGAGGTCATCACATTTTAGTGCATGTTGACACCACTGCTAATAAAAGCAAGATAAGAAGTCCATGCCCTTAAGGTGCCTTAACCTCTCCCTCACCTAAAATAAGAGATTTCACAGTTTCTCCTCTGAAGTTGGAATCAGGAAGTGATCTGACACCACACAGCCTTAAGCACACAGACACCTATCTACCAGGTAATCCAAGAGAAAGCTGTGAAGCACAGGAGAGACCCTAACTCAGAAGGTTATTCCTCTTTCCTTTGGGCAAGTAAGATGGTTCCTTTAAGAAAGCAAAAGTGAATCAGGATACTGGTTTCTCAAACAAAAAAGCAGAGCCAAGAATCAGATCCATTTTGAATCACTCATTTGAAAATAGTACTAGTGAACTTAGCTGCTAATTCATAGCTTTCAAATTTTTGTAACGTTTTGAACCATTAATTCGAAAGAAATCTTCTTCAAAAGTATAAACATTTTAAAAATACATAAAAAGAAGCCAAGCCATTCGCAGGCCTCCACCTCCTGGAGCAGAGTCCTAGAAGTGCCCAGGACACAGGTTGCAAATCATGCACCAGAGACCATGCTTCACTCACTTCAGTCGTGTCTGACTTTTTTGCGGCCCCATGGGACTATAGCCCACCAGGCTCCTCTGTCCATGGTATTCTCAAGGCGAGAATACTGGAGTGGGTTGCCATTTCCTCCTCCAGAGGATCTTCATGACCCAGGGATCGAACCCAATGTCTCTTATATCTCCTGCATCAGCAGGTGGGTTCTTTACAGCTAGCTCCACCTGGGAAGACCACATACCATTTGAAAAGGGCAAAACTTGAGATTTGCGGTTTGTTTTTTCCATTCTCTCTCTTCTTTTGTCTCCTCTTAATAGCCATACTGAACACTCCTCTTGTTGTTGTTCAGTCACTAAGTCATGTCTGACTCTCTGCAGTCCCAAGGACTGTAGCCAGCCAGGCTCCTCAGTCCTCCTCTGTTTCCCAGTTTGCTCAAATTCACGTCCATTGAGTCAGTGATGCTATCTAGCCATCTCATCCTTTGTCGCCCCCTTCTCCTAATCTAAGAAACACACTAACACAAAGAAGATATTCAATACTTTTTACAGCCTATCTTGACAATGATTTATCACCTTTTCCAGAAGGTAATTTGGTAATATGCATCAAAGGGCCTTAAAAAATGGTACAATCTTTTGACCTAATTGTTCACAGTTTCTAGAAATGTATTCATTAAAAAAAAAAACAAACAAATAATGCACCTAAAGACGTCTGAACAAACACAGCATTATTTATGTTAATAAAAGTAAATGAAATAAGCTAAATGGTCAACAATAAGGAACTGCTTAACTATTAAAGACATATGAAGGGTCTACCATGCTTTGGCATTAAAATGCTTCTAATTTTTTTTTAATGCATGACAACTCTTTACAGTGTCAGCTGGAAAATGTAAAGATACATGTATGGATTAGATATATTATAAAGTTTACTTATCGACTGAACTAGATACTAAATTTAGTGCTATCTTCCTTGGCCAAAAATACATAGCATGCTGGATTATTTTAAAAGGCAACATAAAAGTTTATCTGGAGCTAGTTTACTCACTGACACCATATCCTAGTGGTATTATAATTATTAAGAAATTAACATAATATACTGTTTTCTAATGTGTTCACACTCCACCCTCAGTTTCCTTTAATATGATGTTGGTTATTTGAGGCAGGCCTAAGGGAAGAAATCCCACGAACAGTAGTGGAATATTTTGACCTAAGGTATCTTCAAAAGGTATATATCCACTCTGATCATATTTAAACTCCATAATAAATCTGTTCGTAAACAATTCTGTATATTACACCACAACAGATGACAGTTTACGGAGAGTTTGTTTTGTTCCAGATACTAAGTCAGATACTGAAAATACAAGAGCTGAATAAAAACACAGTCGTTGCCTTTGAGGAGCTCAATGAACTAGTCATGTAAATGGACGAACAGGTACGGTGAGGTTAAAGGTAAGAAACAGATGAAACACTAAGGGCAGCAGAATCAGGTAAGTCTCAGAAGAGGTGGCACTCAAGGCCACTGTTGACAGAAATCTCATCTTCTCATTCTCTTAGTGCCAGTGAGGTAGGAGAAGAGTCCAGGGAGGAAAAAGTCATGTGTCAAGGCACAGAAGTCAAAATGTTCAGGACTGCTTTGTTTTCTTATAGGAGGGTATCAGGTGTGAAGTTGTAGGGGGAGAGGGGAGAGGCCAGGGGTCAAGCCCAGATAATGAAGGAGACTGAAACAATTGAAACCTCATATGGCAAGCCCAAGGGCCTGAATTTTTAACATGCAGCCAGTGGCAAATCTCTGAGAAATGGTCAATAGTGGAGTGCTACGGCCACTTTACACGTCTAAAGCTGGCAAGAGAGATAGACCACAAGCTAGGAGCCTAAGGAATTTTTTTTTTTAATGGCATGAACACAGGAGTGACATGAAGATGAAGAGAGGAGACAGAGAGTGGGAAGGAGAGTGGGAAGGAGAGAGAGAGGGCGGGAAGGAAGGAAGACATTAGGACAGGGGTCAGAACTTGGTGACCAGCTGGCTGAGGAGCAGGAGAAACAAGTGTGATCCCCTTTCATACGGAAGCCCTTCTCCCATCCTCCCAGGGCCTTCTCTCTCCCCTGGTCAGGTCTCTGCTGAAAGAATCCTCCACTGAGAGCTCTTTCCTGACAACACAAACAATCCTTGATCCTCTCACCCTGCTTTATTTTTCTCCACAGCCTTTAGAACTATGAAAGAAGTAATTATTTGTTGGCTTGTTTATTAGCTGTCTCTACTTGCAGAATCTGAGCTCATGAAGGCAGGTACCATCAGTCTGTTAGTTTATGGCTGGATTCCAGAACTCAGAATACAGCCCAGCACACAGTAAGAGCTCAGAAAATATTGGGTTATACAAAAAGTTCATTCAGGTTTTTCCATAAGCTGTTATGGAAAAATCCTTATGAACTTTTTGGACAACACAATATTTGTGGAGTGAGCAAAGGAGGGAGAGGGCAGGCAGGTCACTCAGATTTGTGGTTTGACTGTTTGACTAAAATGTGATATTATGAACTAAAATCAGTAACATTGGGGGGGCAGATGAAACACAGAGAGTCTTGAGTTCTAGAGTATGCTAACTACCCAAGCGTTGCCTTAGGACTATAGAATACATCTTTCCTGCTAAGAAAAAGACAAAAAAGAAATCAGGAAGTACCTATAGGGGTCCCAGAGGTCTGCACAAAAGCAAGTACTTCTCAGAACAAAGTTGAGTCCGTTGAACTGAGGTAGATAAACCTAGACCCTGTTTTACAGGGTGAAGTAAGTCAGAAAGAGAAAAACAAATATGATATATTAACACATACATACAGATTCTAGAAGAATGATACCAATGAATCTATTTGCAGGGCAGGAATAGAGACGCAGACATAAAGAACAGATTTGTGGACTTGCGGGCGAAGGAGAAACTGGGACAAACTGAGAGAGTAGCACTGAAGCATACGCATTACCATGCATGAGACAGATAGCTAGTGGGAAGCTGCTATGTAACACCGGGAGCCCAGCCTGGTGCCCTGTGATGACCTAGATGGGTGAGATGGGGGTTGGGAGGGAGGCTCAAGAGGGAGGGGATATATGTATACGTAAGGCTGATACACGATGTTGTAAGGCAAGAAAACAACATAACATTGTAAAGCAATTATCCTTCAATTAAAAATAATTTTTTAAAAAACTTTTCAAACAAAATCTCCTTTTATCCTGACATTAGTACCCCTATTTCTGCAAATAAAGAACCTGAGAATAAAGGGTTAACTGACTTATCCAAGGTGACACAGTTGAATGTGGCAGAAGCAAAACTAGAATTTGCAACCATTTACTCTACAAAGCTAGAAGCATATCAAGTTTGATTTCCAGCATTTTTCATATACGTTAACAATATTGGAGCCTGCCCCTCATCCTTCTCCACCTCAGGATGCTTTTTAATTCAGTCTCAGATGAATTTCTTCAGTCTCAGATGAAAAGATGGCTTTCACCATCATATTTTTCTCAAGAAATACCTTGCCTAAGACTGACCTCTGAAGTTTCTAAGACTTGGTCACAGCCAATGAAACTCTTATGTTTGAACTTCTTTACCGTGAGAAGAAGAAAAAAAAAAGTCTTATTATCCCTTTGTAAATTATTTTAAAGTTCAATCCCTGCTTTATGAATCACACAAACTGAGCTCGCATCCCTTTGCAAAATTACATAAATACTAAAGTAAACGTTTAATCCTGTCAGTGAACCCCAGGTATCACTGGGAGAGCATCAGTCCCTTAAGCAAAACGGCCAAAAGCTGATAGAATATGCAAGACAAGTCCAAGAGCTTAACTGGCAGAGCTGCTCAGATTCATGTTGTGCTGTTTGAAACTCAGACCACAGGAGACAACAGTTCACTTTTTTCACCGTGGCAACAGATTCAACCTCTTGGCCCTGTGAAAGTCATCTGAATATATTTAACCAAAAGAAAAATGAAAAGAGAGAAAGAGACGGAGAGAGAGAAGAAGGGGAGAAACTTCCAGATGGAAGATATATTCAGCCCTCTGATTTTATATGCACATTTGATCATGCTGTTGACAGCCTTGGAAGTTAAGTAATATGGACTGCTGCACAGAGGTTTCAAACCTTGATGGAAACCAATGGCAGGCTCCTTTTGACAGTCAAATAATGACAAGCACGTTGCAGGCCAATGCCCGTCATTCACCAACATCTCCAACCTGCTCCAACCACTGCACAGCGACTAAGTGGAGGGTCAGAGGTTAAGCTCCAAGAAGCCAGCAATGAAGGGCAACTGTCATGCACCACTGCCCGTGGTGAGGCGGCCAGGAGTGGCTGTCTCTTCCACAACATGCACAACGGTCTCATTCTGTCCAGGCAAAGACACATCTGAAGGTCCTAAATGAGACCATTGCCAATTCATGAAGCTCCAAACTGACAGCATGCCATTCAAGCTGTCTCCGATTTGACTTTTTTTTCCCCCTATTTCAAATCACAAATCCATGCAAAGTATACAGTTAAGCAAAACTCTTCAGCCATGGTTTTAAGCACCGCTAGGCTTTTAGACACGAACGTAGTCTCAGACACATACACCTTCTCAGAGCCTAAAGAAGAGAAAGAAAATGCAAAATTAATGTATTCTTCTTCGGGGAGTTTCTAATAAAGCGTATCATTCAAAACGGCACAGAAGAACCCAGGTGCCAGTTTTCTAGGAAAGTTCCTAAGCATCAAAAGAAAAGAAAAGAATCTTGAAAATGAATTATGTCACCTTAATATCATATTACTATGACAGCATAAGAATGTAATATATGGAGAGAGTTTTATTTAATGAAAGCAATATAATATTAAGTATATAGTAACTTATCAATATTTTTTATATTTTTTGCACTGGTTCCAAAAATATAGTTCAAAAATGATTCAAAGTTTAGCACACAATACAAATACATCCTTCTACCATTCTGAGATCTTACTGTTTTTTTACACAGTGGAATTACATGACCCCACTCAGGTATGTGTTAACATATTAACAGAGAGATTTCTTCTTTATTTTTATTGAGTAAAAAGAAATGTCTCATCTTATTCAGAAGCTATATGACTGTAACAGAAAGTGACTGGCTAGGATCAAGAATTAATTTAAACAACTCTTCTTACACCCTTTTCACCATCAATGAGATTTCTATCCACAAATAAAGCCATAAGTGGCCCTCAAAAGAGAAAGCCTTAGAGGTATGAACTTGAAAATGAACCTTATTTGAAGGTGTTGGTCTTCACCAACTGAAGCACCAACTAGTCAGTCTTTAAGCTTTGATCACTATCACCTACTGTTCCTTAATGAAGTCTGAGGAGAGGAGATAACCTATCAACTCTAAAGAACAAAGCTTACAAAGACACACAATTACTAAAGCTTTTACAGTCAGAGGTCAACTAACTGCCCTTTGCTCTAGCGACAAGAACATAGCTAGTCTCTAATACAGAGCTACAGATAGCCAAACAAGAGTTTCTTTAAGCATGCATGAATATGTAATGTACCAACCTTCTACTCCCAGGCAAAATCAGAAATTATGGTGTATAAACTTAGATTACTATTTGTAACTCTGATCAAGAAAAATACTTCAAGCCACAAGTACCTATTGTTCAAAATAAAGAAACCAAGCAAGCATTCTGTAATACAAGAGACATGATTAAGAATTTGAATACGAGATGACTTCTCTTCCCTGAAGGATAAAAATCTAGGGGGAAAAAAATCTCTTAGTTCGTATTCAGGCAAGTATGATACACAAAAATCACAAAGGCTGAATTCCAAGACAGGAATTTCTTCCCCAAATCCCTTTATTTTAAACCTGGGTTGCAAACCCCCAAATTTAATGTGAACTGACACAGGACAAATAAAAGGAAATACTTCGTTTGGTATTACCGAGTCAACTGATGGCACTCATATTCTTAAGGGATGATACAGAACAAAATTTTAGATGGTTTCAAAAACAGATGAGCTGCTTAATCAGTCACAGATTCTCAATGGGTAACAAAGTTAAACTAAGAATTTAGGAGAGTCAGATCCCTGGGCAGATCCCAAAAAAATTCACTGGGATGAGTCCAGTGCTCCAATTATTAAAATATAGGCAAAGTCAATACTACAGGAAAAAGAAAGTGTGATGCCTAATCTGTCATTGACAAGCCCAGATTAAGAGGACAAGCTAAATTCCCTCCTCAGGCCTTCTTCCTCTGTGACGTTGCATGGAGGGTGCCCACATTCATGTAGATGCCATACAGAACATCAACCTGTGGTCGTAATATCCATCATTTATTTCCCCCTTCAAATATCTTATGGGGGCAGGGTTGTCCTTTGATGGACAAAGGAATGCATCAAAATGGCATTTTCTTGGAAAGAAACGCATTTGATTCATATCCTCAAAAGATCAGGATGACACCTGCTCTGTTTCACTTTCCCCATTCACTCCCTATAATCCTCCAGTACCTTTCCACATATCCCAAATTTCAATATCAAAAAGGTTCTTTCATATATACACATAAGATTCAGCAAGATTCAAAAAAAAAAATTGAATTAAACAACAAGGTTCTACTGTATAGTACAGGGAACCACACTCAATATCCTGGGATTAAACCATAATGGAAAATATAAATAGAACTGTATGCACGTGTATGCACATCACTTTGCCACACAGCAGAAATTAACACACTGTAAATCAACTGTACTTCAGTTTTAAAAAAAATTGCTTAATGTGGCTGGATTCAGCAACATTCACAAGCAGTCAAATTGGTGACTCTTGCTATTTCAAGGTTCCACAGATCAGGGAAAGTGAGCGCAACACCCACAGGAAGGATGAAGGCTGAAGAATGTGGACTCAACGGTACCCTGGTATTTGCTCCACGTGCTGAGAAGCCCAGAGTCCTGTTAGACCTGACCAACGTTATTCTCCCTCCCCTTACTATGTGCCTTTTTTGTTAGATCCTCAGCGATGCAGCTTCCCTAGTGGCTCAGATGGTAAAGAATCTGCCTGCAATGCAGGAGACTCGAGTTCAATTCCTGGGTTAGGGAAGATCCCCTGGAAAAGGGAATGGCTACCCACTCTAGTATTCTTGCCGGGAAATTTCCACGGACAGAGGAGTCTGGTGGGCCACAGTCCATGGGCTGGGCAAAGAGCGGACACAACTAAGTGACTAACACTTTCACTTTTCAGTGATACAGTGAAAACAGCATTTAATTTTATCTTTCTTTTGTAAATGAAAGCAAAAACCTGTAAGCTTAAAGCTCAAATAATTATGGAAATATTGCTACATGCGGGGGTGGGGGGGGCAGCATTAAACTAAATTTAAACTAAATGGAGGAACTGCTTTCTCCATGTCTGATTCCATAATGTGAAATGCTCACTGAAAGCCTAGTGGTGGCTTAGTCACTAAGTTGGGTCAAACTCTTGTGACCCCATGGACTGTCAGGCTCCTCTATACATGGGATATTCCAGGCAAGAACAGTGGAGTGGGTTGTCATTTCCTTCACCAGGAGATCTTCCTGACCCAGGGATTAAACACTGGTCTCCTACGTTGCAGGCAGATTCTTTACTGACTGAGCTACCAGGGAAGCCCAAGTCCTTTGAGATCCTTGGTTTAGCAGATGAGTGAACCCAAGCTGGTACCCTGCTTTCCTCCTTTTGACAGAACAAAAGCCAGACACACTCACTTGACCATATTCATTGTACACTGAACTATACTGTGCAAAGAGTACCAGTTGCCTCTGGGTCATGAAATAGTACTAAAAACTTTATAATCATTCATTGATTTAGTTTTCAGCATACTATATCATTTGAATCCAATGGGAGCATAAAGAGCTATTTGTGAGGTCAACCACGGTACAGACAGATGCTGACATGCTATTGATGGCAAGGTGGAAAGAAATTGCTAAATACAGCAGATCAATACCTCGTTTCACTGTTACAGCCTTCTGCCGACATAAAATATATATCTTTACAGCTACAAAAATAATAATAATGAAAGTGGGAGATAAATGTTTCCCTCAAGGTAAACTATTTGATTAGCTAAGGGCAAAGGTGACAGCAGCAGATACACTAAAGTAACTTTATAGTCTTAAATAAAAACAGGAGGAAGAGCAGTAGATGAAGTGGCAAAATGAACCAGGACACATAGGTGGTTCAGATATAACTCTTTCAAAAAAAAAAAAAACACAGTGATAGGTAAAGGGCCACCAAAATCTAAGGTTTTCTTATGGTCCACAAATAGAATTTCCTGAGATCTATTCTATCATACGGGGATTCAGGTTTGTTTTCTTTTTCTTTTTTATTTTTTGTAATTTATTTTTAATTAAAGTTGATTTACAATGTTGTATTAATTTCTGCTGTACAGCAAGATGATTCAGTTATATACACATATACATATATTTTTTTTTCTTTTTTATATATTTTTCCATTATGGTTTATCACAGGATACCAATAAATCCCTGCATTATACACTAAGACCTTGGGGACTTTTTTTTTTATGTTTCTAAACGGAATATTTTTTGTTGATGGAAAACAAATCAAGAGATGAAGATAAACAAATGCTCTGTAAAGTTAAAAAAAAAACACGTCACCATCCAGTCTATACATGCTTCTTCCATTTGACTGGAAATGTTGAAAACCAATTGTCTGTAGTACACTGTTAGATGGGCTTCGGGAAGATCCCCTGGAGGAGGGCATGGCAACTCACTAGACTTCTTGCCTGGAGAATACCATGGACAGAGGAGCCTGGCGGGCTACAGTCCATGGGGTCACAAAGACTCAGACACGACTGAAGCAACTTATCATGCTCCCATGCATGCCCTTGTTAGATACATAAAGCAAATTTATACCATGGTTCTTAACCAGAGGGAGCTTACAATCTCCCTAGGAAAAAGATAATTACATAAAACACAAATAAGTAGAAATAACAACAAAAATTTAATATAACCAAACGTCAAGATGTCAGGTACCATCCACCAGTAAGTGTGCCACGGGCATCATTAGTGTTATTACCGTACATTTCAACATAGGAAATAAGGTCAGCAAAGGAAGAGATGAAAAGAATAATCCTCAAAAGGTTTGTGAAAGAGTGGGGAACTTAAGATAACTCCTCAGGGACCAGTGGATCTAACACAACACCATCATATTAGTTTCTAGTTCTCTGAGATAAAACTTTATTTCTTTTTGGTAAATCCTCAGAGTTTGAGCTTAAAAACAACCCAACAAAATTGGCCATCAATTATTTGAGATATAAAGTCTCACAGGCATCTTTAAAAGTTGCCTGAAGGGTATGTGTTTTTAAAGTTATACCAACTTTTTCCAGCTACAATGAACTGTTAAAAAAGTAGGGGAGTGGGGGGCGGTTATGAAGAGGATTATACATATGCATGTTGTACGAGAAGCCACAATACTGAAATGTCAGTGGTTACATGAACTCTTTCAATGAATACTATTTTTAAAGAAACTACTTAACAATTACACAGAATACAACCAGTCTGCATTTGGATGGCATTTAGCAATTTAAAAGCAAACTGTTAATCTAAGACTGACTTATTAGATGGCATACACTTCCTCAAAGAACATGTAGAGACTTCTTTTTTTAATGGAAATATAGTTATTTACAGTGCTTCAGGTGTACAGCAAAGCGATTCAGATAGACATATATATTTATATTCTTTTTCAGACTCTCTTCCATTATGGGGTCTTACAAGATATTGATTATTGTCCCCTGGTTCTTGTTGTTTATTTTATATATAGTATGGGTAAACTTTATAATTTATCCCTCCCTCCCTCTCATTCCCCTTTAAGTTTTTCTATGTCTGTGAGCCTATTTCTGTCCATTTGTATCATTTTTTAGATTTCACATATAAGTGATATCATACAAAAATGGAAACGAATTTTTATGAATTTTACAATTTGTTATCAATATATGTAAATGACACTAGATTTTTAGTCTGTATTTTGGGAGGAGAATATGTGCTCAGTTTTCTTCTGCAGAGAAAACAGGACTGTACCAAAAAATTTATGTCCTCAAACAATGCACATCCATTTCACTGTGTGTTGATGCAGCTATCTACGTAACTCCAATAAACTCCAATAAATCAGAAGCTCTGTTTCACAGTAGAAATTTCATGGTTGGAACAGAGCTCCTCCTCCTCCTACTACTACTATTACTAAGTCGCTTCAATCGTGTCCGACCCTGTGCGACCCCACAGATGGCAGCCCACCAGGCTCCCCTGTCCCTGGGATTCTCAAGGCAAGAACACTGGAGTGGGTTGCCATTTCCTTCTCCAATGCATGGAAGTGAAAAGTGAAAGTGAAGTCACTCAGTCGTGTCCGACTCCTAGCAACCCCATGGACTGCAGCCTACCAGGTTCCTCCGTCCATGGGATTTTCCAGGCAAGAGTACTGGAGTGGGGTGCCATTGCCTTCTCTAGTAAACTTAAGGATCAGTAGGTAATAAGCAGTTGAAAAGTGAATTTCAGAAAACATTCAATCAACAAATGGTTACTATATCTGCCAACAAAGTTCTGTGGTAGATATTTCAGAGGACACACACTATACACACACACACACACATTTTTTTTTAATAGTTTCTGCTCCAAAAAACTTGATAATTTCTCTGTTGGGGAATGGGGATGGTAGAGTAGTGGATAAGGCAAGAATACTAAAAGCCTTTTATTTTCAATCGTATTTACATCCATATAACTTTTTGTGTGTGTTCACAATTCTTTTACATTCATTATCATTTGACAACAACTCAGAAGACGCAGAGGGGAGTGAATGATCATTGCCATTTTACAGATGAGGAGACATCACAGACGCTGGGGAACTCGTACCAGTTAATGAATGCCTAGTAAGTGACAGATGTAAGGTCCTAAGTTTAGGCTCCTAACTACCAGTGAAGTGCTCCCACCATGGCAGCTACTATTTCATGTAAAGTCTACACGGCACAATGAAAAATCTGGGAAGTGGTTAATTCCTTTGTGAAGGGAGAGACTGATTATTTAGGGCGTGTGGTGTTCAAGATTCTACACAGACTGGAATGAAAAAATAAATAAAATGTTGTTTGTAAAATGAAGCAGAGAAAGAGATTAACAAAAAATCATTATAATACTGAAAGGTAAGTGCCACAAAAACAGGCACAAATTGTTACAGAAACACAGAAAATTATTTTTAAGATTTTGAAGTGCTTTCCATATTAAAAAAAGAATGAAAATAAATGAACAAATTATTCAAGAACTCAGACTTTATTTCAAAAATAAAAACAAAAGAAATTTAAGCAAAGCAGAAGGAAACAACAAAGGCAGAGGTAAAGATAGGTGAATAAACATAAACAAATCCAAGAGCTAGTTTTAAAACAAGTAAAATCAATTTTTGAAGACAATATATGTATACAGGAAGTTATAATTTAAAAGGAGATAAAAAGAGTGAATATGGAATTTTTAAATTATGAAACGGTACAATTCTATCTTCGTAAACCCGAGAATATGTTCAATACGATGCCAATACGTTTGAAACCTCAATTTCTGAGAAACCAAAAGGACCAAAATTTACTCAAAAAGAAGAAAACTAAATAGACCATTAACTAGAAAAGATACTGAAAAAGTCATCCAAAAATTATCTTCCCCAGCATCGCATGAAGAGTTTTACAAGTTAATTTAGTTCAAACTTCCAGGGACAAACAATGCTGGTGTTCTATAAATGGCTCTAAAGCACAGAGGAGGAAAATGGCGTAATTCATTTTATGACACATGCTATGTATCAAAACTAAACTAGCTATCAAAACTAAATAAAGCACAAAAAGGAATATTTCACAGCATTTTAACTCATCTTATCTCCCTCTATATTAGTCAAAAGAGCTTTATTAAGTTTTACTAACTCGAGTATGAATTATGACCTTAACATGTATATTAAATATGCCTCCTTGAAGATTCTGACATACCCCCTGAGGGTATCACTCTCCAGCTTCCCTGGTGATCACCGCTTCAGACCCATCTGACTTTCCTAACTGAAATACAAAAAGGTTGGATTCAGTAGCATGCTAAAAGGCCAACACAATGTGACCAATTAGGATTTGTCACCAGGAGACAATGTTAGAAGCTGTATTAAGAGATTATATCTTATCAGTAGGAGAAGGAAAGATATTACCATCTAAATAGATGTCAAAAAATATTCAATAGAAATTCAACCTCAGTCCTAAAGGGAAAAAAAAAAAGTAAACTAAGAATCAAAGATTATTGCCAACAACTACTATTATACTTAATACTAGAATCCCAAAGCATCACTATTAAAGGCATGGTTATGCTATCACCACTATTTAGAGGTTCTAGACAATGTAATAATGAAGAGAAAAAAAGGAGGGGAGAGTGTATTACTGAAAGTGGGGAGAGAGACCAAGTTTTATTTGCAAATGATTAAATTATCTAACTACTAAACACCTAGAAAACCCAAGAAAAGCAACAACAAAAAATTGTTAGGATGATAAGCATGCGTTCTGTACTACGGTCAAGTAGCACAGAAGAAAAGTTTTCTCAAGAACGATTTTAAAAATACAATTTAAAAATACCCCATTTACAACAGTAACCAAAAATAGTAATTCAATATGTAAAATACCCAGGAATAATCCTAAAAGGTAATAAAAGTATCTGGTTGAAGAAAATTACAAAACTTCCCGAGGGTCATAAAAGAAAGCCTAAATATATGTAAAAGATAACACTGTTAAATAAGAAATTTTCTTTACTATAAATACTTCAGTTCTTTCCAATTTAAGCTCTAAAGTTAACACAATAACAAAACACCACCAAAGGGCTGGTAAAATATACAGGAGATCCTGAAAAAGTGAATTTTAAGTTTCTCTGTAAAAATGTTTAAGTTGCCTTCTCAGTGTAAGAGCCAAGGAACTTTTAAAACAAAGAATAACCATGGGGGCCGCGTACTGCCAGATACTGAAAGGTACCACAAAACTCTGGTAACTAAAGTGATTTTTCAGAACAACAGACAAAACAAAGGAAACAGAATAAAAAGCAGCTATGAGTGTTTTGGCATTCAGTCTAGTAAATAAACGCAGCAGGGAAAACTGGTTAATCTTTTAGGAGCAATGAGACATCTACTCCATACCATACACCAACTAGATTTTAGATGCATTACAAGAATTATGTGGAAAAACTAAAATGTAAAATAACTAGACGGACATAGAAGTGACCATTAATTAGATATTTCAGTGGGAAAATTTTTCCTATTCATAAATAAAGGAAAACTTTTGAATAACAAAAATACAAATGTAAAAAAAGAAACTAGGAAAAATATTTCCAGCACATGAGTAACAAATAATAATACCTTTAATCTATGAACTGTTCTTACAAATCAATAAGAAAAGATATACATTAGTAAAATGAATGAAGGCGATATGAATGAACAAATTACAAAAGAACTGTATCTGGCCAATAAACCCAGTAGAAGGAACTTCAATCATACAGTACTTAGTAATTAAGAAAATATAAACTCGTTCTACAATAAGCTCCTACTCATCTCTTTCAGACGGCAAATATTTTCATCTCGTGACAGTTCCCGGTGTTGGAAAGGATGGACAAATATGCATTCTCATGCACTGCCTGTCAGAATGGAAACTGGCATCACCCCTCTGGGTGGCAATTTGACAACGTGAGCCAAAAATCTTTACAAATGTTGACCTGACGATTCACCTTCCTTTAATTTACCCTATGGAAAATAGCAGATATTTGTGCAGAGATTTATGCACAAGAATGGTCACTGAAGGATAATTTATAACAGCAGGAAAAAAAAAAATCCATATACTTGTAACAATATGGAAAAATATTCACAATATACTGGATGCAGGTAAGTAAAAAAGACCAGTGTCCAAAACCAGAGTCCATAATATGCACATTATGATTCCAATTTTTGTTTAAAATATCTCTTGTATAAATATGCATCATAAACTTATTTTAGGTAAAATTAGGACCATATTACATATATAGTACATATAACAGGCATAATAATAATATTCTAACAAATATGTAACACAGTGAATCCTCTGAAGGATTATGAGATATTTTTTCCTTGCTTGGTATTTTTCTATGTATTAAAATTCTTCTAAAATAACAAATTACATAATCAGGAAAAACCAGTACTTTAAATAAAAAAATGCTTCTCCACCTTATATGCCACACATATTGTGGTCACACATTTACAGAGTCACCTTTCATGAACTACATGCAGAAAATAATTTCATTAGCCTACAGTCACATCCACAGCAATAACAGCTAATGCTTATAAACACAATACTTATATATGCCATCACTATTCTAAATGCTTTACATATATTAAACCATTTAATGCTCACATCTGTGATTATCCCCATTTTACAGATAAAGATTGAGGCTCAAGAAGATGAGATGACTTGCTCAAGACGGCTCAGCTATTAGAGAGCGCTAGGGGAAAAACAAGGCAGGCTGGCCAATCCATGCTCTTAACCAGGACAGGCTACTGTCTCTCTTGATTAACTATACTCTAAAGCAACAAGACTGACCTACAATATAATGCCAGAACATAAGCAATCAAATAAACACTATCCCCTGCAAAGTAGTCTCCGTGGGAAGCTACACATATCCAAAGATGTGGTCACTGATCATACATTTTTGGAAATCTTTCTTTTGACTGTCCCCAGGGGGCAGTAAACAAGTCTCCAGAAAGATGAGATTTCTTTCAAACAGCTGGGAATCATTCAGATGCAAGTCTTCAGGTGTGATTAAATTGCTTAATTCTGCTTTGGGTAATACAGCAAGAAAAATCGATGAGGCTGCTTTTGCTATGGTGCCCATAACTCCTATCTGCTCCTAGAAACTACATTCGCAAGTGGATTTTAACATTTACAATACTGCATTACTGTAATTATTTGTTCACATGCCTATCTTCAGACTGAGTTTTGCCCTTTCCTCCCTGGCAGAGACTGTACCTTTTTCATCTTTGAATCCTCAGCCCCGGGTCGTCCTGACACAAGAAAGTACTAGTTAAGGATTTCTGAATGAATTCGATGAATAATGCCACACAAATGCTTTGAGCAATGACAGTGTATTAGAATAAATAAAAATACTGCCAAGAGGGTATTTGGGTCTGTGTACAAATAAATACATGATGTACACAGAGACTACACTGAATTTTTTTTTAAAAAATGGAAGTTTTAAAGAGTAATTCTTCAAATTCTGAATATTAAGGAAGATAGAACTCAGTTTTAACAGGTCTTCTTATAATAATATCTAGCTATAGTCATTTCTCACAAAACACAAGGGGAAGGGGCAGAGTAGATATGCTTCATTGTCTAAAAAGCAATCTACTGAACCAAGGGTGCAGAAATAACCATAAACTTTCTCACACAACGATGCCAGAACACATCTGCCACATAGCAGACACCAGGAGCATCCTGCCTATGAGTTCAATCGACAAAGCACAGCCTGGTGCCTGAAATATAAATCAAAGAACCTTCCCTCCCTGCTACTTATTGACGTTTTGCTACCTGCAAATTTCTAATGTGTGCAAGATGGGCCTATTTTTATTTACAGCACAAACCACACACGGAATGTAAAACAAGATGCTTAATAAATCCCGCAGAACATAAAACACCGGCATAATTCAGACAGCAAGACAGACACTCACTCCTTAATTAAGTGGGTGATGTTCTGTTTAAAACAAAAAGACAACCCTGGGCTAGAGCTAAGATTAAGCGCTCCGTGTTCCGAGGGAAATGCCAGCCATTTCCAGGGCAGAGGCTTTAAATCATGAAAAATAAACCATCTCATCGCCTGTATTCAATAGTAAGTAGACAGTCGGGACACAGACTGACTTGGATTAACACATTTTCAGTTATAACGAGTAATTTTACAGAGGATTAGTATCTTGATGGGCTGATCAATACAGAGGCACTGCTGCTATTACAGATGAAAAGAAAATTGCCCCTCTGGTAATAAAGTGTGCGTGTCTTCGTTCCCCTTCATTTGGTGAGTCCATTACTGTAATGGTTCCAGCATTAACAGCTGGGGCAATTTAAGCAGCAGGGGTCTGATGAATTTAAAAGCTGGGCACCCTGGCTACTCATCCTTTCCTTCTGAGGACTGCATATGCAATTCCTCTGCCTGGTTGGTTCCAACACCAGGATCAGGTTTTAGGGGAACAACGACGAAGACGTCCCAATTATTTGTCTCATTAATAGCGATCCCAGCCAATCACGTGACCGACACAAAAATTGCTCGCAGCATATTGGCTGCTGAGTCAGCAAAAAATGACACACTATTTACCTAAATAACGAGATTGTCGTGACAACAGGCTGGAGTCCGCGGAAACTATACTGTCCGCATTCGGTTGCCTGATGCTATTTTCAAAGGGGTAAAAAGGTAAGAAAAGGGGGGTGAAAAGAAAAGCTGAATGTTCATGCTGACAGAAAAAAAAAATCAGCAAAATTTTCCATCTCTGTTTTCAAAAAATGGCAACCTGGAAAACAGTGAGATAAACGACTGCTGTACATGGAAAGAGAAAATCTGAATTAATGCAGCCTTGAGACTTTAATCATGCCCAATTCCACAGAATGAGTTAAGGCTGCCACATCAGCCCATTTTATATTATTACTGAAGAAATTCTAGCCTTTAAGGCTCAGCCTTGAATGATCTGGTCACTAAATGAAGGCGCCAAAGGGCAGACTTAGGGCTAATGCAAAAATCAGACCTTTGAATCTCTGATCACAAACAGTTATGGAGACACTCATGCAACTGGGAACAAATCTCCCCCACAGACCGGACGCAACAGAATCTGTTCCTTCAAACTAAGTCGTCTACCTAGTTTCTACCGGCTGCATGTGTGTGCTGTGCTCAACCCACCAGGCTCCTCTGTCCATGGGATTTTCCAGGCTGGAATACTGGAGTGGGTTGCCATTTCCTCCTCCAAGGGATCTTCCTGATCCAGGGATCAAACCCAAGTCTCTTGCATCTCCTGCATTGGCAGGTGGATCCTTTAACATGGCGCCACCTGGGAAGCCCTTCTACCAGCTATAAAGGTCTCAACCCAGACACTTATCCACAGGGCAGTTCTTTAACATAAAGGAAGGCACGCTGGCTTCACAAGCGGGTCATTTACAAAACTATAGGGTAAATATATGATGGGCATGGCATCAGGTCAGATGTTTGTAGCAGAAACAAAAATGTAACCCTAGAGAGCATCTGGGTTTCCCTGGTGGCTCAGTGGCAAAGAATCTGCCTGCCAATGCAGGAGAAGCAGGGTATGCTGGGGGTTCAGTCCCTGGGCTGGGAAGATCCCCTGGAGGAGGGCATGGCAACCCCATGGACGGAGGGGCCTGGCAGACTACAGTCTTGGGAACACAGAATCCGGCACGAAGCAACTGAACACCCAGGCACATGTGGCAGGTAAAGTAATTTGAAATCCACAGGTGTTGATATTTAACCATTCTCCATTATTTCTCTCAGGTTCTGGTTCCATCTCTCACTAATGAAAGCCTAACAACCAATAACAGGCTATGCTCTTGGGAATTCATTCGTTCATTTGATAAATATTTATGGAATGCTTACTGTATGTCTGGCACCATGTTAAGTACTATGGATCAGATCAGATCAGTCGCTCAGTCGTGTCCGACTCTTTGCGACCCCATGAATCACAGCACGCCAGGCCTCCCTGTCCATCACCAACTCCCAGAGTTCACTCAGACTCACGTCTATTGAGTTAGTGATGCCATCCAGCCATGGATAGAACATGATAACAAAACTAAAAAGACATGGTGCCAAACTTGTGTTTTTTAAATAATTCACCAATTTATTATTTTTAATATTTATTATACACTTATTTGCTACACTGGGTCTTAGTTGCTGCACACAGGAACTTTAGTTGCAACAATGCAAACTCTTAGTTGGAGCATATGGGGATCTAGTTTCCTGACCAGGGACTGACCCTAGTATCAGAGTTCTAGCCACTGGACCACCAGGGGAGTCCCTCAAACTTTCTTTAAACTTTCTTGATGCATCCAGTCCAAACGCCAGAACCTGTATTGCTAAACTCAGCCACTATAAATCCAATCAGCAGCTAGGGAGCCAGTATGATCATTATTGGGGGTCACATGGAACATGTCTCAGACGCTGGGCCTTGATCATTCACTCTTCAGTCAAAAGATATTTATAAAACATGTAAAATATCATGTATGAAACGAGATGCCAGTCCAGGTTCGCTGCACGATACTGGATGCTTGGGGCTAGAGCACTGGGACGACCCAGAGGGATGGTATGGGGAGGGAGGAGGGAGGTGGGTTCAGGATGGGGAACACATGTATACCTGTGGCGGATTCATTTTGATATTTGGCAAAACTAATACAATTATGTAAAGTTTAAAAATAAAATAAAATTTTTTAAAAAATCTATAAAAAAAAGATATTTACAAATTTCTTTTATGTGCAAGACTCTCCACCAAGTACACTGGAAAGATGGAAGGATGAATGAGACATCAATGCTGTCTTCAAAGAAGTTAATGGTTGTTTAAAGTGTCAGAGACCTCTTTTCCAATGGCAAACTTAGTTTTCAAAACCAACATTAGGATCAAAAAGGTTAACAGGATGTGCCTCTGGGGGACGGATGCGTTCCTGATAAGGGTGAAGGTTGGGCCCTCTTTTCCCCGTGTACCATGAACACATATTACTGATGGAAACCAATGGAGTTAATTTTTAAACGGCTGGGTCTGTGCAGGGTTTGTTTGGCGGATGATGAAATGTTCTAAATTTAACCACGGTGATGATTATACAACTCTGAATACACCAAAACCCACTGAATTGCACACTTTAAGTGGGTGGATTATACGGTATGTCGAATTATCTCTCAATAAAAGAAAAAGTAAGGTTAAGAAACAGAACTGAATAAACCTGAAACTACCACAACACTGTATTAATATACTTCAATTAAAAAAATCTGAAAATAATAAAAAGTAACAAGAACTCACTGTGATTCGATGGTTTAACTAGCTAATTTTCAAGGAAGGTATTTAAAGTGGTGTGGACACTTATAAGCAAAAAAACCTAACCCTTCTTCTACCTAGAGAAGGCGATTTAAACTATCAAATGAGGATTAAAGACTGACCTAAGGGGCTTCCCAGGTGGCACTAGTGGTAAAGAACTTGCCTACCAATGCAGGAGACATAAGAGACACAGGTCAGATGCTGGGTCAGAATGATAACATGGAGGAGGGCATGGCAACCCATACCAGTGTTCTTGCCTGGAGAATCCCATGGACAGAGGAGCCTGGCGGGCTACAGCCCATAGGGCTGCAGAGTCTGAAGTGACTCAGCACACACACACTGACTGACCCACACCCTGGAAGACAGATCAAGAAAAAAATAATCTGGATTTGGGGGAAAAAACAGAGTAGAATCTGTCAGATGAAGTTTTAATTTCTTTAAGTCCCCTGGTCATTGGTCCACCACCAAAAATGTTCTGCATTTAGTTTCCCAAACTACCATCAGATAAACTGGTAAAACAGTCCAGGATGGCCCATGATGAAGGTAGGGACCAAAAGAACCTTCTCAGAACTTCACTAAAGGACCAAACTGCAAAAAATAAAATAACCTGAGGTAGAATAAAAAAAAGTGGGCTTCCCTTGTGACTCAGACGGTAAAGAATCTGCCTGCAATGCAGGAGACCCAGGTTCAATCCCTGGGTTAGGAAGAGCCCCTGGGGAAGAGAATGGCAACCCACTCCAGTATTCTTACCTGGAAAATCCCATGGACAGAGGAGGCCGGTGCGTTACAGTCCATGGGCTCGCAAAAAGTCAGACATGACTGAGAGACTAACACTTCATACATAAATAACAAACTTTTTAAATTGAGTTATTATATATTAACAGCTCATCAGGTCTTGTAACCTAAGGCTTATTTTAGATGATATTAAGACAATTATCACCAAAAATGGAAGACTTTTTAATGATTTTTATTTGAAAAACAGCAGGCTTATCTATTCTGGATACATTCCTTCACTGATAAAAATACATTTTTTTTTCACCACTTGAATCACTTTATTATGAATTAAACAGATCCAGGGTTCATGTCATCACCATGACTTGTCGCCACTGACGACGCTGGTCTTGATTACCAGGCTGGGGGAGTGACTGCCAGGTTTCTCCACTGTAAAGTTAAAATGTACATTTCTTAAACAAAATTATTATGTGCCTATTTAGTATATAACTCTCTCAGTAATAAAGATAAACTGTTTCTATGCTCAACACCTTAAAAAATGATGATCTCACCCAAGCCAGCATTAAGAACCTTGAAAGCTCACTTGGAGTTCAACACCCACATAAGAACAGTTATCGTATTTCTAAGCAACCTCTAACGGAGTCCTGGGCCTGGTATACGGATACACTCTTAAAGAAGCCTTAGGAAGGAACTCCACGACCGCTGCATGCGTGCTCAATCACGTCCGCTTCTTTGTGACCCCATGGACTGTCGCCCACCATGTTCCTCTCTCGTGTCCCTAGACCAGGTTAAACAGATCTTCCTGGGGAAGAGATTCCATGATCCCCGTACCACAGTAGATGCTCCCTGCTACCACGTGCCATTCCCATGGTGAAACACACCACTCTACTGCTGGTACTTGCTTAATTACGTATTTTCCTTAGAAAAGAAGCCAGTCCTGCAGGACCAAACCTGCCAGACCTTGCTTGGCACTTAACCAGGCCCCTCAACTGAACCAAGGAACCCAGAAAATAGTTTATATTCTCAATTCTTCCAAGGGCGGCATATAACTAGCACCATTTGGGACGAATGGGAAGGATAGTGGAATCCCTAATTGAGAAAATCTGCCTGATTAAGACGTAGGAGGTAGATACATGTCCCTGCTCCCCACCTCCGGCACACAGGGTAGACACTCAAAGACAAAAATTGCAGGATGGTCAAAAGAACAGGCTGGGCCCTGCCCAGAGAGAAGATAAGAGACCACATATTTCCCATTCCCGAAGTGAGGAGGCCTCCCTGACTACACATGCAAAGAAAGGCACCTTGGAGGTCAAAAGGGGAGTGATGCTAAGGGGTGCTAACTACCCATAGGCCTCTTCGGTAGAATCCATCTTGTCTAAGAGATGTGCAGGCACACACAGGAGGTAAATACCAAATACAGACTCAGAACCAGGCAAAGCAAGATGACTGGTCAAAGGAAACCGGGAAGAAAAGTCCCATAAAAGTGATTCAAACTACCATGAGAGTGTGACTCTCTCTCTCGGCCTGCCTATTTGTCTATCCATAGGTTGTGGACTCTTCTTCCTTCTAATAAACACTTCACTTGTTTCACTACTTACCATCTTTGTGAATTCTCTTCTGCAAAGCCAAAGAGCCAGGCCCATGAGTCAGGTGGCTAGGATTTGGTGCTGTCACCACTGCGACCCAACCCCAATCTCTGGTCAGGAATCAGAGCCCCACTTCAGGCTGCTGCAGGCCGAGGCCACCAGAGCTCAATTAGACACTCAGTATAAGTTCACAGAATGAATGTTCTCAACATAAGCTAAAATAGCTACTGGGATCAGACAGGTGGTAATGATGATGATGACAATGAGATGACAGTAATAACAGCAACACAATGTTCAGGTGCTTCACCTGTATCTTAGTTCATCCTCAGGACAATCATCAATAGTGCAGTGGTAAAGGATGCGCCTGACAACGCAGGAGACACAAGAGACGTGGGCTCGACCCCTGGGTCAGGAAGATCACCTGGACAGGGAAATGGCAACCCACCCCAGTATTCTTGACTGGAAAATTTCAATGGACAGAAGAGCCTGGTAGGCTACAGTCCCATGGGATCGCGAAGAGCTGGACACGACTGAGCCACTGAGCACTCACCACAGTTTTACAGATGAGGAGACAGAGGTACAGAGAAGTTAAGTTACTTAAAGCAAGTGATTGAACAGGATTCAATTCTGGGATTTCCCAGAAATCTCACACTCTAAAGTCTCACACTCTAAACCACTGTGAAAGAAAAGTGCAAGTGTGAGTCACTCGGTCGTGTCTGATTCTTTGAGAACGCATGAACTGTAGCCCACCAGGCTCCTCTGTCCATTGGATTATCCAGACAAGAACACTGGAGTAGGTTGCCATTCCCTTCTCCAGGGGATCTTCCCGATCCAGGGATTGAACCCAGTCTTCCCACACTGCAGGTGGATTCTTTACTGTCTGAACCACCAGGGAAGCCTGTACTGTGACTAAATGGGCAAAGGTGGGGTGTGGCAGAAGAGAAAGTATATTCCCATCCAAAGGGGCAGCCACTATTCAGCTCTAGCTAGTGAAATGCAAGCCCAATGTGGCCAGACAGTCTAGTTTTTCAAGAAAGCCTGCCATCCAGACTTTCATGTGAAATCTCTTGGATGGAAAATAATTCAGAAACTTTCAAACACAGTTCATTCAGGTCAAAAAGAACAATTTTATAGGCAGGAATGTGATCTCCAATGGCCCCTATCTTTCCTCAAAAATATACAAGCCCAAAAATGCATATTCTCAAACTAAGCCAGCATACCAGGGTTCCCTGGCACGCTGCAGTCCATGGGTCGCAGAGTCGGACACTACTGAGCTATTAAACAACTGAATCTAATCATAAGGAAATATCAGATACATAAGAACACAGAGACATTCTACAAAACAAATAGCCTGTACTCATCACAAAGGTCACAGCCTTACTCATTATAAACGTCAATATCTTAAAAGTCAAAGAAAGGGTGAGGAAGCAATTTAAAGGAAATTAAAGGAGACCAGATTCAGTTCAGTTCAGTTCAGTTCAGTCGCTCAGTCATGTCTGACTCTCTGCGACCCCATGAATCGCCGCACGCCAGGCCTCCCTGTCCATCACCAACTCCCAGAGTTCATTCAGACTCACGTCCATCAGTCAGTGATGCCATCCAGCCATTTCATCCTCTGTCGTCCCCTTCTCCTCCTGCCCCCAATCCCTCCCAGCATCAGAGTCTTTTCCAATGAGTCAACTCTTCGCATGAGGTGGCCAAAGTACTGGAGTTTCAGCTTTAGCATCATTCCTTCCAAAGAAATCCCAGGGCTGATCTCCTTTAGAATGGACTGGTTGGATCTCCTTGCAGTCCAAGGGACTCTCAAGAGTCTTCTCCAACACCACAGTTCTTCGGTGCTCAGCTTTCTTCACAGTCCAACTCTCACATCCATACATGATCACTGCAAAAACTATAACCTTGACTAGACGGACCTTTGTTAGCAAAGTAATGTCTCTGCTTTTCAATATGCTATCTAGGTTGGTCATAACTTTCCTTCCAAGGAGTAAGCGTCTTTTAATTTCATGGCTGCAGTCACCATCTGCAGTGATTGTGGAGCCCAAAAAAATAAAGTCTGACACTGTTTCCCCATCTATTTCCCATGAAGTGATGGGACTGGATGCCATGATCTTCGTTTTCTGAATGTTGAGCTTTAAGCCAACTTTTTCACTCTCCACTTTCACTTTCATCAAGAGGCTTTTTAGTTCCTCTTCACTTTCTGCCATAAGGGTGGTGTCATCTGCATATCTGAGGTGATTGATATTTCTCCCATCAATCTTGATTCCAGCTTGTGCTTCTTCCAGCCCAGCGTTTCTCATGATGTACTCTGCATATAAGTTAAATAAGCAGGGTGACAATATACAGCCTTGACGTACTCCTTTTCCTATCTGGAACCAGTCTGTTGTTCCATGTCCAGTTCTAACTGTTGCTTCCTGACCTGCATACAGGTTTCTCAAGAGGCAGGTCAGGTAGTCTGGTATTCTCACCTCTTGAAGAATTTTCCACAGTTTATTGTGATCCACACAGTCAAAGGCTTTGGCATAGTCAATAAAGCAGAAATCGATGTTTTTCTGGAACTCTCTTCCTTTTTCCATGATCCAGCGGATGTTGGCAATTTGATCTATGGTCCCTCTGCCTTTTCTAAAACCAACTTGAACATCTGGAAGTTCATGGTTCACGTATTGCTGAAGCCTTGGAGAATTTTGAGCATTACTTTACTAGCATGTGAGATGAGTGCAATTGTGTGATAGTTTGAGCATTCTTTGGCATTGCCTTTCTTTGGGATTGGAATGAAAACTGATCTTTTCCAGTCCTGTGGCCACTGTTGAGTTTTCCAAATTTGCTGACATATTGAGCACAGCACTTTCACAGCATCATCTTCCAGGATTTGAAATAGCTCAACGGGAATTCCATCACCTCCACTAGCTTTGTTCGTAGTGATGCTTTCTAAGGCCCACTTGACTTCACATTCCAGGACGTCTGGCTCTAGGTGAGTGATCACACCATCGTGATTATCTTGGTCGTGAAGATCTTTTTTGTACAGTTCTTCTGTGTATTCTTGCCATCTCTTCTTAATGTCTACTGCTTCTGTTAGGTCCATACCATTTCTGTCCTTTATCGAGCCCATCTTTGCATGAAACGTTACCTTGGTATCTCTAATTTTCTTGAAGGGATCTCTAGTCTTTCCCATTCTGTTGTTTTTCCCCAGAGACATAACAATTAAAGGTAACATATGACCCTGGATTAAAACCTGGACCAGGTAAACAAAAATGCTATAAAAGATACTATTAGGACAATTAGCAAAATTTAAATATGGACTTTGGGCTAAATAAGAGTATTTTATCAGTTAACTTTTCTGAAATTGACAATCAGCTATGTTTATATACAAGAAAGCATCTTAGGAAATACATGCTGAAGTATTCAGGGGTAAAGAGGATTGATGTCACCAATTTACTCTGTAATGGTTCATAAAAAAAAAATAATAGTTCATGTATTTATATATAGGGAAAGAGAGAGAGCTGTAAAGCAAATGTAACAAGATGTGAGCAAATCTGGACGATAAGGCTGTGAGAGCTCTTTGTTCTACTCCTGAAGCTCTTCTATAAATTTTAAATCATTTCAAAATAATAAATTATATCATCTGGGGAAAAAAAATAAAACAGCAACAACACAAAAATACGGGGGCAGCCTTATATCAGCAAAAGGTTCTTGGGGCAACCCTCAATCAAAGCCATACTTACTGGGTCCCTGGCACTGTGGCCAAACTTAATCATGAAAGGGCAACCTATTCTAGTTTTCTTGCCTGAAAAACCCCATGAACAGAGAAGCGGGCTACAGTCCATGACATGGCAAAGAGTGGGACACAACTGAGCAACTGAGCACGATTCTAACTCAGCTTTTCAAATACTAAGCTGAACTACCCTGCTGCATGCCTTATTTTAACAATTGATTTTAAAAATTCATGAATATACTTTGGCACCCTCTTCTGCTGTTAACACAAATTAAACAGATGCCATCATAAAAAGCTATTTACTCCAACCTTTTTATTCACCCTCCAGACATGTGAACTATACAAAAGTCTATGACATAAGCAATCACAGGAAGAAAATGTAATCTATTTCAGAGAGAAAAGGAAAACCAAAAGCAATTACCCATGATGGGGGTAAAAAGTTTAAGAAGCAAACAAGAAATCTTTGTGACCTTAAGATAGGCAAAGACTTCATAGATATGACACAAAAAGCAAGAATCATAAAAAGAAATATCGATAAATTGGATCTTTATCAAAATTAAACAATTTTGCTGTTCAAAAGACCATTACATAAACTAAAGAAGAGAGACAGTACTCACAATACATATCTCTAACAAGGGACTGATATCTAGAAAATACAAATAACTCGTAACACTTAATATTAAGAACACAAACCAACCAAAAAAAAAACAAAGAGCAAAAGATCTGAACAGCCACTTCACCAAAGAAGATTTATACCTGGTCAACCTACACAAGAAGCAGTTTCACATCACTGGACATCAGAAGAAGGAAATGTAAGAGTGCTCTGAGATACCACTTCACACACGGTTTCATAAAGACAGTGACGAGTGTTGACAAGGATGTTAAGAACTGTAACCTTCAAACAGGAATATTAAATGATGTATCCACATTGGAAAGCACCATGTCTTAGTCCATTTAGGCTGCTGTAACAAAATACCATAGACTGGGTGACTTATCTACAGCAGAAATTTATTGTTCATGGTCTGAAGGCTGGAAGTCCAAAATCTGGGAGTCAGCATGGTCTAGTTCTGGTAAAGGGCCTCTTCCAGTTTCAGACACCCAACTTAATCATGTATCCTCACATGGCAGACGGGGCAAGGGAGCTCTCTCAGGCCTCTTGTAGAAGGGGACACTAATTCCATTCCTAACCACCTAATCATCTCCGAAAGGCCCTACCTCCTAATACCATCACCTTGGGGATTAGAATTTCAATAAGAGAATCTGGGGGGAACACAAGCATTCAGACCATAACAAACAGTACAGCCAGTTTCTTAAAATGTTAAACACAGATTTACCGTATGACCTAGCAATTCCACTCCTAGATCTCTATCTAAGAGAAATGAAAACATAGGTATATATAAAAAGTAGAACACAGACGTTCATAGCAGCATTATTTGTAATAGCCAAATAATGGAAACAACCCAAATATCCACCAACAGGGGAAGGGATTAAACCAAGTGTAATACTTTCAGACACTGGAGTACTACATTATTCAGTAACAAAGAGGAACAAAGTACTCATACATGTTACAAGATGGAAAAAGCTTTTCAAAGAGATATTAATTCTCATTAGTCATCACTAAAATGCAAATTAAAACCACAATGAGATACCACCACACACCCACTAAAAGGCCTAAAATTTAAACAAGAGACAATACTAAGTATTGGTGAAGACAGGGAGTAACCACAGCTCTCATACACAGCTGATGGAAATGTCAAATGGTACAGCAGGTTTGAATAGCACGCCCAAAAAGATATGTCCAAGTCTTAACCACCGGTGCCTTTAAATGTGATCTTATTTGGAAAAAGGGTATTTGCATATGGAATTAAGTTAAGGACCTTGAGGATCATGAAATTAAGATCATCCTGGATTTAGGGGAGGCCCTCACTGCAATGACCGGTGTCCTTACAAGAGAGAAGACGCAGAGAAATGCGTCAGAAAAACACAAAGAAGGCAGTCACGGGGAAGACTTGAGCAGAGACTGGAGTTACACAGCCCAAGCCAAGGAATGCCCAGAGTCGCCAGAAGCTAAAAGACTCAAGGAGGGATTCTCCCCTAGAGCAGAGCCATCAGGGGTACTATGGACCCCTTGATTTCAGACACATCTCTAGAACAATGAGAGAATACATTTTTGTTGTGTTAAGACAGCAAGGCTGGAATTTCCCTGAAGTTCTAGTGGTTAAGACTTTGCCTTCCAGTGTAGAAGGTGTGGGTTCAATCCCTGGTTGGGGAGCTAAAATCCCCTATGCCCTGTGGCAAAAAAAAGAAAAAAACCAAGAAACATAAAATAGAAGCAGTATTGTAGCAATACAATAAAGACTTTAAAAGTGGTCCTTGTAGAAAAAAAAAAGGAACCATTTTTTTAAAAAAACGGACATTGTGGTAACTTGTGCCAGCAGTCCTGAGAAACTAATACAAACGGGAGAATCACTTTGGAAAATTATTGAGCTGTTTTTTATAAGATTAAACACAGAACTACCATAGGGCTCACCAAGTGGACTCCTGGTATTCATCCAAAAGAAATGAAAACGCAGACTTACACATGAATGGCCGGAGCCACTTCCTTCATAATGGTCTCAGAAACAATCCAAATGTTCAGCAACACACGAATGAATAAACAAATGCGCCAGAGCCACACGGTACACAGTCAGCAATACAATGGAACAAGCTATTGATCCAGGCCTTCCCTGGTGGCTCAGGGGTAAAGAACCCACCTGCCAAGCAGGAGACACAGGTTCAATCCCTGGGTCAGGAAGATCCCCTAGAGAAGGAAATGGCAACTCACTCCAGCATTCTTGCCTGGAGAATCCCATGGACAGCAGGGTCACAAAGAGTTGGACACGACTTAGTGACTGTAGAGATACAGGCAACAACATGAATAAATCTTAAAAACCATGCTGATTAAAAGCAGACAGACTCAATAATACACAGAGTATATGTCCATCTATATGAAATTCTAGAAAACACAGACTTCATCTACAGTGATAGAAAACTTACTAGTGGTTGCTTGGAAGCCAAGGCGGGGGAAGAGACTGACTGCAAATCAGCAAGAGGAAATCATTGGAAGGGATTGAAATGTTCTCCCTATCAACTGTGGTGGTGGTTTCACAGGTGTAAACATCTGTCAAAACTCACCAAATTGTGCACTATAAACGGGTGCTATTTATGGTACGGAAAGTACACCTCAATAAAGTGGATTAGAAAAAGAGAAAATAATTTATGATTAAATGAACATTTTCTATTTAAGATTTAAAACTTGCTTTCCTATACTTTGCTCTAACCAGTAATATTTCTCAAATTAACTTTTAAATAAAGATCAAAGAAATTTTTTAAAGTAAACAGGCAGACAACTTGCTCTATCATTTCAACATGTTTTACGAGCAGAAAATGGAAAAAAGCTTTGGAATGAGAAGACCTTGCTTTGGGCCCTAGTGTCACAGAGCAACCAGGTGACCTTAGGCAAGTTCTAACTCCTGCAAGCCTTGGTTTCAACATCCATCAGATGTCAACAACACTAAGCTATCTTAGAGGCAACTGTTAAGAGTTTTAAAAGAGTAAAAGCTCCTTTGAACAAGGATTCTATCTTAGCCAAAATCAGAATCCCAGGGTCTGGCGAATGTGTTGTGCTGTGCTTAGTCGCTCACTCATGTCCAACTCTTTGGGACGCTATGGACTATAGCCGCCAGGTTCCTTTGTCCATGAGGATTCTCCAGGCAAGAATACAGGAATGGGTCGCCATGCCCTCCTCCAGGGGATCTTCCCAACCCAGGGATCAAACCCAGGTCTCCTGCATTGCAGGTGGATTCTTCAGTCACCAGGGAAGCCCAAGAATACTGGGGGAGGTAGACTATCCCTTCTCCAGGGAAACTTCCCAACCCAAGAATCCAACCAGGGTCTCCTGCATTCCAAGGGGATTCCTTACCAGCTTAGCTACCTGGGAAGCCTGTCAGGCAAATAATAGGTGCTAAGTAAGTCTTTACAAAAGAAATGAGTAACTTCCAGTGTAAACCCAAAAGGTAAGAAAGACATCATGCCCAATACCATTGTGTGACATTTGTTCCTTTGAACCATTGTAGATGAGCGCAGAAGGGTCTTTCTCCTTTGCACTTATCTCTACAGGCTTCCCTGGTGGCTCAGTGCTAAGAATCTGCCAGCCAATGCAGGAGACGCTGGTGCCATCCCTGGGTCGGGAAGATCCCCTGGAGAAGGAAATGACAGCCCATTCCAGTATTCTTACCTGGGAAATTCCACGGACAGAGGAGCGTGGCAGGCTAGTCCATGGGGTCACAAGGAGTCAAACACAACTTAGCGACTGAACAACAACTCATCTTTATATACTGCCTTATCACATACAGGTTCAAGCATGAAAACTTCAGGACTCTAAAGAAACTTTGCTATAACTCAGGTCACAAATGGTGGTGGTGGTTTAGTCACTCAGTCCTGTCTGACTCTTTGTGACCCCATGGACTGCAACCCACGGGCTCCTATGTCCATGGGACTTCCCAGGCAAGAACACTGGAGTGGGTTGCCATTTCCTTCTCCAAGGGATCGTCCCAACCCAGGAATCAAACCCACATCTCCTGCATTGCAGGCAGATTCTTTACCACTGAGCCACCAGCAAAGCCCTAACTCAGGTTATAGTGTAAATATATATATATATATATATATATGGAAGTCACTCAGTCGTGTCCGACTCTTTGCGACCCCATGGACTGTAGCCTATCACGCTCCTCTGTCCGTGGGATTATCCAGGCAAGAGTACTGGAGTGGGTTGCCATTTCCTTCTCCAGAGGATCTTCCCAACCCAGGGACTGAACCTGGGTCTCCCACATTGTAGGCAGATGCTTTACCATCTGAGCCACCAGGGAAGTTCTAACTCAGATTATAATACAGTATATTTTATATCTTCAATCCATAGAGATACTGCCCTAAGACAAAGTAAAGTGAGTTCACTTGAGGACTCCAAATTCTGACAGCATAAACAGCATCTGGTTCATTTACCAATGGCTCTGACTTCCAATAATTGCCTAATACAGAGTGACCAACAAACAGCATGTATAAAGGCCCTGAATATTCATGGGAAGGACTGATACTGAACCTTAACCTCCAATACTTTGGCCACCTGATGCAAACAGCCAACTCATTGGAAAAGACCCTGATGGTGGGAAAGACTGAAGGCAGGAGGAGAAGGGATGGAAGACAGAGGACAAGATGGCTGGATAGCATCATTGATTCAATGGACATGAATTTGAGCAAACTCCAGGAGATGGTGAAGGACAGAGAAGTCTGGAGTGCTACAGTCCACAGGATCACAGAGTCAGGCATGACTTAGTGACTGAACAACAACAACAACCAAAAAAAAAAAAAACCTGTAACCATATAAAGCAGGGGAAATAGGGACTTCTGAGAAGGCCAATGTGGTTGATGGGCAGGGAGCAGAGAGGGGTCACATCCATTGAGGCTGTGGATGATGCAAGTAGAGTTTACACTGTAGAAAACACTGTAGGTCATGTGAAGTTTCCTTTTTATCCTAAGAGCATCAGAAAGCCATGAAAGTTTCTTTTTTTTTTTTTTGGCCACACCACCCAGCTTGCAGGATCTTAGTTTCCCCACTGGGGATCAAACTCAAGTCATTTCAGGAGCCCCACTGGACCACCAAGGAATCCCATGAAAGATTTTTAAACAGTTGGTTGACAGAGGAGGTAAGAAGGAAAGGGCCATGACTGCATTTGCATTTTGAAAAGCTCACACACTACAGTGTGAAGAAGTGTCTTTTGTGGAAGGGGGGACAAAAGGGGACCAAGGAGTGATTGGATGCAGAAGTGAATATAGACCAATAAGGAGATCACTGGAACAGTCCATTGAGGAGGTAATGGTAGCCCGGTCCCAGGTGGTGAAGATGGAAAAAAGTGAAGAGATTACCAATATTTTTAGACAAATTGATAGGACTTGATTTGGGGAATGAGAGAAACACTCAATTCTTCTGAGCCTCAAGTCTTCATTTGTAAAACAGGACTCTTGATATTCCATCTGTATAATAGCTATCTTGCGATCTGCTGTGATAAGAATACGAAATAATATAAATATTATGGAACCGCAGAGTCTGATGCGTAATAAATACTAAAAAAAGAAAATTCCATAACAATTATTATTGTCATCCCTTGGAACAACTGCTACAGCGTGAACCCCCCAAAGTAGAAAACGGTATTGTAGTTAAAACTCTACATCCGCTGTGCGGAAGACACAGAACACAGACAACTGTTTCAAATACATACATCTGATCGCACAGATTTTCTCACCTAACCCGATCTCAATCCACAGAAATCATTACCGAAGAGGAAAGCACAACTGATATGATCACAAGCGTCTAAGAGTCCGGTAAACTGAGGCACAAGGGTAACTACAAACTTAACCAAGGAATGAAGTGCAGAAGCAGGACAAGGAAATGGGTGTCTTAATTCTCATGTGAGTCGGTCCACTAGGACTAGGCCTGCATCCCGAGCAACACGTATTCAAAGCCCCCAAAGTCTCTGGCTCCCTTGCTGACAAGGCCTTGTAACCCCTTCGCTTAAGACCGTGGGTCCGCTTGCCATCCAACCAAGCCCTTCCGGTTCCCAGACCCCAGCTACAAGTGCACGAAAGATCCCAGACTCGGGTGAGCCCGAAATACCTTAGCTTCGCGCTCTCGTTCCTCGGCCGTCGGGGTCCGCTTCATGCTGCCGTTATAGCCGCCTTCGCCACTACTAACCGCGTAGATTCCTAGCCCTGGACCCCGCCTCCTCCATGTAGTTCTCTTGGCGTCCAGCTCCCGCCTGGCGCCATTCTCCCTCGGAAAGGAGAGAACTACCACTCCCAGGGTGCACCGCGGTAAGGCCGGAATGTGCCTCGGGGTTGGAAGCTAGAGAATTTCCCAGGTCCGACAGCTGGGCAAGCGTAGTCTGCTGCTCAGCAAGCGGGCTGGCGAGGGCCCGAAAAGAACTACAATTCCCAGAAGGCAACGGTGCCTGCCATGTTTTTCCCGTGCTCCTCTCGGCCGGCTGCCTCACAAGCCGTCGGCGCTATAGCAACGGTAGCTAGCGGCTGGGAGAGTGGCGGTGAGTACACCCGGGGAGTAGAGGGGTGCAGGTAGCCGACCCTCTACCTCTAGCACGGGCCGGGGTCGTGGGGTCTGCTCTACCTCCTGGAGAAGGCCTTGGCGTTCTGCTCACGTGAAGAGCAGCCCAGCACGAGACACCTCACCTACTCAGGCCTGAATCACAGCCCGCCCATTATCCCGACTCCCAGCATCTGTTTGAAATTTTCTATCCCAGCCCTGAACCTTAGTTGTCGAGGGGTGAGGCTAAGTACAGTGCTTATCCAGGTCCTTCTTCAGGCAAAAGATCACCTGCAAGTAGTTCGCTCATTGCCTCAGTAGATACGAATTTGAGCAAACTCAGGGAAATAGTGGAGGACAGAGTAGCATGGAGAGCTGCAGTCCATGGGATCGCGAAGAGTCCGACACGACTTAGCGACTGAACAACAAGTTGATTGAGAAACTCCTAAGCCTCCCAAGTGACTTATTTGCTTAATTATTTACAATTATTTGTTTATCGTGAGTACCCTATAGACTATGAACTCCGTGACCGTAGAGACTTTGTTTACTCTTTAGCCTCAGTACCAAGTATTCATTTATTCATTCCATAAACATGAATACTGGCGTCCACCCTGTGCCCTGAGGCACTATTCTCTACCAGCTAGGAACAGGACCGATGCGGGTCTCAAGATGCTTCTACTTTATTAGTATAGAAGAAGTAGTAATGAAGATAGTGCAAGTACGTGCAAGTGCTAGTCGCTCTGTCGTGTCCGACTCGTTGCGACCCCATGGACTGTAGCCCGCCTGGCTCCTCCATCCATGGAATTTTCCAGGCAAGAAAACCGGAGTGGGTTGCTCTTTCTTTCTCCAGGGGATCTTCCTGACCCAGGGATCAAACCCTGGTCTCCCGCATTGCAAGCAGACTCTTGACCGTCTGAGCCACCAGGGAAGACCAATGAAGATAGTAAATAGCAGTAAATATGATCATCTCGGGCTTCCCAGGTGGCGCTAGTGGTAAAGAACCCACCTGCCAATGCAAGTAGGTATAAGAGATGCAGGTTCGATCCCTGGGCCCAGAAGATCCCCTGGAGGAGGGCACAGCAACCCACTCCAGTATTCTTGCCTGGAGAATCCCATGGACAGAGGAGCCTGGCAGGCTGCAGTCCATAGGGTTGCACAGAGGTGGACATGACTGAAGCGACTTGCTTTGCACACGTGATAATCTCAAATGGGGATGATGGCTGTAAAAGAAATAAACAGTGCTGAAGTTGGGAGGAAGAGAATGGTAGCATTGGATGCTAAGGGAAGGCTTCTGGGAAAAAAATGATTGAGCTGAGCCCCAAAAAATGAGGAGCCAGCTAGTGCAAAGACCTTGAGCAAGGCAAGGGTACCATGGATTTGAAGAATCTAGAGAACAGTGCGGAGAAGGCAATGGCACCCCACTCCAGTACTCTTGCCTAGGAAATGCCATGGACGGAGGACCCTGGTAGGCTGCAGTCCATGGGGTCGCAAAGAGTCGGATAAGACTGAGCAACTTCACTTTCCCTTTTCACTTTCATGCATTGGAGAAGGAAATGGCAACCCACTCCAGTGTTCTTGCCTGGAGAATCCCAGGGCCGGGGGAGCCTGGCGGGCTGCCGTCTCTGGGGTCGCACAGGGTCGGACACGACTGAAGCGACTTAGCAGCAGCAGCAGCAGAGAACAGTGAGTGGCACATAGTGAACCAGGAATGATTGTATGAAACTGTTGGGGAGGCATTGCAACATCATGCATTATTTCTCAACCTTGGCGTTATTAACATTGGGGGCCAGATAATTCTTTTTTGTGGTTCCTGTACACTATAGTAGGATCCAGTGCCTGATGATCTGAGGTGGATCTGATGCAATAATAACAGAAATATAAAGAGTAAATGTAACACATTTGAATCATCCTGAAGCTGTCCTTCCCACCCTGGTCCATGGAAAAATTGTTTTCCATGAAACTGATCCCTGGTGCCAAAAAAGACTGGAGACCTCTGGGATATTTAGCATCATCTCTGACCTCTAGATGCCAGTAACACCACCTGCCTGCTTCCCAGTTTTGACCATCAAAAATAGTGCCAAACAGATACTTCATAGATGTGTGACCTTGGGCAGCTTCCCTAAGCTGTTGTCTTGGTTTCTTCATTTGTAAAGTAGGACACACTTTAGTAACAACCTCAAGAGTGCCTGGCACATCTTACTAAGCATTCAATTAATGTTAACACCATCACCTTCATTATTGTTATTATTATAAAAGCCACCATAATTCTACTGTGGAAAAGTTATCATTTTCACAGTTGTCCTGTGTTTAAACTTCTTGATAATTTGGTTCCTAAATTGTCCTCTCCTGTAGGAGTGTTTCCAAAAGAAGTAGATGATATCCCAGGCATATGTCTGTTGTTTACGTCACAGTAAAAACTCAGTGGTCTGCAACGTTGATGAGTTATAATAAAAGTTATTAACCCTGTCTCTAAAAGATAATGCATATACACATAATGCGTACAAGATTTTGGAAACCACCTCTGGCTCCAGACCCTGAAGCCCCAAGGACTCCATTCATTCACTTGCCAACTATTTAATGAACGCCAGCTATGTGCCTAGCTCTGTCCCAGCGTTTGAGAATACAGAGGTGAATGAGGCATTGGTTTATTCTCTCAGACTGTATTCTAGGACCAGTGTGCTAGAGATTGGGAACCTCTGCCTTAGGCCATCTTCACTGGTTCTTTGCATTACTAAAGGTTGCATGAACCACCCACATCCACATATGAAACTAAGTTACTATGGTGCATCTCTGTAAAGAACAGAAACTGTAAAAATGCCAGAATTAGCTGGACAACATGTACATGGAGGTAGGAAGCCCTGGGACCTAGACTTCATGGCAACAAAAGACACAACAAAAACAAATCCAGCTGGTGAATTTATGAAACCTCTTTCGCAGAAAACTACCAACTCCCTTGTGCATCAAGCTGAAGATTAGTATTCAAGTGACATTAACATCCCCGGCAAATGTGTTAAATGCCTTTAATTTACTATCTCATGTACCTTTAAAATAACTCTGTGAGAACAGGTGTTGTTTTCTCCACTTTTAACAACAGGTGGTGTTTTCTGCACATGATTAGTGACTTGACCAGCCAGTAAGTAATAGAACAACCATTTGAATCAAGTTCCTGACTGAAGTATTTTGATACCTGCTTTCTTTTGGGGAGCAGAGAAAGGGATGGAGGATGGACAGGAGGTCTTTCTTAAATTTGGGGAAGGTTTTGTTTTCTGGGTTTTTTTTGCAAACAGAGGAAGAAGAAGAAGAGAGAAGGAAGAATGATAATCTTACCTCATTTCCTCAGCAAACTATAGGAAATATACTGTTGAAAGGAACACTGGCTCCATGATTGAATGTAGTATTACTTTTAAAATAGAAGCTTTCATCTTCTTCAAGCAGCACATGTGGGCAATAAGATGTCCATTAAAGTTCTAGTGCCTTATTCATTTTATTTGGTTCATTCCATTGCATAGTTAATGTTACAACTTGGAAAGATTTTATTTGAATTTTCTCTTCTCCACAGATAGGCAATGTCTGGTCCCACTGATGAGACTGCAGGAGACCTGCCTGTGAAAGATATAGGTCTAAATCTCTTTGGCATGGGAGGGTTGCAAGGTATGGCCAGCTGTTACATATTACAGTTATGAACTTTGATCAGTAACTTCTTTACTTTTAAAGTATTTCTGATATTCATACAAACAAAGCCATTGAAAGGAACTATATAGCTCTTGATTGGACTAAACAAGAAGATGGAGAATTTAGAACAACATATGGTATTTTACTGCAAGCATCAATTATCAACAGCTCATAGAAAATGTAAAATCCCCCTCTGTTCTGATAAAGAATTGTTATAAATCATCTTCTTAAAATTCCACACATCAGTGGAACTACACAGAGAGTACCAAGCCTCCAAACTGAATTGCCTGGTTTAAATCACATTCACCATTAAAATGTTTCTTTATGCTGAAGTTTTATATGGGAGGAAATGCCATATTTAAAAAATTTTGCCTTTCAAGTAGAGTATCTCAAAATGGTTTGTTTATCGAAGCAATATTGACTTTGTTTTATCAAATTAATACACATTAAAGGTTTTCTTTGTCCTTTTATCACTTTAGTGGTTGCTATGGAGCTAAAAAGCACTTTCAAATTGAAAAAGAAAAGTACTGCTTTAAGGAACAATTTAGAGTGTAGGTCTGTGTTCCTGTTTGTGTGTACAGAATGTCAGCCATGCTGTCATGCCACAGCATTTGTCACCGAGAAGCCGATGATGTCAAATATATTCCACTACGTCTTCTCTACAAGCTTGTTAATCAAAGTGTTACCGGTAGCCACCTTCAAGTACTAAAGAAAGGTGGTCAAAACATTATTCATTGAAAAAAATAAATTTGACTGTACAGCTTTTATTGTTAAGAGTAAATAGACTGTATCAGCATTGCTTTAGATCTTTAATGGAATGTCGGGGATTCAAATACAAAGAAATTTTAAATGTGCAAGGCTATTTTTTAGTATTTGATACCCTAAGTTCAATCCTTGCCCTCAGTAACCTCCTTATAGGGCTTTAATCTTTGTCCATTTGTTCTTTGTTTCTTGTGGAGGACTGTTGAAAATTGACCAGCTTCACAGGAAAATATCAAATTTAAGCATATGTAAAAGAAATATCATACACACCTGCTAAAAGGTGTAAAAGTTCTTTAAAAAAGTGTGATAGCTTATAAATGATTTGCAAAGGTTTTTGTTTGTTTGGTCTTGCAGATTTTATAGTTTATTTTCTATAACCCAACACCCATAGCTCAGAAAAATATCATAATCATATTGTTTTTGTTATAACTCTTACCTTTGCAAAAAAAAAAAATACTTCCAGATACCCTTTTAGTTTAGTTTTTTTCAACATTCAGCATACAAATTGAAAAGTCTTTATTGAATCAGAGTTCCATCTTATGTTCTTAAAGACAGTTATTGGAATACATTTTTGAATGGAAACTATTGTTACTCATATCCTTAATATTGCATATAAAGTATTAATAGCAAAGATTTTTGTTCTTAGGTCCAATCAGTGACATGAACAATGCTATAACATTTTCTAAAGCATCAGAGATTATGTTACTATCAACAGTTATTGTTTTTAGAGGCTCTTTTAAGTAATCCTACTATTAATTACCTTGGCATTTTTGCAGAAACTTCAACAACACGGACAATGAAGTCTCGCCAGGCAGTGTCACGTATCAGTCGTGAGGAACTGGAAGACAGATTTTTGCGTTTGCATGATGAGAACATTTTACTTAAACAGCATGCCCGCAAGCAAGAGGATAAAATTAAAAGGTTATGATAAAAAGCTTTTAGCTTTTTTTTTTTTTTCCTGACTCTGTAAAGTTTGGAGGATATGCTTTTCTATAAACTTAATTGAAAACCCCACCTTGAATCTTTTTTTGGAGCAAGGCAGGTTGTAAATAAATACAATTTTAAAAATGGAAAATCTTACAAACTAGTATAATAAAACAAAAAGATTAGGAGTTTTTATTATGTCTGAAATTGCCATTTGAAAGAAAGAGCTAATAGCTATGAGTGCCGTGAGTGTATCATATCTCTAAGTAACTTTTGTTTTAATATATAGTTTAATAAGCAAATGGCCAAAATATCTGTTCTCTAGAGGTCCTGATTTGAAATGAAAGTTTAAAAAAGTAATTAGCTATTCTAACTTGTTAGAATGCATGTTCTAACTTTAAGATTTGGGGTTTACTAAGTAAAAACATCACTATCTGGAACATATTTTACTTCGCTTGGATTAATCTAGAATCTATATTTATTTCAAAGAGTCTACTATTTCTGAAGAAACTCACTTTTGTGTGCACAATTTCTGCAGGAATTATTTCTTAAGAATAGATATCTTTCATTCTTTCTTGTTCAGGAACACTCGACTGTTTTCTGAATGTGTGACTTAAAGTTCATTCTCGTGTGTGCGCGTGGACAGATCTGTATTCATGTTCTAGATACAATGCAAAGGTGAGACAGTGATCGAAGAAGGAAGATAGAGATTATTTTTTTCTGCTTGGAACTTAGCCTCTAAAGGAATGACTTCTAGTCAGTTTCTACTCTGTGGACTTTGTTTTAATGACCCACTGACCTGCTTTGTGCAGAGCTTTTACTTTGAGTTGGTTTTTGAGTCATGATGATGTCTTTTTGCAAGACATGTGACTCACTTGCCTGACTCTTTTCCTGATCAGTAACAGCCATCACCCTGTCTAAATGAGGCATTTAGTCTGTGACTGCTTAACAGTTTTTTTCTTTGTAAACCTAATTGGTCAGTAAAAGAATTAAATTCACAACCTTGACCTCATTAGTAATTTGTCCTAGCTAGAAAGTAGAAAACAACTTAATAATGAGCTACATAGTTTAATGGAAAATGCACTGTGCTAGGAGTCAAGTTGTATGCGTCTGTTCTTTTATCTCTCTGCCACTCTCCTGTGGCATGTTCAAGCCATTTAACCCCCAGGGATTTTATTTTACTCAGCCCTGAGAATAGTGATCCATTGACCACTACAACCCAAAGCTCTAATTTCCTTCTCGATTTCACACCACTGACACTACATAGATACATGGATAGAACTTTATCCGTAAGATATAATTAGATTCACTTACTTTAGAATAAATGTAGATTTGATAAACTACCTTTCTAAAGAAGTACTCAGACTTTACCTGGTCACTTATTTCATTAATAGAAAATAATCAAATGAATATTGTTGCTATCACCGGACAAAGAGAGGCAATCATCTTTCTTGGCAAAGCTTCCTTCAATATCTTTGGAGGAGTTGTAAGCCTCTCTATGGGTGTACTCCTCTTCCCTTAAAAACGAGTTGTTTACTTTTCTCTAGATATTGACTGCTTTTCCACATTAAAGCTATGTCTTTCTTTTGAACGTAATTTCTATCTCTGTGTGAAAGTCTCTGTGTAACAGAAGATTCGGGTATTTAGATTGGCATCTCATTTTAGTGGCCACCATCTCTCTGTGGCAGCTGCATTTGGTAGGGCTGAGGGTCCGAGAGGGCTGGGTAGCATGCATGGCTCTGTTGGGTTGCAATACCTGCCCAAACTTCCCAATGATATATCCTTCTCAGGATTAGGTGGAAAAGGAACTAATCCATTGATTATTTTACTAGGGTGTTTGTGGTACTCTTGGATCTTGGTTTTTATTATCCTATATCCCTTATAAAGCATGTTTAATGGATGTGCCTCAAGGGAAAGAGAAAACAATCTTAACTGATTATGTTATGCA
Organism: Bos indicus x Bos taurus; assembly: GCF_003369695.1. Taxonomy (NCBI): domain Eukaryota; kingdom Metazoa; phylum Chordata; class Mammalia; order Artiodactyla; family Bovidae; genus Bos; species Bos indicus x Bos taurus. The sequence goes on from NC_040093.1 coordinate 43,792,120, forward strand.
TAGCTCTCCCCGCCATGCCACATGCTGTAGGCCGAGTAGCCAGAAGTGTAGATAGACATGTATTACTACCGCTTTTACAGAGCACTCCGCTCAGGGCAACAAAAGGTTGTACTATGACATCCCAAAACTATTAAGGGTTTTTTTTTATTTCACTTTTGTTCTCTTAAGTAAAAGCTTCTGTCCATAACCAGGCTAAAATAAAGCAAAACTCCGTTTAAAGAAAAATGAAGTGTGTTTTTATTTTCAATCTCCTGTCTGGGTCTTTATAAAAATAGATTCACTATAAACTAGAATCAGCTATTGAAGATGTGCGACCAATTTTGTAAAGTCTTGAACTTGTGTCTCTCATCAAAGCCACCTTTTCTTTCTTGTACTGCCAAGATTTTTCCATTCACTGTCAAGCATGTTTTCCGTACGTGTATATTACATCACCCCCATGTGCCCTTTCTGTCTTTTGTTCTGTCTAACCAGTTTTTATCAAAACTTAAAAGAATCCAAGGTATAAACTCCTGAGATGTCAAAAGCACAGTGTATGTCTAAATTTAAAAGCAACATTGAAATAAAACTTTTTTTGTGTCTAATTATTTTCTACCATTAAACAGGCATGTTGCTGGAGCACTGAGCAACATTTAATGGTGCATTTGGGTTTCTTTTTAATTTTTCATTGGGCTTTTAATATGTATCTATGCATTCTAACAGTTTTATATTTGTAATATATCTTAATCCCAGAGAAACTGAAAACAATATATCACCTAAATGCTGCATAGTCTTAATAAACTTTTGAAAAGTTTTAACTTACTGTGGCTTGCAGATATAACCCACCACATCCACAATCTGTAGCTACATTTAAGTGCATACAGCATTCCTACATAAGGTCATGCGTTAAAAATTGCATTTGAGGAACATATGGAGTAAATATGTGTCCTCTCTTTACTAACCTTAAATGATAAGCCTTAGGAAACTGTTATTTGTCAGTGCTATAAAGCAGATTGTTGCCCAGTGGTTTCAATTATCATCAAAGGATTCTTCACAGGCAGTAATAGTTACATCAAAACCTGAAATTTATTATTCAGGTTCTGCACTGAAGTCTTCACAGTGATTATGTTCCTTTCAACAGAATGCATTTTATGCTGACTTCTCACATTCCTTTTCATCTTTTTATTATTTCCCTAGAATGGCCACCAAGTTAATACGGCTAGTTAATGACAAGAAAAGATATGAACAGGTTGGTGGCGGCCCCAAGCGGTTGGGAAGAGATGTGGAAATGGAAGAAATGATTGAGCGGCTACAAGAGAAAGTTCATGAGCTTGAAAGACAAAATGAAGTCCTCAAAAGCAGACTGATTTCAACCAAGCAGCAACTTCAGATCCAGGGTCACAGGCACACTCCGTACAGTTATGTGCAATCTCGTGTTAACACCGGGCATAGAAGAGTGAATGAAAACGCAGGCTTACAGGAATGCCCCAGGAAAGGTAAACTAAAGCTTACATTAAACACTAAATTTAAATTAATAGGTTGTTTTACACTCACATACGTACATACACACACACACAGAGTTTTATTTCTACAGTATTTATGTTTTTAAGCATCTTTTAAAAGAAAAAAAAACACGTTTTTTTGACACTTTGATAAAATCACATTAACATGAAGGTCATTTTATATAAGAATCACTAGATCATGCTCAAATTTGTCTAGTAAAACATTGAACATAAGTATTCGTCCTAACAGGTAAAAGAAGCATATATGAAATTACATAAAATACAGGTTTAGTTTAGTTTTAGTTGGTTTTTATAGGCAGTGATGAAAATCGCATTGACTCAAGCAAATGGAGAAACCACTAGCTTGCTTATATGGTCACACTATTGTTCTGAATGATCACACTTAAGTTCTTTGTCCAAAGGCCTTCCATAAATTTTACAGAACTGTTTAAATCTTCTCATCATGGGAGACAGCTTGACCATGAAATGTGCACATAACTCGGGGTTTAAAAAGTTGGGTTCTCGGTGACCTTGGACAAGTTTTCTAGTGATTCTGAACTTGAGTTTTCTTTACATGTAGAATAAAAGGATGTAAACAAGTGACCACAAAAGTCTCTTCCCGCTCCAAGAAATCATCACTGGTCAATCACTTTCCTTATGTTGAAAATGGATCACCTAAAACCTACCCAGCTTACAAAGCAATTTATTTGCATATAGAAGACTCAGTACTATACACAGAACCTACGTATTTCTAATAAAACTTGCTCTCTCCACCCACAGACTTTATTTTTAATGAAGCAAAAAATCAATAACTATTTAAATTTTTTTTTCATTACAACCACCATGGAAGGAAATAGAATTTTAGTTCTAATTCATCTTCGTTTGGAATATGCTTCACATAAAGACCAAACATTTTTAGGGAAATAAAAAATCATGTAAAACTTTCATTTCAGTTCATCAAGGGAATAAAAAACACCATCTGAACAGAAAAAGAGAAAAATTTGTTCTATTTTTTTTCTGCAAGCCAAAATGTTAACACTATCTGTTCCCTAGACAGGGTTCCTTTGAAGTCAATAAGGCCTCCATGCAGGCAGGAGGCAGCTGCAGGATGAAAGGGCTTGGCTACTCAGAGCTATGTGAGATTGGCAATAGGCTTTGAATATAATCAAAGTAATCATAATGAATTATAAATCAAAAATACATTTGGCTGCTAATTAACTTTTTACATCTTGAGAGCACTTGACTTCCCAGAGCCTCATTTTCCCCATCTGTAAAATGGAGTGATAACACCAGATTAGAAGAAAGTTCAGGAGATGGTAGGTATACCATGATTTATTTTACCTTTAAATAGTCATTTATCCTGTCTGAACCTTAGTTTTGTCACCTGTGACTTGGGAAAGATGATCCCTATGGTCTATTTATGCTAAATAAAGACAATGCCCAAATATTAGGTTAGTATGACAAGGTATTAGTGCTATGAATTTCTGTCTAAATTGTTTGATAGAAGTTTCTCCTTATAGAAGAGCCACAGAACAGAAGAGACTTGAAGATGTTACTCATATAGACTAAATTTTCTTTGTATTCACTTTATTTACCAAAAGCTAATCATTTAATTATTGTATAAGTGTGAAGTAACTTTTATAATTAAAAGAATGTCTCATTATTTTTAACAATGGGATTAGGTTTATAAAAATTACATATAATTATTTTTATAAGCAAAATTATATTTAAGTTCAGCAACAAAATGTTTTATTTGGAATCTTATTAATGATCTCAACTTACCTTTGTTGAAATATGGATTTTCTTATTAAGGTAAAATAAATCAAAATAGAGGAAACATTTTTACTTATGTTCACAGTATCTATGAGTCACACAAATAAGGATAAGGTTCAGAATGTAAAGTCAAATGGTGTGAATGAGTAATTTAAAAATCCAGAAACCTTTATCAAAAATACTAAAAAAAAAAAAAATCATGATTTTGAAAACTTTTTCCTTCATACCTCAGTTTATATTGTAAAGACCTAAATTTAAAACTTTGGTTCTTTCAAAATTTACTTCCGAAGTTCTAAATCTAAGTTGAATAAATATTTCTGGGTAATTTGGTTTACATAGTAGAATTTGTTAAATGAGCAGTACTTGGTGCTGTGCTTTATTTCATGCCAGCTGGTGGCTGAGATCTAACCGTTCTTTTGGCAATGTATGTCTCATTCTCTGTACTGTACAGCCCGCATCTCTCAGTATGGAAGAGACTTGCTTATATTACAGATTTCCTTATGATAGCAAATCAAGGGTCCTTCTTTTCTAACTTCGCTTGTATGATCCTATTAATTTATTTTTAGGTATTAAATTCCAAGATACAGATGTAGCAGAAACTGTGCAAACCATGCCTACAAAATATAGCAACAGTTTACTCAAAGAAGCCAGAGGAGAAATAAGAAATTTGTATGTATACTTTTTGTGATCCCTTTAGACCCCTTTATATTGATCATGTCTCTTTTGATCCCTCCCTCTCCTTTATTTTAAACAAAATTGGTTTATGTACAAAAAATTTCCTCTAGCTAGATCTGTGAGTCAAGAACAGGTATTACATAGCATGCTTGCCGTACAATGAGGAAAATGAATATCTTAACCAACTGCATCATTGGAAGCGTTTAGAGAGAGAATAGTTCTCTTTATTATAATTTCCCCCTCAAAGGAATGGCATAAAGCCCAGTCATTTAGAATAGTATAAGCTTAACAGGCAACATTTTCATTCTCAGAAGAATTACAGGTAGTTTTCTTTCATTTTTTTTTTTTTTTTTAGATCATGAATTAATTAGCCTTTCTGTGGTTTAAAAAAGGAATTGGAGGGAGTGGCTTAAAAGTTTGGAGCTATCAAATACATATGGATGTCAGATTTTGTTTCCCTGTGATTCTACGGTACTTCATTCTTCATCATACTATGGTTTCAAAAAAGTTACTTCTGCCACATTTAGCTTACTTTTCCGTTAATGAAAGCCTCATGGTAATCTCAGTGTCTGTAAGTCACAAATAAAGATAAGAATCTACCTTATCTACAGTACAGGTCTTCACCTGGATCATCAAAAAGTCACAATTCTAAATGAGAGAAAACATGAGACAAAGAATATCATATTTTAGGTAGCTGCTTAAGAATAATATGGGCTTCATTTTTTTCTTCTGAATATTTTAAATACCAATTACAGTAATGATTGCCTGTGAGGGAACAAAACTAAAAGACTAGCCTAATCTTGTTACCTGTAAGCAGAAAAGCCGGGGTTCACACCAGTGCTGAGGCTCAGTACACTGGGATGCTGCCAGACCTGGTAGAGAGAAAATATAAACCAAAGACCACTAAGTTATGTTTTGCAAATTTCTTGCCTTCTCTCTATAAAGTGTTAATTTGGGTGGTATTGGCAAGTGTGCATATAAAAGAACAAAGGTGCATAAATTATCTGAAGATGACCAGATCTCAGAGTGTATAGCAAGTAACCAGTAAATACTATGTTGAATTGAACTGCAGTCTAGCCCATTGCCTAAGACATTATCTAATATAAAGCAGTACCTTGAATTCTTTCATTTTGTTGTTGTTATTTAGTTGCTAAGTCCTGTCAAACTTTGTGACTCACTGGACTGTAGCCTATCAGCTTCCTCTGCCCATGGGATTTCCCAGGCAAGAATACTGGAGTGGGTTGCCATTTTCTACTCCAGGGGATCTTTCTGACCCAGGGATCGAACCCTCATCTCTTGCATTGGCAGACAGATTCTTTACTGCTGAGCCACCAGGGAAGCCCTTGAGTTCTTCCATATGTATTCCCAAATCATTAGACTTAATCTGCTACTATTTCACTGTTCAGAGGCAGTTAAGCTAAAATTGTTAACTTTTGCTTGCCCTTTACTATGAAGCACTTTCTTTGTACTGATCTTAAATCCTGCAGATTTTGCCTCAAACTACAAATTCTTGTAAAGATTCTTTATTTCAGAGAAAATGTTATTGAGTCACAGAGAGGCCAGATAGAAGAGTTAGAGCGCTTGGCAGAGATCCTGAAAACTCAGTTGAGGAGAAAAGAAAATGAAATTGAGTTATCTCTTCTTCAGCTTCGAGAACATCAGGCTACAGATCAAAGGTATGTTAAAGCAGAAATAGCACTTTGATAAGGTCAAAATTAGTTTAAAATACTTTATCATGTGCCATAGAAGGATAAGTCTAGTCTATTTAAAAAATCATGTTTTTACTTTGCATTCTTCATATAAGCCTGCTGCAGACCTACTGGTATCAACAGCTCAAGGCTAGTGGCGTTTTTCCCTGGCCTACTCTGCCTCACCTTGTCGCCTTTGCTCATTTACCAAAACCATAGGAAGCACTGATACCATTTGATTGTACCTACCAAGAAAAACAGGTGTGACAAGGACTCAGCTGTTGGCATACCTTGTGAATAAGCCCAACCTTGTTCAAGTTTCTTTCCCACCCATAAAAGGTAGTAAATTCTGTAGTACAGTACCCGTTTTCTCCATCCCATAAAGATGTTACCTCTCCTTACATTGAGAGCTTGCACTGACTGATGCTGATCATTATGGGGACATTGGGGCCCTTCAGTAGTCTCCTTGCTGCCCCTACATTTTTTTGTAACAAGGCTTATTATTTATGGCCGCACTGGGTGTTTGTTGCTGCGGCGTGTGGGCTGCTCACCGTAGTAGCTTCTCTTGTTGTAGAGCACAGGCTGCAGGGTGTGTAGGCTTCAGTGGTTCAGCAAACAGACTTAGCTGCCTGTGGAATCTTCCCAGACCAGGGATCAAGCCCGTGTCCCCTGCACTTGCAGGTGGATTCTTAACCACGAGCCACCAGGGAAGTCCTGCCTCTTCATTTTTGATGTTGGATAATACGTAGTGTTTTCTTTCCCATCCTCTTTTGTCATCTGTTGGTTTCTAATACCTCTTCTCTCATTTTTGTGCTTCCATGCTGTTCTTCCAGTAAGACTTTACCTTTTTAATGTATTCTTTATTGAATTATTTTCTTCCTTTTGGCCCTTTTCTTTTTTGTTTGGAACAAGGATATCCAAAGGCAGAAAGAGTAATATATTGAAATCTCATATACTCATCATTGAACTTTAACAGTTATCAACATGTCTTGTTTCATCTTTCCTTCACCTTCATGTTCTTTAATTAATTAGCCCCTATCAAATATCATGTCATCACACCTATATATACTTCAGTATATTTGCTCTGTGTGATAAGGAATTTTAAATGTAATCACCATGCCATTATCACACCTAACAAAATTAGCAGCAATTCCTTGACACCATCTAATAACTTATTTTATATTCCAACCTCTCTGAAGATGACTTCTTGCTGTTTGTTTGAATTAGAATCCAAATGAGGTCTACACATTGCATATGATTATTAGATCTTGTTCCTTTTATTTCTCTCTTGATTTTTTTTTAAAACCAGTCCTAGATTCTGTGTTTGGTTTTCCCCTTACCAAGTGATATGTGACTTGGTTCTCAAAAAACCAAGCATGATTTTCCACTTTTTCATTTCAGAATCAGAGTTTAATTCTCTTTTCACAAACTAACCTCACATGGTAATATTTGAAAAAGCTAAGATACATAATAGATTTGTTTGTAAAAAAAATAAAGCAGACTTTTTATTTCAGAGATTTAAAAGATTAATATTATCCCTACTAATTTCTATTCCTAAAAAGTTATGTGTAAAATTAAATTATGTAATGAAATTCTATATGTTGACATTTCTGTACCCTTCTAAGTGCAGAGCAAAAGAAAAATGAATATTTTTGAGAATTGTATTTGTATTAGGGAATGTAATTTGAATGCTGGCCTTGAACCAGGGTTTTAAATACCTGGGAGTTACCCATGTTCCCCTAAGAATAAACTTAGCCTTCTTGGAAAACCAAGAAATTGTACCTTGTGAAGAACAGTGCTGAAGACCCCAACACTGAATATGGTGATCTTAATTGCCAACAGCCATATTTAAATATTATCTGAATATAAAAACTGTGCATTAGTCCAAGCCCAAGCTTGGAGCCATTCCTCAACAGCTGAATACAAGGTTATCAAACTACTTTCTCAGTTGTATGCCTGCTCAGTTGCTAAGTCATGTTTGCAACCCCATGGACTATAGCCCACCAGGCTCCTCTATCCATGGAGTTCTCCAGGCAAGAATACCGGAGTGGATAGCCATTTTCTTCTCCAGGGGATCTTCCCAAACCAGGGATCAAACCCATGTCTCCTGCATTGCAGGCGGGTTCTTTACCTCTAAGCCACCGGGAAATCCCAATTTATTTTATATTTCTTAAATTCCCAAAGGATAAGATTGACCCTATGTTGGCCGTTCCTCCTTCCAAAGGGATATGATCATCTGAGAACTAGTGTTTAGTGTTAATTGAAAGGGAAATCCAAGAGCTCTTCAATCTTAGGACTAGATAACAGCACAACTAGAGTAATAGACAGGTCTGCCTATTTTCCAGTATACGTGTTGTCAGCAGGAGACATCAGCATATACACAGAGAAAAGTTTTCCTTACAAAGTAAACTAAGGCTTTCTTTAGGGGATTGTATTATTCACCCCGATTTTTTGTCACTTAATGTGAAGGGATAGACAAAGTGAGTATTACAGTTAGAGAAACTTTTGTTGCAGAGACTAAAGAAAGCAAGCAACTTACACCCTGTCTCACAGATTTTATAAATTGAAAATTACTGGTTATTTGTTTAGAAGGAAGGGTACCTTCTTCTAAGAAGGTGAATAACATATTGCTTCTTGAGATACAGTTGTTGAAAACTGAAGAAATGACTTCAAATAAGGGTCTTCAAGTCTTTTTTTTTTCTTATATGTTTACACATAGCTCAGAATTTTATGTGTAACAGCAATTTTTTTGAGACTAATGGAAAACTGTTGAAAAATGTTGGGGAGAATATAAGACTTGGTATAATTTACTGTAGAGAAAAATCACAAAATGGAAAACATATTTAAACTTCTCTTTCACGGGTACATTATTTCAGATTTGAAATTCTAGAAGTCTGATCTGAATGTTGGACTCCTTGTTCTCAAACATGAACCTAAAGTAGTTGTAATCTTCAGAGTGTGGTGCCTGATATTTATGGCAAAGAGCCTTTTCATAGAATATTACAGAAACTCTTCGTAGTATGTGTTTAATAGACCAGTTTGGTTTGGCATCAGCTTGACATAAACTTTTGGTTATCCAAAGCCCTTAATTGCTTTGAAGTAAAAGCCCAGTACTGCTCTTTTTTATTAAAATCATGTTTTTTCCTGTTATTGTGGTCTATTTTGGAAGACTGAGTTGTGATTTTTGCATATGTTCTACATAATGCCTCATTAGCAAAAAATCTTGTATCATTTACAAGTAGCCTGAATGTCTGTGTTGTTTTGAACAAAAATCCATATTAAAATTTAAACAATATAAAAATGCACATTTTCTGCTTATTAAAAAGGCCTTCTTAAATTAAATGCAAAGCAGTAACCAGTGAACACATGTACATGAACATTAAAATCAGGATGATTTTACCTTTTACTGACTTTTTCAACTCCCCAAATATTTATACTCTTACCAAATGTGTAAGTAGTTTGTACTAAGTGTTTTTTTTTTTTTTTTTTAAGTAAATGTTAGGGTGTTTACCTTCTTAATTAAAAATCGTGTAAGTGCCATAATGTCCCACTGGAAGAAATTTAACCCATAAATATTTCAAACACTCTGACTTGTCCTCTTCCCTTTGGTTGACGGCACACTCTCGGATCTTAAAAACACAGAGACCTTCTGCAGCCGTGCAGCTTGGCTTTTGGGGCTCCATCTTTCCAGCTGTGCACAGATGTAGATTACTTCCTGGCACTCAGAGGTCTTTCCCAGCATTTCATTTTGAAAAATGGCAAACCTGCAGCAAAGTTGCAAGAATTAGTACCTTGAACACACATGCCTTTCACCTCTTGGCATGTTTGTGAATGGCACAGCCTGTCCTGCATTCTGCCCCCTCAGGCACAGGCCCACTCCCCTCCTTCCCTGTGTCTTCTCTCTCTCTCTCTGAGAGTTAGGTGCATATACCATGCCACCGTCTCTACACTGCTGAGCACCTTCTATGAACAAGGACATCTTCCTACATAACCACAGGACACCTATCACACATTCAGGACATTTCACAATGAATGATACAGTCAGTTCAGTTCAGTCGCTCAGTCGTGTCCGACTCTTCGCAACCCCATGAATCACAACACGCCAGGCCTCCCTGTCCATCACCAACTCCTGGAGTTCACTCAAACTCATGTCCATCTAGCCGGTGATGCCATCCAGCCATCTCATCCTCTGTCGTCCCCTTCTCCTCCCGCCCCCAATCCCTCCCAGCATCTGCGTCTTTTCCAATGAGTCAACTCTTTGCGTGAGGTGGCCAAAGTACTGGAGTTTCAGCTTCAGCATCAGTCCTTCCAGTGAACACCCCATTATCCCATTAATATCCTTGATAGCTATTTTTATTTTTTATTTTGTTTTTAATTGCTATTTTTCTTTTGTTTTTCTTGTTTTAACCTCGTATCCAACCAAGGACCATGTATTGTAATTAATCGTCACGACTTTTTAGGATTCCCTCATTCTCAAGAGGTTCCCTAGTCTTCCAGACCACTGATGATGGTTGTTTGCAGAGTGCCCCTCCATTTGGATTTGTCCGATTGCCCAGCCCCCTAATTTAGAGGGCACATCTGGCTCGCAGATGGAAGGGAAACTGGGGCTAGGGACAACCATGTAGACATCACTGATACAGAGAGGTGATCTGTCATCTTTAAAAAATATATCCAACAAGTTCCTACTAGTGTTTTGAGTACCTTAGAATTTGCCTAGTGAAAAGTTATCAAGCTCAAATACTATGTCTTTTATCCCCATGTTTTTTATTATGACTGTTATCTAAGATTAGTTTGTGATAGCTGCTTGGCATGTTTCCCAGGCACTTTATATTTAAACCACAGAAATTATCAAAATTAACAGTAACTAATGTATTAGAGTGTACTTCATAGTGGAAGGAAAGCTAAAACTTAGGAACATCTCAGAGGAAGGAAGCACAAGAGTGGGAAGAATTTATCTCTTAGACCTGGCTCCCTCATGTAGAAACTGGCAGAATGCTTTACTTCTCCAAGCCTCAGGTAGCTACCCCAGCTGTGAAATGAAAAGGCTGAAATGAGTGAGTGGTTCTCTGTCCTTTAAAACAACAGTTGCTTTTATCCCCAGGCACCTTGTGATTCTGAAAGATTTTTGCCTCTTAACTAAGCAGTATACAGTAATTTAATCAATTTGTTGGGGTTTTTTTTTTTTTTTTTCATCCAAAACCTGTATCATGCTAATCATTTCAAGATAATTGTGACATAGCCTATAATTTTGCACTGATTTGCTATAATTCTATCAAAAAGTAAAAACAATATAAGGCCTTTAGTTCACTTGTAAAACTCAATTGCCAGTAAGTCTACATTTCTCATTGGGCTTTCTGATATATTGAATATAATTCTCAAATTCTCATTACTGGTCAGAATCCACAAACTTGAACTTCAAAATGGCCCCTTAAGAAGATGAGCCAGGATTTGGGTCCTTCCTGTCCCCAACCAATCTTTGGGAGTGCTCCCTCTATTTTCAGAAGAGTATGATTATGTCCATGTAGAAAGGCCTATATAACTGTCCCCTTCCATTCCCTGTAGGTGTTTGAGAATAAGAAAATATTGAGTTCTTATTTATGTTTTGACCCAATACCACAAGAAAGATGCAATCCACAGGCAAATAAGCATACACATACAAACTTTTTCCTTTATGCATCTAAAATGAGGGAGCATTATTTTTCATCTATGAACTAAGTTGCAGTTTTGAACAAAGTCATGACCTTTCAAATAGACTTTGCTCAGCTATTTTAGTGAAGCTTATTCCATTTAATTTTCTAGTAACCTCCTGTAATTCTACTCAGGAGTGATACTCTATTGTTACCTTTGTCTCCTGCCAATACAGGAGACAGTTCAGTTCAGTCGCTCAGTCACGTCCAACTCTTTGCAACCCCGTAAGACTACAGCACACCAGGTGTTCCTGTCCATCACCAACTGCCAGAGCTTACTCAAACTCACGTCCATCGAGTCGGTGATGCCATCCAACCATCTCATCCTCTGTCGTCCCCTTCTCCTGCCTTCAGTCTTTTCCAGCAGGGTCTTTTCCAATGAGTCAGTTCTTCGCATCAGGTGGCCAAAGTATTGGAGCTTCAGCTTCAGCACCAGTCCTTCTAATGAATATTCAGGACTGATTTCTTTTAGGATTGACTGGGTTGATCTCCTTGCAGTCCAAGGGACTCTCAAGAGTCTTCTCCAGCACCACAGTTTCAAAGTATCAGTTCTTCGGCGCTCAGCTTTCATTATTGTCCAACTCTCACATCCATACCTGACTACTGGAAAAACCATAGCTTTGACTAGACAGACTTTTGCCAGAGAAGTACTGTCTCTGTTTTTTAATATGCTGTCTAGGTTTGTCATAGCTTTTCTTCCAAGGAGTAAACGTTTTTGAATTTCTTGGCTGTGATTTTGGAGCCCAAGAAAATAAAGTCTGTCACTGTTTCCATTGTTTCCCCTCCTATTTGCCATGAAGTGATGGGATCAGATGCCATGATCTTAGTTTTTTGAATGTTGAGCTTTAAGCCAGCCTTTTAGCTCTCCTCTTTCATGTTCATCAAGAGGCTCTTCAGTTCCTCTTCGCTTTCTGCCATAAGGGTGGTATCATCTGCATATCTGAGGTTATTGATGTTTCTCCCGGCAATCTTGATTCCAGCTTGTGCTTCATCCAGCCCAGTGTTTCTCATGATGTACTCTGCATATAAGTTAAATAAGCAGGGTGACAATATACAGTCTTGATGTACTCCTTTCCCAATTTGGAACCAGTCTGTTGTTCCATGACTGGTATTAATTGTTGCTTGTTTACCTTCATACAGATTTCTCAGGAGGCAGGTTAGATGGTCTAGTATTCCCATTTCTTGAAGAACTTTCCATAGTTTGTTTTGATCCACACAGTCAAAGGCTTTAGCATAGTCAATGAAGCAGAAGTAGATTTTTTTTTTTTTAATTCCCTTGCTTTTTCAGAGGATGTTGGCAATTTGGTCTCTGGTTCCTCTGCCTTTTCTAAATCCAGTTTGAAGATCTGGAGATTCTTAGTTCATGTACTGTTGAAGCCTAGCTTGGAGAATTTTGAGCATTACTTTGCTAGCATGTGAGATGAGTACAATTGTACAGTAGTTTAAACATTCTTTGGCATTACTGTTCTTTGGGATTGGAATGAAAACTGACCTTTTCCAGTCCTGTGGCCACTGCTGAGTTTTCCAAATCTGCTGGCATATTGAGTGCAGCACTTTCACAGCATGATCTTTTAGAATTTGAAATAGCTTAGCTGGAATTCCATCACCTCCACTGTCTTTGTTCATAATGATGCATCCTTAACTTTGGACTCCAGGATGTCTGGCTCTAGGTTAGAGATCACACCATTGTTGTTATCTGGGTCATGAAGACCTTGTTAGTATAGTTCTTCTGTGTATTCTTACACCTCTTCTTAATATCTTCTGCTTCTGTTAGGTGCATACCGTTTCTGTCCTCTATTGACAGGAGACAGACACGAGTTCAGTCCCTGGGTCAGGAAGATCCCCTGGAGAAGGGCATGGCAACCCACTCCAGTATTCTTTCCTGGAGAATCCCATGGACAGAGAAGCCTGGTGGACTATAGTCAATGGATCACACAGAGTTCGACACAACTGAAGTGACTTAGCACACACGTGTTTCCCTAAAAAGAGCTAGGAATGACCTGTATGCTTAGACTGTCTGCCACTATTTAAAAAAAAAAAAAAAACCTGTGGAGTTTTTTTGAATTCTAAGATTGTTTTCAAGCTTATCCTCCAAATTAAGTCAGCCTAACACTATTACTCAAAAAGAACCTCTTCATTCTCTCATAAATATCTTACCTAATAACTTTCCAGAATTTCATAGCCTACCTTTTGTATTCTAAAACCTTCCCTTCTAAATGGTGCTAAAAATGGTATTATAACATCTTTGCATCAAATAATCAAGAAGCTTTTTTTTTAGCATTCATAATCCGTACTGTAGCCAAGAAAGAAAGGTTAACGTGTGTGAAGGCGGGGAGGAACTGTGTGCCTAGGAAGTGAAGTATTAGAAACTTTCACTGGAGCAAAGTTTTGGCTTCTTAAGCTTTCATATTAGACTATACATTACATAGCACCACTGAAAGTTTTTCCTTCTCCAGTATATTTGAGGTTTTAAGTTTCTGGATTTATTATGGCACCCAGTAGCAGAGCTGGAGTCAAGTGTTTTCAAGGCTTCCATTAGAAATTCCTCTTCCAGAGTTTATTGCTTGACTGTTTCAAATTATATGAGAGAAACTTGGCACGTAGGTTTGAGAGCTGGATTACTTTTTTCAACATAAAATCTAATTTATTTTAGTTTGTTTTTAATCTTAGAGATGGGCCAACAGCTCTTCTCATAGTTTTAAAAGATTTGATCATAATTCTAAATAATATGTCTGCAAAAAAAGAAAAGAAACCACATTTTCCAACTTAATTTTGTATAGGTTTTTTTTTTTTTTTCAAAATCCCTGTTGAAAAATATGAGAAATTTATTTTTACAAAGCACATAATTAGTGTGCTTGATATCCATTTGCCGATCGTTTCACCATGTATAATGCAGCATGTATGAATTGGTGCATGACCATCTGAGTTCATCTGAATGTGTTTGCTATGCATTGTTCTTTCTGTTCAAATGTCATCATCCTGAAGACTTCATGTTCCGTTCATAGGGCATAGAACAGGGCAGGAACATATTATGTGGCAGTCACTTAAAATATTGTTCATAAAATTAGCCCTGTCTGTCTCTGCTCTTCAGAGGAAACCAACCTGAGGCCTTCCTCTGCAGGCAGAGGTCTAGGACCAGCCACTTAGCAAGGACTCTAGCTCCCTCTTGCCTTCGAGTAGCCTTCTCACGTTCCTTGTCACCTTTCCATGACCTCTTTCCTCTCTCACATACACTCGCATCCTTTTACTGTATTTCATCTGTGTAAAAATGTTGATTGGCAGATCTGAGATGATTTTTCATTGTACACCTTTCTGAAGACCAGGCCACATTCATCACAGTGTTGCTTTTAACTTTCATGCACTTTATATCATCGACTCTTCACTCTCAGTTTAACAGTAAGTGATCTTTCCTTTTCACTGTCACTATCAGAAATACCCCATCATAATGATAACCATTATCTGTCATGCTTAGTCACTCAGTTGTATCCAACTCTCTGCAACTCCGTTGACTGTAGCCCGCCAGGCTCCTCTGTCCATGGAATTTTGCAGGCAAGAATACTAAACACTAAAGTGGGTTACCATTTCCTATTCCAGGGGATCGTCCAGACCCAGGGATCAACCCTGCATCTCTTGAGCCTCCTGCTTTGGGAGGTGGATTTTTTCACCTGGGAAGCCCCAGCCATTATGTATAGAGCCCCTAAAACTTTAGAATAATTATTAAAGACTTCCAGGTGCTATGTTGTTTCAGAATAGGTGTACTCTGTAATGAACTGATTTTTTAAAGTACCACATTATTATCATTGTTTTCTAAATAGTACTTCTGTTGTATTTGTGCCTACTCATTGGGCATCATTTGTATAAAACACCAAGTCACCTTTCTTGGCAATACTATGAAAAGTTTAAACTCCAAGGACTTTAGGAAATATTCAAGAAAACATCTACCAATTAGACCACTGACAGTTTTTCCAAGATACTTACTGGCCTTTGTCTTACAAAGAAAATTGAAAATTAAAACCTGCTGTTTATATGACCCTATGAGGCTGAATGGGTTGTTGGGACTTAATTTTTTGTTAATGTCATCACATACTAGTTGTTATTCATACATATGTCATATATATTCAATCTTGAAAATATTAACATGCTTAAAAACAAGAAAAATGAAAGATGAATTACAGCTGAAAATATAAGTAGAGATTGAAATTATTTGAACAATGTTCTCTCCTGTAAGAGTAAATGTCACTTACTGTTGAGCAGTCAAACCAAGTAATTCTGGAGAAAACAGATAAGTTAATTTTGACTTTTAAATATGAAAAAATATGCATATTTTCTATTGACCTATTCAAAAAATATTTTCCCTTCATATTATTATTATTTTTTTAGTAAGTAAAAATAATACTGAGGGTAATATTGGTGAGTGTACTGTTGAATGTGTGCTCGGAACTACTAGATAACATGTTTTAGACACATAATTATTTTAACATTGTGTTAAGACTGTACCCTGGGCAAGATCCAGGTTCTTGGACTTGTTTATCTTCTGTGCGAGGACAACTAACTGTCCGATGCCAAAATACAATGAACTTTCAAATATCAAAGAGGAAAATTAAGTATTTCAAGTCCTCAGCTGGTTTACAGATGTGTGAGCTTTGTAGTCCATTTTCTGGTTCCAGTAGGGCGTTGTGACAATTTTTCCAATATGTGTATACTAGATAAGTTTTGGAAGTAAAATTACTTACTTTAAATACTGAAATATTTTCTGAACTTAAGATTTTTGTGTTTATTTTTCTTAGAAAATGAAGTCTAAAACCAAACCTCACAATTTTTAAAATACTTTTGAATGTAAAACATATTAAATTAAGGAACCTTCTTTCTCTGTCAGGAAAATAAATGCCTTTTGAAAACAGGTATTCATTTAGATCTATGATTAACCTTTAACAAGATCTTCCTGTTAAATTCTGCGTTTGCTTTAATCTCAGTAGGAAAAATACAAACTAGTATTGCAGCATATAGAGTTTCTATATACCCTGTGGACGTTAAATGATCTCTTACAGCTACAGGCACATCTGCAACGTATTTAAATGCCAGCTTTGGGCATTATTAGTATAAAATGCTAAGTCACTTTTTTTTTTGAAATATTTTGAAAAGTCTGAACTCCAGGAGGAAACTCCAATAAATGATAATCTTATGATACCATTTGTTTCGAGGGAGTTGTGGAAAGATGAGTAGCTGTATGGCATATTTTATGATAGTCCTCCCTAAAATAAGCCTGAAGTTTGGTGGTGGAATGATGGCTGTGCTAAAGACTGATGTCCTTTTGCACATCTTTCAGGACACGATAAAATGATATGATGTAGAAGTGACAAAATCAAATATGGGGCTCCCTTCAAACTCTGAGAGTCTATGTATTTATGAAAGTTCAAGAATGATTATTGGTTGGTCTTAAACAGTAAGTCTATCCTGAGTGTATAATAAACTAGAAACCTCAATGACTGATAAGCATGTGTGTAAATTTTTTTCTACGTAACAGTCAATGAAAAATTATAGTCTCACCACAGTTTTTTTTTTTTTTCCTTTTGTCTTGCATTTTTAATTCTGTCTCTGTCGTTTTCTTAAATACATCATTGAAGGTCAAACATTCGGGACAACGTAGAACTGATTAAGCTTCATAAGCAACTAGTGGAAAAAAGCAATGCCCTTTCAGTAATGGAAGGAAAATTTATTCAACTTCAAGAGGTACTGTGATAAATTATTTTATTACGGTGATATATAGATACAGAGATTCAAAAATAGCGTTCAAACATTTTTTAAAGTAGAATGGTCATAACACTAAAGAGTAATTTTTAAAGATTGCTCTTTTTATTCTCAAGTGTGTATTATTTCCCTTCTGATATGGTTAGTTATTTATAACTTAATTAAAGAAATAACTGCTTGGACTTTTTATGAATACCTGTGTCATCTTAAAATAATAAACACATTTACCATAAGTCATCTCATGTCGAGAACATTTGTTCTTCACTCCTTTTATCTGAAATCGTATGGGCATATAGCAATGAAGGTTTAGATGTATTTGTATATATCTTCAGTTCCACGCATTTATGAAGTGTCCGAGATAGATCAGTGCTTAGAATAGGTTAATAACCAAGTTTTGTTAAATCTATTTTGATATGTGGTATTTTGTTTTTTTACTACTAGTTTCAGAAAATATTTGAATACCCATCACGTCTCCTGTCAGTGTATTTGTTTTAAATCCTCACCGTTGAGGTTGACAGTATGTGGTACTCTTGTCCCCATGGTTGTTTTCACAAGGACTGTGGCCCCACAGGAATGTGCCATCAGAGCATTCCTGTTTATTGGCACTGCATAATTAATATAGTTTCTGGAATTAATGAACTCCAAAGCATTCCAGATGAGCAGAATTCATATTAAGCAATGCTTTCTTTGAAGTACTGAAACAAGGAAAGCAGTAAATTGATGCAAAGCATAGGGTCATCTGAAGCCTAAATTCACTGTTGAATTAGATAAATATTTTCAACCATACTCTGGATAGTGTCTTCCATCCTGCAGTAACCTCTTTAAATGTCAAGTAATACATTGACTTCCATATAAATATGAGCGTGTACGAAAGAGAAATTAGATAGTGGGATTGATAGTGCTATCAGTAGATAGTTAGAAGAAGGAGGTTTAAAATATATGTAGTTGTAAGCCATCTCTAAAGGAGGAATTAAGAAAGGAATTAAAGAGTGATTCTGCATTCATTTATCCCTTTGACTGTTTTGATTTCCATTTTACAGTGACTCCAGGTATTTGTAGGTATTTGTTTAATACCATGAGTAGCAAGTGTCTTTGATAACACAGATACATCTTTTGGGATTGACGTTGGGTAGAGATTTGAGAGGTTCAGACCAACAGCTTCACTGAGGTAGCCCAAAGAAAGCTAGTTAAAGATAGTATTCTATAATAATACCAAGATTAACAAAAATTAAACTCAAGGGTCTCAATATCCATGTTTCTTTTAAAAATTTGAAGAACTTCAGTAGAACTTGAATGATTTAAATTAGCAGAGGAGGCATTACGTGTTATGGTCATATAGACTGTGTGAAAAGACTTTAGTGTAATCACCTTTTTTATTTCTCAAAGAAGTATGTGGCATTTAAGTATATAAAACTGAATTTAAAACATTCATAAGTAGATCCATTTTTGAAATGAAGACTTCAGTATCTATTTTACGAAATTGAAATTCATAATTGTATTAAATTAGAAGCTAACCTTCCAAAGCTGTTTATCTGGTGTGGCAACAAATCTTTTCAGTTTGAGTATTTGTGATCAGAATTTATTTTTAACCCATGCAGCAGCATTTTTTAGACAGCATTTCCAACCACTGCATCCACAGTGAAATGAAAAAAAAAAAAAATTATCTGTTAAAACTAAGTTACTCACTGGCCACTATCACCAAGTCAAAAAACTAGGAAAAAATAAAATAAAGGACAAAACCAGACTGCATTGTGTGACTCTGTGCTAAAATATTTTCTTCCTCGTGAAACCCTTTGGCCAAGACTACCTTGTATGGAGACATTATACATTGTATAGTAGCACATTAATAAAATAGCACATATACAATGTTGGTAAGATAAAGAATAAACTGTGTAACATGAACTTCTGGAGTAAATTCATTTTTTGGAGTGGTAATCATTCATTCAAAGCAGAATCCAAAAATAGTTTTGAAAGGATTTTCTTTTTGTTTTTTAGAAGCAAAAAACTCTCCGGATCAGCCATGATGCCTTAATGGCAAATGGAGATGAGCTAAATCTGCAACTTAAAGAACAACGTTTAAAATGCTGCAGTCTTGAGAAACAGTTACGTTCCATGACATTTTCTGAAAGAAGAATAGAAGAGGTAAGCTCCTAAAATGTTTAGCCATTCGTTGCATTAAAACTTGTCTGTAACTGTTTTGAAAAAGTCAAATAGAGACATTTTAAATATTATATTGACTTCAGAATCCTAAACTACATCCATGGCACTTTGAGCACACCCAGTAATATGTGCATGGCAAATCGGTACTTAACAATACTTACAAATGTGCTGAGATCCACTGTGTATCTAAAGGATTAAGGATCCTTGAGGAAAGGAAAACCATGGCTTTTTTTAACCATGACATTTTTAAACGGATACCAGATTACCTGAGGAATATAACTGTCTCAGTCTTAACAGCTTATTAGTCATTTGAGATGTCAGAACAATTATAGGAATATATCTGTCTCTAAGGAGGAGAATGTTCTGCCGTACAGTGTCAGCAATTTTGAGAAATTATTTTTTTTCTAAGAAGTTGTTTAAAAACTCATCTTCCTACTCATGTTGCTTCTCATGTTCCCCAGCTAGCACAATCTTTCTGTAGTCTGATAACTCTGTCCTTAAAGAGCATGGAAATGAAATAAGATGCCTACTTTCTCTTGTCATCTTGGAAGAATCTTTTACAGTGTCTCATACTGGCATCAAAAGAGAATTTTGAGAAGGGAATGAATTTTAAGAGTACTCTGATCCATGGGAAAAGGTTGTAACAACAAAATATACTGGTGAATTAAACTGAAATACTAGAAATAAATTCAGAAAGCTACATTTTAGTCATCAATATATAATTATTGACCTACATTTATTCCTAAAAATATTATTCATTTATATATTGGGATAAAGCAAGGTATATAGTTTAATTTGTTCACTCATTTGAAAGATGTACTACTGTTTCTTTGTAAATTCCAGGTAACATGAGAAATTGTGTGTTCAGAGTAAGTAGTGACTGACACAATTTGTTTGAACCACAAACCAAAAGAAAGCTTAATCCTTTAATTTTGGGAGGGGAGGAATTGGAAATTTATACAAAATGAATATAATGATGGAATCCATCAGGGAGGAGAGTAAAAAAATATTATGTTTCCCCAAACCTAATAGCAAGCTTTTAACACATCCTTTATTGAGTTTTGGCACATGTTGCCATAAAGCAGTGCATACGTTCTTAGTAAATTAAAACAGAAATATTAATTTCATGTTTACTTAGCAACTTGGAAAAAACTGATGCTAAATTAGATTCAGACAATATACGTGGTCTAGCTCACGGCTGCAATGTAGAAATCAAGACTGAAACATGTTTGTCTCCTCGTATGTTTTTGTTTTTTATCCCTAGGTGGTTTTATATACTTAGTGTGTAATTTTCTTTTCATTTCAGCTGCAGGATAGAATTAGTGATTTAGAAAAGGAGCGGGAACTTTTAAAGGAAAACTATGATAAACTTTATAACAGGTAAATCGTGATTCCATGTGTTCTCTCCTTCTCTTGTTTGAGATCTTTTCTATCAAAACACTGAATGTCAGAAAACCTAATATTGATGAAAGAATTAGCCACAGCTGATTGCAAGAAAGCTATACATGTAACAAAAGAAAAATAAGCTTTTTTTAAGGGATTGGTAATAAGTTCTTTAACCTGAACAGCAGTCTGTTACTAAGAAACTATCACTTTGTTGTCAGGACAAACTGCTCTCATTTCTTGAACACAGACTGCAAGTGTGCAGGCACTGTGATAAATACCCTGCTTGTGCATTGGTATAAATTCCTTACAGCAACTTGGAAATGCAGGTATTGTTAATGCCCACTTTGGAGAAATTGAAAATAAAATAGAATTAGGGAAATTTACCTGAGTTCTTAAAGCTATGAAGTAATAGAGATCATATTTGAACTTCTCTTGGTCTCTTCAAGCCCTTGTTTGTTCTGCTCGGCTACCCAGCCTGTTAGCTGAGCCTAATTCCGTTGATGAGAAGTAAAGGTGTTAGTTTTTTCTGGTTCTTAAAAAGAGAAACACCGCATCTTTATCCTAAGATGTATTTTAGAGAGCTGCTTTCCTTTTTTTTTAAAATCTGCTTCATAATTATGGTATTTTAAAAACTAATCCTTTCTAGTAATGTTAGAAACAAAATTCTGCTCCACAACTCTGTTTAATTAAGTGATACACACGTGTGTGTACTTATAAGTCTGTTCAATGTATGATACCGATAAGTGATAAATACAGATTTACATGTAAGTAAATTTTGTATATATTGACATATATATTTATGTTAGAGCTGATATTCAACAGTTGCTTCTAATTGGTCACATTCTGAAACATCAGAAAATAGCTATCTGATCTAGAGATATAGCTTTAACTTTTTAACTGGGTTTTGTTTGATATGTTTTGTAAGCTAAATTTACATCTTACAAATTAAACAAGTAGCAAGGAGAGGCTTTTATTTTGGTTTACTTTGAGAAAATACCTAAATTAATGTGACATGTCATTGTATAGGATCACCTGCGTTGCTTATCCTAGTGTTAACTATCTTTGCACAGTGGCTTATTATATTAAAGGTGACCAGTAGCAGGTTCAAACGTCAAAGTAACATCCTGGGCTCTCCAGCGAGGACAGACTGGCAAAAACTCTTCATGTGAAATTTCCCTTGGACCCCCTTCCAGACCATGTGGCCCTAGTGCTTTGTTCTGGTCCCACTCTCATCAGCCCTGATTAATTTTATGTAAAGCATTTATTATCCTATTGTATCTGTCTCTACAGAATAATGCATAGGTTTATATTGATATATGCCTGTTTGGTAGTTGTATGTTTGAAATCTTAAAATTTCATTGTATAGATCACACAATCACCATATAATATGGCAGAGAAAATGTTATCCCCATATCTTATAAATGAGGGAATTAAGACTCAAGAAAAATTAAGAAACCTGTACAGAGTCAGTTTCAGCATTGCTGAAACCCCAGTATAAGACTAGAATCCATTTCTTCTGAACCTGAAACTTGATTTTTTTTTCCCTATGTCTATCTCTCTGATTTTAATTGCAATGGAAAATTATATGTGCAAGAGCGAAACATTCATGGAATAATAGAACTCTCATAGATTTTGAAATTTTTATTAATTTATAAATATTTATCTTAACGTCTTATAATTTCAAGTAATTTAGCATGAACTTAATACATGTGTATAAGTGCCATTTGGTCATTACTTTTACATTTTCTACTCCCCTTCAGTATGAGAATCTACTGAATATACTTTCTTGTAATAAAAAACATTAAACTTTAAAAAAAAAAAAACATTAAACTTTGTTGGGAATAATGCATAAATGACATTTTAAGAAAGGCATGTTTTTCTCAGTTTATCATCATGAAATTTATCTTTCCATATTAGAAGGTGATCTAAGAGTGTAAATCTGACTTTGGAGGGTTTTAGTTTAGTGTTTTGTGCTTGAGCAACCTTTTTTTCCCTGCCACATTAAAAACAGACTTCATTATGCTGCTTACACTTGAATTTTGTGTGAAGTGTGTAGAAGTAAATGGGTATAATGAGTGTCAAAACATTTGTGTCAAAAAAAAAATGTCACTTAGGGACAAAATCCAGCAAGCACACATGATAGTAAATAGGACTATAAAATTCTCTAATACAGTTTTTTAAATATATAATGTGTTTTCAGAAGCGTAGTTGAAAAAACTCTACAAAAATCAACATCCTCGCCAGGATTCTTTACAGCTCTTGGATTTCATGGCAGTGTTATTCATTGTTGCCAATAAGTAAGGCTCATCACAAACTACATATATTCCCTGTTTGGTTAGTCATAGTGATAGCATGTTTTTAAGAGGGGAGCATTTGTTTGTTATTCAGAATTGGCTGGTTTTCAGTAGAAAAATGTGATGTGCAGATTGCATTCTCATCTTCCTTTTCAAATGGTATTTTGAATGTGTTTATTACTTGACATATGACATATTAGAGAAACATCTGGTAAGATAAAATCTTCATGCTAGTATTTGGTATGAGCCATTTTTAATATGTCAAAACATTTTTGATACTTTGCCAAGCAATGAGTATAACTTTAAGAAATGTTCATTAAAATTTTTTGCAATTAAATCTTTCAATTTGGTCAGAGAGAAAAGCTATACTATAATATAGTAAAGCTGTGTCCCATTTTTGAAATTAGTATATAGTTTTAGGGTAATGCAGCTGATGAATGCAATAGTCCCTCAACTATAATGTATATCAGTAACCTGAAAACAGTGAAATGGAGGTTTAACCCCCCCTGTGAAACCTCCCCACCTGCCCTTGTCCCTCACCCCCAACACCATTCAATTCAGATTCAGCCAATTTGAGTTTTAAATCCAGAGACTCTCTTAAAGGTGATTCTAAGGTATTAACTCCTGAGAGACACTAATCCAATGCATATTTAAAAGAAGAGTTGGTCCAGTTTCTGAAGATGATAGTAACCATTTTAAGAATTGAATGATTCAAGTTTTTACAACGTGATAGTCATCTAATATCCAAAATTTAAGGGCATGCTACTGACCATCCATAGAGTCTCTGTGTTCTATTTCTGTAAATCGAACACCTGACCCCCTATAATCTTCTAAGAAACATGGAAGCTCATATGATCCTAAATGAGCACTTTGTGCTTCTCAGAAATCAAACTGGGTACATTGGGGCAATCATTTTTCCTTTAGTAAGTGAAATATCCCCATGTTAATATGCATTTAATTTCCATTAGGCCTAACTAAGGTACCTATGGATTTCCTTATGGAGGATTAGAGCTTATTCTTCCCTATCTCTCACATTACGATGCCCTTGAACATTGGAATAAAAGGAATTCCTTCTGTAAGAAAAAAGACTTTAGGGAAGAGGTGAATTCTTCAGCTCTTTTTTTTTTTAATCTTACCATGTTGTTGATCAAGGGTGTGTACTTACAGTATGCTGACCCATGACTGCCAGTGGACATGCCAGTGACCACAGGAACCAATGGGCATTCCATTGCAGATGGATTCTTTATCACTCCAGCAACATAATGTAACAATGAAATGTGCACAAAGACCAACTATGATCCCTTCCTCAGTTGTCACTGTAGGCAATGTACAAAAACATTTTCATGAATAAAGGGTTCTCAAAGACTGTTCACATATGCAGATTTAATCATGTACACAGCCTCTACAAAGAAAATGGAGCCAGATGTGGTTTACCATTTATAGTTACACAGATGGCTCCAAGCATAGAGGAATACAGTAAATTCAAAAGGAATTCCTCATGAAACTCCAGTGGAATGTAATCCTAAATTTAGAGGGAAGATAGCAGTGGACTAAATTCAGAGTGACTTATGCTGATTTACACTAGTATTTTGTGGGTTTGGAAAAACCAGGCTGCTAAATTGTTCTTAATTTAAACACATACAGCTTCTGATGTTTCTGCCAGATTAACTGTTGGTGATCTTTTTGCTGGTACTAATGCTATTGGAATACTACTGTTTCTAATTTTTAGCAGCTGATATAATGTATGGTTGTGCCTATTTCATCATGCTAATTTTTTTTTCCGGGTAGTACATGTTTTTAATAATATAAAACACACACACACATGCATACACACATATACACTCACGTATATGCATATTTTTATGTGTTTGGTATACATAATTTGACCAGACATGGAAATATATTTGTGTAAAAAAATGAAAATGTAAGGGGATATTCTTTACTTCAGTATTTAAAGTACATATTTGGATTTCATTTAAACCTAGGTAACTCTACCTTTGATAAAATTAACATGAAACATTGATATATCAGATCCATGTATTTTTTTAAGGTTCCATATGTGAAATGAGAATACTGATAGAAAAAACAGATGTCATATTTAGAGAAACTTCTAGAATTCTATTTATTTTTAAGGTCATGTTATTTTAAATGCAATAAAAACATTCAAACTGTAAAATAAATACACAGTTTTTTGTTCTTTTGAAAGATATGTCTCCCAGAAAAGTATCTCTTTTGGAATAAAACCTCAGACTAGCCGGGGGGGGGGGGGGGGGGGGGGGGGGGGGGCAACATTTACGGCAATTTTCAGTAACAAGTTTCGGCAATTTTCAGTAACAAGTTTCTTTTCCATTTGTTTCATCATCAGTTCAAAACCAGATTTAGTAAATTTCTGCTTCCTTTACTGGGTTTAAAAATAAGTAGAAGGGTCAAAGCTGCTGATAATTATTCAGTCATATCAAGGCTCACAGATAATAGTTTTCTGCTGAAATACAAATCAAGGTCAGTTTTTCCAAAACCTGGTTATCACCTGGGGAACTTTATAAAACTATGAATTCCTGGGCCCCAGGATCTGCATTTTTAACCTAGCACCAGTGTTTTAGGCCAGTATTTGGAAACCAGTGACCTAAACAAATGTTTACTGTATACCTTCTGTATACTACTTGGTTATTTTGCAGCTGATTCTTCCAGTGTCCTGTGTCTGATCATTAGTAGATTTTTATGATAGTTTAAACTGCTACTTTTATTAATGAATAATAATTCTATCTGTAACATTATTATCAAGGTCCTCTCACTGGGTTCTCACCCCAATCATGTGTAACAGTGTAAAACTGGTTGTTCTTAGCCTGCTGCTGTTTGCTTTTTAGGAAAAAAATTATATGATCACTGCTGTTTAATATCAGAATCGCCACATTTTGTGGATATGTTTTTATCACAGACTCTTTAAAAGTTCAAACTCTAGAATTAACGATCAGGTGGAGAGTCCCATTTCTCTGTATTAAGAGGGTGCATTCGTGGGAGAGGATGGTTTTGTCTGAGGTCTACTGCTGAGGTTTGGAATTGTGGATTCCTTTGGACTATGTACAGTATCTGAATTCCTTTAGTAGTCCCACAAAAGCTGCACACTGCCAACTTTTCTGACTTTAGAGCTCTAAATTAAGGCCAGTTCCTTTGCTCATCCCACAAACTCTTTCATGTTCCCTAACCGCAGCCTGAGAAAGGCGCCTTGGTTTCAACAGCAGCAGACCAGCATATGTTTACTTAATTCCTAAGACATGATGACAGTGGTCTCTGTGCCACTAAAAGCTTTTCTCTTTATTATTTTCGGTTGACGCTGATTTCCAAGCTTTCCCTGCCTGTCACGTGTGTCTTGCAGTGCCTTCAGTGCCGCCCATGAAGAGCAATGGAAGTTAAAGGAACAGCAGCTGAAAATACAGATTGCTCAACTCGAGACAGCCTTAAAATCCGATTTAACAGACAAAACTGAAATCCTTGACAGATTAAAAACTGAAAGAGGTACATATGAAATGACTACTGACTTACTCATTTCGAACATGCATGTTATTCATCGTTATTCACTGACTTGATAAGTACCCATTGTGGTGCCTGTTGCTTCGCCAGGCACCTTGCTGCCTACTGGGGACACAGCCGGTATGAAGAGTCATTCGCTTTTATGAGTTTAGTGCTTGCTGCAAATTTCCCTTTACTCAGCTTAGCATACATGCCAAACAAATTAGTTTTCCTCAGAGTTACTCTTGTTCAGGTTGTCTTTAGTTTGTTTAATTTTCCTAAATTTATTCAACTCAGCAAGTGCTTGCTGATTGAGCACCAGTATGTGCTAGGCATTATTCTAAGTTCCAGGGATCCAGCAACGAATAAAACAAAGACCTAGTCCTCATGCAGCATAAATTTGAGAGGGAGAAACTGATAGTAATTAAATAAATATGCAGTACATCAGGTGGTGGCAAGTGCAAAGGGGGAAAAATGGCAGTGGAAGACAGCCGAGAAGGGCGGAAGTCTCTCTCGGCTGTTTTTGATCTGGCAGACAAGGAAGACCTCTCTAATAGTGAAATGTCGAATTCTACTCTGTGACAGAGAACTTAAACACAGAAGCCTTGTCAAGATGTCCCTGCTAAAATAATAATCATTAATAAGTTACACTTTATGAGTCCCAGATCTCACCCTTCTTGTCTCATAGAAGTAAAATAATTTATACTAAAGTAGATGTCTGCTCTACTATCTTATACACACGTATACTCACAAATGCACAACCAGGAAAGTGAATTATTTGCTCCAAGTGTTGTACGTGTTTGCTCATCTGCTAGATAAACCCACTGATTAAGGTTGCTCCTTTTGAACATTTGCAGTTCAGTTGCATGAGAACATTTAAATGTTTAATACGGACTCAGTTAAAAAAAACAATTACATATCTAGGCAGTATTCTCTATATTGATTTAGATCACACTGCCATATTTTGTTAACTCTAAGAAAGATTTTTTTTCCCATTTTAATATCTCTGAATTTGAGAAGCATCTTTTTAGCATCATTAAAAAGGTGATAACATTTTTTTAAATTATGGTCTGATTTTTTTTTAGCATTTTAAGAAGTCTGAAATTGGAGCACATCTTGTAATCAATGGGGTGTTAATCTCAATGAAATATATATGCAGTATTTATATTTACCAAGTGGTTAAATTTGATGGCAGATGGTTTCTGAGTTTTTTTCTAGAAGATTGTGAGTAGAATAAAATGGTGACATGATTTCTGACTGGGTGGATATTTTAAAGTTTCTACGTCAAAGATATATAGTTCCTGATTTTAATGTGTAGCATTTTATACCTAACAGAGTGCTTTGTTTAGTAGTTGCTCAATAAAGTCTTCCACCAAAGTAGAAGTTCTCTATATTTCCTCTCTGTTCGTTCTAAAGGAAAGAGAAATGAAATAAACCTTTCTCCTTTGCTTTCTGTTCTTCCCTAGATACCCAAATTTCCAAACTCTCATCTTTTCACATTTACATTGTTCTCTGGAAAGAAACTCTTTTAAGAGGATAGAATCTTAGTGGTCTTTTTTTGTTGTTGTTAAGAAAACCTATTTATTGCTCTTGGATTAATTCTGGGGGTTCTTATAAATTTTTAAAACAACAATTGCTAAGTTATTTTAATGCAACTAGTGCATTCCTTATCTTTTTTTCTTACTGGTTCTTAAGTCTTTTCAGATTTTTTAAATAATGAAAATAACTCATGTGCATTATTAAAAAAGAAGAGTCCAATAAACAAAAAAATGTCTTCTAAAAGTCACTCAATCCCACAACCCACAAAATAATCACTATTATTTATATATGTCTTTCCAGAGTTGTTTCTATAAGTATACATGTAATTTAATGTGCTTTTTAAAAAAGTATATGGTAAATCCACATCATCATTCATAATGGCTGTCATAGTTTTCCAGTGTGAGGATCTGCCATAGACAGTTTAACAGCCGTCTATTGATGAATTTTTAAATAGCTTCAGCTTTTTTAAGTATCATGAACATCTTTCTGCACAGATCTTTACACATTTATCCAATTATTTGCTTAAGAAAAACTGCTAGAACCAAATCTGTTTTTTTTTTTAGTTCAACTTATTTTAGTTATTTTTGCTTGAATACCTGAAATTTACAGTTCTACTAGTTTCAAGTTTTTGTTTCTTTGTGAGAATGTTCAGATAGATTATAAGAAAAATAATACAGCCTTTAAACAATTTTTTTCCAGGAAGTATTAAACCAAAAATTGAATTTATCTATTTAAGGAAACCTTTTTAATATTTAGAAAATTCCTTTTTGTATTACAGATTTTGAAATTGTTTCATTTTACTTTGAAGTCTCTTCACACATTTACTTTCTTATGTATCAAGTGTTCTCTGCCAGAAGATGTTTCCCTGGCTTCTTGTAGTCATTCATCTAACTGGCAAATTATTTTTAGAGAATACTCACCTCTTTATTCAAGGTACAAATTAGTTTCAGATTGTGTGAATACGTGGGGGAAGGATATGTAAATGCAGTTTGCATTTGGTTAATGCTTAAATTAACTGCATGTGTTTAAGGGCCTGCTTTTGAAAGTTCCTTTCTATCTTTAGCTGAAATGCATAATTCAGCATAATACATATGGTTATATTGATCACAGCTGAAGATATTAGCACAAAGGAGCTCTGAAAATTGTTTAGTTGAATTGTTCTCTGCACTCTGCTTATTAATGGTGTGCTCGAAGAACATAATTTTAAAAGAGTGAAATGTTATCTCATTTGAATAAAATGCTGTTTAGCTTAACCTGCTTTTTGTCAAATCATAAGGTAAGGAGGTTATTTTTCATCTTGTACAGAGTGCTTTGATTTTTCATATTATAATTCAGCAAGTCTATTTCCTCTTTGAACTATAATGTCTCCGTACTTTTAAAGTTCCAGGAGTTATATCCCCCAATAAACAGTTTAAGAAAGGAAAAATATAGTAGATAATTCTACATAAAATTCTACAGAGAGAAAGTTGTTGTTACTCAGTAATACCTTCTCCCATTAATAAATTGTTTTCACACTAATAAAGCCTTGGTTTTAAAAATAACCAGTGAAGTGGGGATGTGGTTGTTGAAACAAAAGTCAGTAAAGGAAGGAACATTTGAATAAGTTTATTTACACCAGTAACATATACCCTGCTCTGAAAAGTTGAGAGACCAGAAAAACTAGAGCATAGAAGTAATATATACTGCATCTGGATGGAGCAGTCCAGATGGAGCAGTCATATCCTTACACTTTAGGTCCCCCTCAGAACCCCTAAAAGTTTCACTGGCCAGAGAAGGAAATTACATTATCCCTAGGACCTTGGTTTTACATCTTTCTCACTACATTTACCTTCTTTTTGTTACCTAGTCTGGATTTTGTTTTAACCTGATCAACATCAAATAAAGGGTTTCACATTATTGTTTTACTCTCTGACCAAAAAAGCAAATTTATCTCATAATAACTCACATTTATTATTAATCCTAATTTTTAGTTTAGAGATAAATATTTGAGCTTTACCTTAAAATTTTTCAAGTATTGTTCACATTGGAAAATTCTTTCATTTAGTTCACCCAATAGTAGCAGTTTATACTCTAGGATAACCTTTGAACCTTTCATCAATAAGAAAAATATTTACATATTTGATATTTAAATGGTTTCACATACCCTAGGGTAACTTTTCTTCTTAGTTTGCCAGAAATATGTCATATTAAAAATATTCTAATTTAATCCATTTCTTCTTAACTGTGTGATTTACAGTTTTTGCTTATATGTAGCATTTATGTCTTGGGAACGCAAAGCTTTATGAAAGTTAGAAACATCTTTGTATAAAGTGCAGTCAGTGTGCAAATGTATTCATGTAAGAAATTCTTGGTAAATATGTTGATTTCCCTTTTTTTTTTAAGAAAAGGAAACAAAAATGTACAACTTGAGTTGAGGACTTATGATAACCATAAATCTCTGTGAGCACGATGAAATTAGTAGAGACACTTTGGATGACATGGTTTAGAGTCAGTCCACAGGGAGACAACAGAGGAGAATACTTGACCACCACAACGATCTCTAGTGGAGAAGACACTTAAGAACATAGGACTGAAGGATAGATTTGTTAGCTAGCCATTATGCTTTTTTTTAAGTTAAGCATATTTAAGGCAAAGGGTAAAAAATTCGACTCTCTATGGATTTGCTGTCTTCTGTAGCTCTTCCCTGTACCCCAGCTTGTGGGTCCTAGTGAATAAGCACATAGGCAAGGGTAACCTATCTCCATCCCATAATGATAGCTCTGAGTCCATGTCCTAATTAATATCATGAACTCAATGAATAAAGAATGCCCATGAATTATTATTGATACTACCATGCACTGGTTGAGAATCCATTTCTCTCACCTTAACAGAGTTTTTAAAAAATGGGGTTGATGATAATTATGGATCCAGAGTTATTATCAGAGAAATTATCTTGTTTTAATTAAAAAAGACCTTATGCTAAATAGGGAAAAGATAACTCAAGAAAGTCGATTTTAAGAACACTAAAAGACACAATTTTTTTTTTTTTGCATGCCTTTCAGGACCCTTAATAAGTAAGTAAAAGTCATAGATTTAGAAACATATTTTCTTAGGTATTTTAGATAGTATGTTCCTTTGAAGTCCCAGAGGCACAATTTCCTTATATTAATACTGTGAACCTCAGTCTTAAGTTTCTGATAAGCCAGTGAATCATATGGTAGACACATGATAGTGTGTGTTTCTTCCTCACTCCCCTGCTGCCTTTGTCTAAGGTGTGAGCTTAATTTCCTCTCTGGCCAGAACAATACTAGCTCAAGCTGGGTGTGTATCACAAGTTAAGTTAACTTAAAATGTGTTCTTCTACCTCTTTCTCACTTAACTTTCTAATTGTGTTGACTTTATTTTTAAGACCAAAATGAGAAAATCAGTCAAGAAAATAGACAACTCCAGTTACAGTACCTGGAACAAAAGCAACAACTTGATGAACTTAAAAACCGCATGAAGTTTTACAACCAGGTGAACCATTTTCTTATTTAGAAAATGAACTCCAAATTTTTATCTAACTACTTTATGCGTCAAGAAAACACTGTACCACGAAGCAACAGAATACAAATATACAACTTAGTTTATTAACCCATGGTATCTGGCAGCTTATGTTCCATGAGGGTAATCTGCGTAGTTGGAATATCTCTTGTACTTTCCATGAATATCTCATGGTGAGCTTTTACTTACTCTGTCTTTTGCAGGAGAGTGATATTAATGCTGATGAACTGAGTGAAGCTCTCCTGCTTATAAAGGTAACTTTCTAAACTTCACCATGAATTTCATGTCTACATATAAGTGTTTCAGCATAATGATGACCCTTATCTGCAGAATGAATTATTCAGGAAAGTGGTCATTTAGGTGACATTTAGTTATAGCATATACATATTTCATAATGACATCAAAATCACATTAAAGTAGACCTCAAAAACTCATGTTTAAAGCACTTTCTCCAACTGTAACAAACATTTCACTTTTATGTGCCCCACTATAAGACTAATTAACAATTTTCTGTCCTATGAGACATTGGTGCACCCTATTATCTTAAGTAAAATACTGAATTATACATGTCACCAGAAGATATTTTCCAGTTCTAGAATATTCTGTTATTTATAAGGAGACACACAAAAATACATTTCTTTTCTTTTAGGTCATCACAGTGTAGATTTTAATCAAATGAAGAAATAGAAATCAATGCACTTGATTCTTTTTTGCATCATGGAGTAATAAACTGTTTTTCTGTTTCTCTGTAATTGTTCCAAATATCTATCCAAATATTGTATTCTATATCAGGACTGCTTTATTCCTAATGGAAAATGAAAATCTATCTGTTTTCAGTTAATGATTTCTTGCTATATCTGTGTAATTCACAATTACATTTTAGAAACTATTGTTTTGGTAATAAAACATGTTTTGTTTTAGGCTCAAAAATCACAAAAAAATGGAGACCTTTCATTTTTAGAAAAAGTAGACAGTAAAATTAATAAAGATCTAGAACGGTCCATGAAAGAGCTGCAAGCAACTCATGCAGAAACAGTGCAAGAACTTGAAAAGACAAGAAACATGTTAATTATGCAACATAAAATTAATAAAGATTATCAGGTACTGTAATACACTAAATCCAGAAGATAGGTTTCCTATAATATTCTACTGATGATTTGCATTTTAAAGCAGTATCATCTACTATCATCTATTATAAATTGTCATGTGTTACCACATGCTCGGAATTTAGCCTTGTAACTGGATACTTAGACTAAAGAGTTCTAAAACAAATAATTTTAAGTCCTTGGTTTTAGAGAGTGAACTGTGGTGATGAATTCCCCCTTTACTAGTGTTAGCACACTCTGCAGCTGAGTTATAGTTTCTCCTAAGGTCCTGCCACAGCCATGTTTATATTAGCTTTTAACTAATGGGAATATCACTCCTTAAAAGGAATCCAGAGTTGTGTGGATTTCACTCCTAATTAATGAACATCATCAAGCATAATTTTCTAAACTGTAAGCTCTTTGAAGTCAGGAAACAATAGTTTACAGCTCCTGGTATCCCCAGGATCTAAAATCTGCTTGAATCATAGTTGCTTTAAAAATTTTTTTTAATGGAACAGATCCTAAGTAATGAAGCTGTTTATCTGTATTTTATTTAGATGGAAGTTGAGGCAGTGACCCAGAAGATGGAAAATCTGCAGCAAGATTATGAACTTAAAGTGGAACAGTATGTTCATCTTCTTGATATCCGGGCTGCACGCATCCAGAAACTAGAAGGTACAGTGTGCACAGTTCTTTGTCCATGGTGACTAGAGGAGTGGATTTTTACAGCAGTTGAAAATGTCATCCAAGTGTACACTCACAATTTCTTTTTGCTCTTTTTTTCCCCCAATTTATTAACAATAATAGTAGTTTACCAGAAAGGCTGATTTTATCTGATACTTCTCTACTCAAGAATGCCCTACTGCTTTTTTAATTTGGTGTCACAGGCAAGATTTCAGAGTACTTCATAAAGTACCACAGACTAAATTTAAGCACCTCATTTCTAATTTCTCTTGCCTCTCAGCCAAAAAGTCTGCTGCTTGCTCTTGGTCAGATTCATCTTACTCTGGCCCACCACCAGGCCTTTGTCTGCTCCAACTGAACCTCCTTTCTTCTCTCACTCCAAGATATAACCCTTCCCCACTTCAAAATCTAACTCAGTGCATGCCTGTGTCGGGAAGCTGGCTCCCATTACTCCTAGCCACCCCTCTCCTTGAAATGCCCCCACAGTGGTTTGCAGACTTTAGCAAGTAAGAAAATAACATTGGGAACTTGTTTCATAGGTAGCTTCCTGGGTCCTACTCCTAGAGATCCTGGAGCCTGTGATTCTGTATATTTAGAAATAATTCCAAGCAATTCAGATACAGGGATAAGACTATACTTTGAAAAAGACTACCTCAGCACTTACCACTTTTGCTCACACATACTCAAGGGACTTGGGTTTGGGTGGACTCCTGGAGTTGGTGATGGACAGGGAGGCCCGGCATGCTGCGGTTCATAGGGTCGCCAAGAGTCGGACATGACTGAACAACTGAACTGAACTGTACTTAAAAGATGTGTTTGGAGATTGTATTATATGTGTTCTTCACCATTGCAGTTTTGCATATTCTCTATGACTACAGTATATAAATTCTCCAATGATAAATACTTTGTCTCTCTTTCATGTTCTCTGCCATGCAGCACTTAAACTCGGTAATCTATGCCAGCAGTAATTTTGCACTCTTAGAGATCACTGAGAATCCAAAAAGCATGAGTTTATATGGGTTATACTTAAGATATTTACCATATTAGAAATTAAAAATGAGAAATTTTAAAAATATTTGTCATGCTAAAATAATAATAATAAACCCAATACATATTTAACATAAATTATAGTATTTATTTTTTAAAAGCTGCATTTTTCATACCAAAAAAACATTGAGACAAGTGACACTGTTTTAAACTTTTTAAATTGTTTAACATTTTTGCAAGTCTTTTTAGTGTCTGTCTTAATAGAAAACAGCTGGGTGTTTATATCTGCTTCTGCAGTCAATCGGTTATGATATCACACATCCTGTAGATTCTGGGAAACCCTATTATACATTTGTAAGAGAATAAGAATGAGAAAGGCAAATAACATCTTAGTATTATTTTAAAAATAGTTTTAACCTCACAGACCTCCAGAACAGCCTCAGGAACCCTCAAGGGTTCCCAGACCACACTCGGAGAACCACTGCTCTAAGTAGAAGAATTCAATAAATAATCTATCTGAATGAACAGGGTTTCTGAAAGTCAAAGAGCATGTGTTCCTTTTATTTCAAGTAGTATTCAATAAAAATTTGCTTAATGAAATTTTCATGAATAACAGGAAGGTCACATAGTTTGAGATGTTCATTCCTTTCAAGTGTCACTAAGTCTTTAGCAATATATTTTACTTGTTTCCTAAATTCATTGATTAATTCCATAAACATGCTCATGTTCCTAACATATCCTAAGCAAAGTGCTAGGCAGTGAGAATACAAATAGGAAAAAAGCTCAAACTCACAAGATGTCAACAAGTAAGTAGACACACTTTACTGTGAAGAGTGTGAAGTTAGGAAAATGAAAAAGCTACCTAGGAAACATTGAGGAGAGAATGCCTGTTTGTATCTGAAGATTCAGGGATGACTCCGCACAGTAGGCTTGGAGTCTTTAATAATGACAGAATTCACCACTAAATAAAAGCAGTGAAAGGCATTCCACGCAGTAGATGAGGCAGGTAAAAATGCCCCAAATGTGAAGCACCACCATTGATTTGAGAAACTGCATATGATTTCATCAGTTTGGAACTCAGGATTGGTAAAGGAGGAAAACTTGGAGATACAACTGGAAAGAACCAAATGCTGAAAGCCGTGTTCGCCACCTGCATGAGTTTGAACCTTATTAACCTAGAGAAGCACCAAGGAATCTTTGGGTAGGAAGTAGTACACAAAACCACATTTTGGAGACTATGCTATAGGTTTTGGGAAGAATGAGTAAAATTTGAAGGAATGAAGAAGTTTGGGCTCCATTAATAATCTAGGTAATAAACACTCTGGGTGTAAGTAAGGTAGCATTAGTGGAGGTGGAGAAGACAGGGACAGATTTGCTAAAGACTTAGGAAATATTTTTGAATAGCAGTGACCCTACAGATGTGGGGAGCGCAAAGCCAAAGAGCAACCTAGGGTGACTCCATGGTATCCAGCTTAGGCAGCTGGATGTAGGCTAACACATTCACTTGGAATTCAAAGTCCAGAAATAACTCGAAGAGAATATGAGTCATTCTCCTTTAGGTGTATTAAGTTTGATGTGCCTAGAGAGTATCTAGATAGAGGGCTCAGCAAGCCACTTAATATGTGAGTCTGTTATTTAGGAAAAAAAATCTCAAAAATAGAAATATCGAGTCTTCAGTATATTGATAGTAACAGAAGTCATAAAAGGGGATGGGATTACTAATTATTAGAGATGGAAATAAAAACTACAATGAGGTACCACCTCACAAAAGAGCCATCATCAAAAAGTCTACTAATAACAGGGCTTCCCTGGTCCAGTGGTTGAGACTCTGTGCTCCCAATGCAGGGGGCTCAGATTCAATCCCTGTTCAAGGAACTAGATCCCACATGCTGCAGCTGAAGATCTGCATGCCACAACTAAGACCTCATGCAGCCAAATAAATAAAAAAAAATTTTTTTAAGTCTACAAATAACAAATATTGGAGAGGGTGTGGAGAAAAAGGAATCCTCCCACACTATTGGTGGGAATATAAGTTGGTGCATCCACCTTGGAAAACAGTATGAAGGTTCCTCAGGAAACTAAAAACAGAATCACCATATGACCCAGCAGTCCCCCTCCTGGGCATAAACAGAGTGAATTATGATTCGAAAAGATATATGCACCCCTATGCTCACAGTATCACTGTTCACAGTAGCCAAGCCATGGAAACCACCTAAATGTCCATCAGCAGAGGAGCAGATAAAGATGTGGTGCATAGATACAATGGTGTACTGCCCAGTCATAAACAGACAAAAGAATGCCTTTCGCAGCATCCTGGATACAGCTAGAGATGATCACACTAAGTAAACTAAGTCAGAAAGAGAAAGACAAACACCATGCAGCATCACTTATATGTGAAATCTAAAATATGACGCAAACAAACCTGTCTACAAAGCAGAAACAGAATCACAGACGTAGAGAACAGACATGGTGGCCAAGGGGGAGGGGAAGGGGCAGAAGGGTGGACCAAGAGGTTGGGGATCATAGATGCAAACTATTACATTTAGAGTGGAAAACCAACGAGGTCCTTGTATAGCACAAGAAACTGTATCCAGTCTCCTGGGATAAACTGTAGAGAAAAAGAATGTATATATGTGTATACCTGAGTCACTTTGCTATACAGCAGAAATTAGCACAAGAGTGTAAGTCAACTATATTTCAATTTAATTAATTAAAAAATAAACAGGGATACAGTTACTCATGAAACATAGACTAAAAAACGGATAAAAACAGAAGCCTAGCAAACCAGCAGAGAAACCCTTAAAGAATGAGAAGAGTGGTAGGAGGAGAAGCAGGGCAGATGAGACATGGAATCCCACAAAAGTTCACGGAAGAGGATGTGGTCTTCATTGTCAATTAAGCAAGGAAATCAAGTAACACAGGAAATAAGTAACTCAGCAGTAGCCACAGGGCTGGAAAAGGTCAGGTTTCATTCCAATCCCAAAGTAACACGGGACCAAAGTCCATTCACTCTAGAAATCAGTTGGTTATTGGTGACTTTTTCTGGAGTAGTTTCACAAGAAAAGTAAAGCAGATGCTTTTCACAGGAGATGGAAGAGTGTCTGTTACATGAGGAATGGGAGACACAAGTAGACATTACTCTTTTTAGAAGTTTGGATGTAACCTGGGGGAAAACATGTATTTAGAAAGAGACATATCTTTTTATTTTTTTATTGAAATATAGTTGATTTGCAATATATTAGTTTCAGAGGTACAGCATAATGATTCAGTATTTTTGTAGATTATACTTCACTATAAAATATTACGAGATAATGGCTATAATTCACTGTGCTATGCAATATACCCTTGTTGCTTATCTATTTTATACATAGTAGTCTGTATCTGTTAATCCCATACTCCCTAGTTTGTCCCTCTACTTCCTTCTCCCCTTTGGTAACCACAAGCTTTTTTCTATATCTGTGAAGTCTGCTTCTGCTTTACATATATATTTGTATCATCTTTAGGTTCCACGTATAAGTGATATCATACACTATTTGTCTTTCTCTGATTTATTTCACTAAGTATAATATTCTCTAGGTCCATCCACATTGCTGCAAATATCAGAATTTCATTCTTTTTATGGCTGAGTAATACATATGTGTGTGTGTGTGTGTGTGTGTGTGTGTGTGTGTGTGTGTATGTGTGTATATCAATCACATCTTCTTTATCTGTTCATTTGTTGATGGGCACTTAGGTGCCTCCAGGTCTTGCCTGTTGTAAATAGTGCTACTATGAACATTCATTGAATCACAGAGAAAACAAAGGAATTCCAGAAAACCATCTACTTCTGCTTCATTGACTATGCTAAAGCCTTTTTGTGGATCACAACAAACTGTGGAAAATTCTTAAAGAGATGGGAATACCTGACCACCTTACCTGCCTCCTGAAAAACCTGTTTGTAAGTCAAGAAGCTACAGTTAGAACTGGACACGGAACAATAGACTGGTTCAAAATTGGGAACGGAGTACATCAAGGCTGTATATTGTCACCCTGTTTATTTAACTTGTATACAGAGTACATCATGTGAAATGCCAGGCTGGATGAATCACAAGCTAAAATCAAGATTGTCAGGAGAAATATCAACAACCTCAGTTAAGAAGATGATAACACTCTAATGGCAGAAAGTAAAGAGGAGCTAAAAAGCCTCTTGATGAGGGTAAAAGAGGAGAGTGAAAAAGCTGGCTTAAAACTCAACATGCAGAAAAACTAAGATCATGGCATCTGATCCCATCACTTCATGGTGGCAGATAGAAGGGAGAAAAGTGGAAGCAGTGATCTTATTTTTGGGGGGCTCCAAAATCACTGTGGGTACACCCATGACATTAAGACACTTGCTCCTCAGAAGGAAAGCTGTGACAAACCTAGACAGTGTATTAAAAAGCAGAGACATCACTTTGCCAACAAAGGTCTGTATAGTCAAAGCTATGGTTTTTCCAGTAGTCATGTATGAATGTGAGATGAGATTTGGACCATAAAGAAGACTGAGCATCAAAAAATCAATGCTTTCAAATGGTGATGTTGGAGAAGACTCTTCACAGTCCCTTGGACTGCAAGGAGCTCAAACCAGTCAATCAGAAAGGAAATTAACCCTGAATATTCATTGGAAGAACTGATGCTGAAGCTGAAGCTTCAGTACTTCGGCCACCTGATGGGAAGAGCCAACTCACTGGAAAAGACTCTCATCCCTCATGCTGGGAAAGATTGAAGACAAAAGGAGAAAGGGGCAGCAGAGGATGAGATGGTTAGATACCGACTCAATGGACATGAATTTGAGCAAACTCAGGGAGATAGTGAAGGACAGGGGAGCCTGGCGTGCTACAGTCCACAGGGTTGCAAGGAGTCAGACACAACTTAGCAAGTGAACAACAGCGTGAACATTGGGGTGCATGTATTATCTTTTCAATTAGTGTTTTTGTTTTTTCTGGATATGTATCCAGGAATGGAATTGCTGGATTATATGGTAATTTTTATTTAATTTTTCAAGGAACTTCCATACTCCTTACCATAGTGGCTGTACTAGTTTATATTCCCACCAACAGCATACAAGTGTTCCCTTTTCTCCACACCCTCACCAGCATTTGTTATTTGTACACTTTTTCATGATAGCCATTCTGACAGGTGTGAGGTGGTAGCTCATTGTGGTTTTCACTTGCATTTCTCTGAGAATTAGCAATGTTGAGTATCTTTTCATGTGCCTGTCAGCCATCTGTATGTCTTCTTTGGTGAGTTATCTATTCAGGTCTTCTGCCATTTTTAATGAAGTTTTTTGGTTTTTTTTCATATTGGGTTTCATTTTTTTATATTATGTATTTGAGGTGTTAGCCCATTGTAGGTCACATCATTTGTAAATATTTTCCTGAATTCAGTAGATTATCTTCTTGTTTTGTCAGTAGTTTCCTTTGCTGTCCAAAAGCTTTTAAGTTTAATTAGATCCAGTTTATTTAGTTTTGCTTTTATTTCTTTTGCCTTAGGAGACAGATCCAGAAGACATATTGCTATAACTTATGTCAAAGAGTGTTTTGCCTGTGTTCTCTTCTGGGAGTTTCATGGTTTTGGGTTTTACACTTATATCTTTAAACCATTTTGAGTTTATTTTTGTATATGATGTGAGGGAATGTTCTAATCTAGAAAGATATATATATTTTTAAGAGCAACTTTATAGAATTATAATGAACATACTTTATTTTTTTTCCCAGCATAATGGTTTTATTATTTTAAAAAAATTTGTTTAATTCTTTATGGGAAAGTTCAGACATATATGAGTGGAAATAATTGTATGGTAAACTCTGATGTACTTACCACATAGCCAGTCAATTCATAGCCAATCTTTTTTCATCTGTATCCCCAACTCCCTTCTATCTTACCCATATTCTTTTGAAACACATCTCAGATACCATATCATGTCATCAATAAATATTTCAGGATGCATCTGAGGTCTTAAAAAATAACAATACAATTATACCTAAAAATGAACAATAATTTTTTACTATCATAAAATTTCTAATCAGTATTTAAATTTCTGATCATACCACAACTTTTAAAAATGTTCATTTCTTTGGATAAACATACTTTAAATTGCACATCTTTAAAGTGCACAATTTGGGAGTTTGGCATATATATACACCTGTGAAACTATCACCATAATCAAGATAATGAACATATCCATCATCCCCAAAAGTAGAAAAATATATATTTGGATAAACTGACAAGAAGGTAGCAGTGGAAAGAGAAATTGATTTTAAAGGAGAGAAGATAATAGAGCCAAACCAAAGGAGCAAGTGGAATCTAAATATTTACCTCAGTTATTCATTCAAAGGCTTTTTTTTTTTCTTCTTTCTCCTTTTCCCTGGTATATCCTGTATCACCACTTAATTTTTTAACTAAATGATGTCAAAATAAGTGATAGATTTCTTTAAAACACAGTATCAGTTACAGAAAAACAGTGTAGCTGTAGAATTTGATTGGGACTATACACTGCAAGCCCTCAGATTCCCCACCACTTCATATGTGTCTTTGTATCTTTATATGTCAACACCTTAAAACCTCTAAACTGTGTGTCTTCTCTTGCAGCCCAATTAAAGGATATTGCCTATGGCACCAAGCAGTACAAATTTAAGCCAGAAATCATGCCAGATGACTCAGTTGATGAATTTGATGAAACCATTCACTTAGAACGAGGCGAAAACCTATTTGAAATCCATATCAACAAAGTAACCTTTTCTTCCGAAGTTTTACAGGCATCTGGGGATAAAGAGCCTGTCACCTTCTGTACCTACGCTTTCTATGATTTTGAACTACAGACAACTCCCATAGTACGGGGCCTTCACCCAGAATATAACTTTACTTCTCAATACCTCGTTCATGTTAATGACTTATTCTTACAATACATTCAGAAAAATACTGTGACTCTTGAGGTTCACCAAGCTTACAGCACAGATTATGAAACAATCGCAGCTTGTCAGTTGAGATTCCATGAAATTCTAGAAAAAAGTGGTAGAATATTTTGCACAGCAAGTTTGGTTGGTGAGTATAGTCTTACAGACTTCGGCTGTTTGAATCCCTGATTGGTTTCTATATTAATAAGGCATTTCACATTAATATCTTCTCTCACAGATTCAAGGTGCCTTTAGGGTAAGGACAGTGTTCTCTGTCTGATTCAGCTGCCCACTGTTGATTGCACTCTTAAATGTCATTGATAATGTCAGTA
The DNA here is from genome assembly GCF_003369695.1 of Bos indicus x Bos taurus. Taxonomy (NCBI): domain Eukaryota; kingdom Metazoa; phylum Chordata; class Mammalia; order Artiodactyla; family Bovidae; genus Bos; species Bos indicus x Bos taurus. The sequence continues at coordinate 43,833,579 of NC_040093.1, forward strand.
CAATGGCTGTTAATTTTTTAAAGCTTCTTAGTACAAATGTTTATTTACCATGTTGATATCTTTGTTTGATTAAAACATTGATTATAGTATGTTGATCAAATATTTTTTAAAGAGAGTATCATTATCACTGTTACTGAGCACTGCGAATACTGTGATCAGTGATAAATAAGACAGATGAAGCCCCTGCCCTCCTGTAGCTTACCTTCTAGAGGGGAAGACGGGCCGTAAAACTATACACCTATCCTTAGATGTGAAGAAAGATGATCGGAGCAAGAGGCTAAAGAGAGAGATGGAAGGTTGCTTATTGAGATAAGGACTTCCCTACAGGATGACATTGATAAAGAGACCTGAATAAAGATCCATATCAGCCATGGGGCAGCTTAAGCCCATGCACCACAACTAGAGAGCCCGTGTGCTGCAACTGGGACCCACAGCCAAACAAATCCTGCATGTCAGGATCCAGGGGAAGATTGTTTTCAGGCAGAGGAAACAGCAAGTACAAGGGCCTGAGGGAAAAACAAACCTGACCAATTGGAGGAACGTCGAGGAGGCCTGTGACTAGAGCAGAGATGACATTAAAGCAGTAGGCAGGGATCAGATCATGCTGTAGAGCTTTGTGGGTCATGTTTGGACTGTCTTTTTCTCTGACTGAGGCAAGTCATTGTATACTTTTGAGAAGGTGAGGTAAGAGATCACACATAGTTTTTCTTTTTGTTTTTTGTTTGTTTGGCTGTGCTGGGTCTTCATTGCTGCACTCTGGCTTTCTCTAGTTGCAGCAAGTGGGGCTCCTCTCTAGCTGCAGGTGGCTTTTCTTGCTGCGGAGCACAGGCTCACAGGCTTCAGTAATTACAGCACTCGGGCTCAACAGTTGCAGCTCACAGCCTCAGTAGTTATGCTACTTGGGCTTAGTTGCTCCACAGCATGTGGAATCTTCCCGGAGCAGGGATTGAATCCATGTCCTGTGCATTGGCAGGTGGATTCTTATCCACTGCACCACCAGGGAAGTCCAACAACACAGATCCTGGAAGAACCATGCTGGGTGCTGTGGGAAGAATGGTCTATACCGGCCAAGAGGGGGAATAGGACCATTTTCAGGCGATTGCATTAATCTGTGCAAAGAGAATGGTGGCTTGGATTAAGATGGTAATGAAAGTAGTGATAAGACGTAGTCATATTCAGTGTAGGTTGATTAACTCTTCTTTTAAAACTTGTTCATCAACTGAATGTAGAGAAACAAGAGAAACAGACAAGGTAAGAATTTTGGTGTGAACAGCTAGGAAAATGATGAGGCCATTTGTTGAAATAGGTCGGGTAGAGGAACAAATTTGAGGAAGAAAACTTAAGAATAGTGTCTGAACAAGATTGACCTGCCTATTAGACAGCCAAGTGGCAATGTCACATGAGCAGTTGGATATAATAGTCTGAAGGTCAGGGATAGAAATATAAAAGTGGGATTCATTAGCATGCAGAATATATTTTAAGCCTTGGACCCAGATAATTTCACAGAGAGAGTAACTGTACATAAAGAAGAGAAAGGGACCAAAGATTGAGCCTTGAGAAACTCTAAAATTTAGCATTCGAGAAGAAGAGGAAGAGCCAGCAAAAGGAAACTAAGGAGTCACCAGTGAAGAGGGAGATAAACCAAGAGATCCTAGAGGCCAAGCGAAGAAGCCTTCTCAAGAAAGAAAGAAGGTGACTTAGGTTCTAGGGAGGGACTTTATTTTATTGATTGCATAGATAATATATTCACGTGGTTCAAAAAATCCTGCCCTCAGAAACTTAGTGTGGTAGAGAAGTAAACTGGTGAAGTGACAGTTGCCAAAGCAGTCAGTGTCCTAATGAGGACATAATCCTCGATTCCTGCAAAGGAAGCAGGGAGCTCTTCGGTCCCCCAGGAGCCATGGAGGAAGTCGTCACAGAGGAAGAGAGATAAAGAGCGGCAGAATTGTGAGGACTGAAGATGTGCAGGGCAGACATGCACGGGTGTATTATGTACAGTATAGATTTGGCAATAGGTATGGTGTTTTCCCCTGTACTTGTGGTACAGTAGAAAAATTAGGAAGGTGCCAAAGATTTCTTGAAATTTGAATTATAATGTGGAATATCACATTCATAGTTTTGAGATTTCATATTGTATCTGTCAGACTGCATTGAGTGCAGCTTGTTTAAAAAAAAAGAAAAAATAGCATCAGAAAAAAATCTTTTTACATGTTAGGAGGATTGGAATAGTGTGAATTGGACTACCTCAAACATAGTTTTTTAATAATATTCAACACACAGTGAAACTCATACTTGCAGAAGTAACTTATTCTCTTTTTCTCTGTTATTTGCCAGTCACACACCATCTGTGCAAGTCATATATTATTTTATTCAGTATAAAATTTATAGTTTTAATGTCTAATACTATTGATGTTTGTTTTACTGGTATGTATTTTGATTTATGGGGCCATTTTAACAGTGAATTATGTATCGGTTTGTAGGAACTAAAGGAGACATCTCCAATTTTGGCACAGTGGAATACTGGTTCCGATTAAGAGTTCCCATGGATCAAGCAATTCGGCTTTATCGAGAACGGGCAAAGGCTTTGGGATACATAACATCAAATTTTAAGGGGCCAGAGCAAATGCAATGGGTAAGCTTGTTTGACTTTACAACCCTTTTATGACACGGAAATTTTATAGTATTTCTTTATATTACCATGCTTTAAACTGAAATCACTTTCTTTCACAGCCATCAAGTGGCTTTTTTTTAAACTTTTTATGTCAAAATAATCATAGACTTAACAGGAAGTAGCAAAAATGTACAGAGGTCCGTGTAGCCTTCACCCTGCTTCTCCCAGTTGTAATATTTTATGTAACTATAGTACAGTATCAAAGCCAGGAAATTGACATTGGTACAGTACTATTAACTAGGCTACAGACTTTATTCAGATTTTCTAAGTTTTTACGTGCACTTATGTGTGTATGTGTGTACACTGTGTGTGTGTGTGTGTGTGTCTGTGTATGTTTATGTAGGAAGAAACAGAGTTCAATGCAGTTTTATCATTTGTATATAATCATGTATCAACCACCACAATCAAGATACAAAAGTGATCCGTCACCCCAAAGGAACTCCCTTGTGCTATTCAGGACACTTTTGAAAAATAGAATTGCAATGCTAATATTACACATCAGTTGTAACTTGCATTACAATTTCTGCTGTTAAGGAAATGAATAGCTGTTCTTGGAGTTTCAGTTATTCTTTTTTTCCAACCGTTTCCAACTTCTTCCAAGCTGTTTCAGAAACCTGTAGCTTTCTGAAATGCAAAGTAGAATATAAAATGAATATTCTTTTACTGAGAATTGGAGGTTTAAAAGCAATTCCTCAGAGGAGCATTTTCCAAACTGTGTTTCATGAAATCTTAACAGTCTTATTTCCAGAAGAATTCCATGATCCAATAAATTCAGAAAAGACTGAATTGAGCAAAGTTAAATAAGATCCTTGACTTTAGGGCTTCTTTTGAGATTTGAGTATAACGCAAATCTCAAGAGGAAACATGAAGTATACACTTAAGTAACAAAGGGATAGAATATAGTAGAAATATTTTGGAATGTCTGTTCAAGGCACAGTTCTCTTTTTTCACTTGGAACTGGCCTCTCTTCCAATCCATGGGGCTGGGCCCCCGGTGGCCAGCTGTACATTTGATGATCCTGCTCTCTCCCACTCCACCCAATTATAATTAATGATTTAGTAATAGCCACCTGCCTCCAACTGAGCCAATCAGATTCTGCTTTCTGAGATCAAGAGAAAGTAAAACTCTCCATGGCTGAAACGTGGGAAGCTGGGAGCTATAGGGCAGCCATCTGCCATCATGTTAAACTGCAAAGGGAAGAAAATGTATCTAGAAAGAGAATAATGAGCAAGCGTACAGAGAAAAATGAAGAACGAGATGGAGAGTAAATTCCTATAGTTTTCCAGTCCCATTCCCTTCCTAAGACACAACCACATTTCTGCTACACAGTTGTGTGAAATAGCCCTATAGCCTTACATTAAAGGCTTCCAAGGTGGAGCAGTGGTAAAGAAGCCACCTGCCAATGCAGCAGATGTTAGAGATGTGGATTCAGTCCCTGTGTCAGGAAGATGCCCTGGAGAAGGAAATGGCAACCCACTCCAGTATTCTTCCCAGGAAAATTCCATGGACGGAGGAGCCTGGTGGGCTGTAGTCCATGGGGTTACAAAAAAATCAGACCTATGACTGAGTGACGATGCATGCTCTTATATTAAAGTCTCTTTTCATTGTATTTGCTTGGTGAAACCAGTTTTTATAGCTTTATTAAAAGAACCATGATTAATATAACATTGATTCCCAAACTTAAAGAATGGCACCCATGTCCCAGCAATCATCGTTCTGGATTAATGTTCTTCAGAGCACACCTTGGGAAATGCCATTATGAAAAAGGGAATTAGAAATAGTGAAACCACATGATTTATTAATGTTTGTAATTTGAAGAGTTTTAGATTTCAGTTTATGATTTGAATGAGCCATTTAGTGGTGGAACTTCAGCTTTTGTGGGTAGGGTTGAGGGGAGAAGCAGAAGGGGTACTTTGTAAATCATTCCACTCAGCCCTCTATAGCCGGATGCTAACTAGCCCTGGGAAAGCAGTACTGTGATTCCCTTCTCAGATTTCCCCTATCCATACCACCACATGTCTCCACTAAGGAGATTATGACTTCAGTTCTGTTTTCTTTCTCTTATAAGCTTCTCTAGAATCAAAAGTTCCAGATGTTCAATCCAGATTCAAAAATAGAGTAAAAGAGGGGTCCTGCATACGAGGTGGAGAGTTCTCTGACATTGCATTACTGCATTGTTTTGCCCCAGATCACATTGGCTAGGAAAGGCTTAGCATTTCATCAAGGCAGTTGTTCGCTAGAGTACTTGTGCACCGATTGCCTGAGTAATCATAGTTCCATAGAGGGCCATAGAGTAGCTTCCAACTCTGCCTGATAACTCCCTTTGCTAATCTCTCTTCTGAAAAGTCCCTCCAATTCAAGATTTTACCCTCCAAAGTTTATCTCTCACTCTGTTCCCTTGTTCCTTGGCCTCAGGTATCTGCTGTCCTCAAATCCCATTGGTTCAGGATGAGGGCCAACCCAAATATAACAAAATTGTCTCTCTGAGTGGGTACCATCAAGTTCATTAGTTCTCACTTAAGAATGAGATATGATGAGAATAACTGGAATAGTTGAAGGATTAGCTCTTAATAAAATTCTAACTAACTTTGAACCTATCTGCTCACTTGTTAAGCATTAAATAGAATTAAAAAACATCAGACTACTGTCTTGGCTTTATTTATTTTTGTTTGTTTGTTTTAACATCAATCTCTACATGTATGCTCAGTCTTTTATAGTTGCTGCTAAAAGCGTCTGTACACAGGTTCTAGAGAATATTGGTTTTGAGTAAGTGTCAAGAGTCTTTAACTGAGAAATTCACTATGAAGTGAAAATCTGCAGTCTTTTGGTCCATTTACAAAATTATTGTGTTTGGGGGTTGGCAGCTGCTGTTTACTTTTCATTGTATTACTACTGTAATATAAATATGTATGTTTTTCCAGTTAAGTCATCAAGCACCCAAAACTGCTCAGCTCAGTTCTACTGATTCCACAGATGGCAACTTAAATGAACTTCATATTACAATAAGATGTTGCAACCACCTGCAGTCCCGAGCAAGCCACCTTCAGCCACACCCATATGTTGTGTACAAGTTTTTTGATTTTGCAGACCATGACACAGCCATCATTCCCAGTAGCAATGATCCACAGTTTGATGATCATATGTGTTTCCCAGTGCCAATGAATATGGATTTGGATCGATACCTTAAGTCAGAGTCTCTGAGTTTTTATGTATTTGATGATAGTGATACCCAGGAGAATATTTACATAGGAAAAGTCAATGTGCCTCTGATTTCATTGGCACATGACAGATGTATTTCAGGTAAGCCTATTTCTTGAATCCATGAAATTATTTTAAAAAAGACCTAAATTATTCCTCAGTGTTATTGATATGATCCATTTGTAACTAATCTTTCTAGCCTTCTAAGATAATCTTAAACTTTGGACCCACAATATTATATTTTTGTAGTTATTTTCTTAATAGTTATTCTAAGGATTACAATATGCACCTCAACATGACACAATGCACTTAAACTTAATGCTAATAACTTTCACTGAAATCTAGAAAAATCTACCCCAATATAATTCCATTCCCTCCCCCTTCCTTTGTGATACTGTTGTCATATATGTGTGTGTATATATATGTATATATATACATGGTATACCTCTATGTGTTATAAACCCAACAGTACAATGTTAGTTATTGCTTTATATAACTTTATGGCCTTTAAGAGAAGGGAGAATATATGTAATTATAGGAGACTTTTATATTAACTTATGTATTTAGCATCTCTCGTATTTATATCTTCATTTGGATTTGAGTTACTGTCTGGTGTCAATTTTGTATTCCAGATAGCTCTATTTCCTCTCCATCTTTTGTGTTATTATTTCATGTATTTTTTATCTTTATATATTATAAATCCCCAAGATAATAATTTTATAATTATGCAGTTGTTTTTTAAATCAGTTAAGAAATGAGGAAAAAACATATTTATACTTTATCTAATTACCTATATAATTACCTTTATTCACCTCTGTTTCTTCATATTGATATGAGTTACCATCTGGTATTACTTCCTATTAGCCTGAAGAAATTCTTCTAATTTGTCTTGTGAGTCAGGTCTGCTGGCAGTGAATTCACTTAAGCATTGTTATCTGGCAGTGTCTTTATATGTAGCTTTTATTTTCTGAAGGATAGTTTTGCTGGATATCATATTCTTAGTTATCAGGTTCAGTTTATTTAAGCACTTTGAGTATATCGGACAGTTGATTCTGGCATTCATTGTTTCTAATGAGAAATCATCTGTTAATCTTGTTATGGTTCCCTAATACATGATACAATTTTCAAGATTTTCTTTCTGTTTTGGGGGGCTGGGGAGGGCGTTCAACAATTCCACTCTGATGTGTTTAGTTGTGGATCCCTTTGTGCTTTTTCTACTTATAATTTGTTGAGCTTCTTTATGTATAGGGTACTGTCACGTATCAAATTTGGGGAGTTTTTTGCCCTTATTTCTTCAGTTATTTTTTTCTGCCCTTTCTTCCACTTCTTAGGTTCCTGTTACACATATGTTCATATGTTTAATGGTGTCCTACAGATCTCTGAAGCTCTGTTCATTTTTCTTCATTTTTTTCTTTTCAGCTTGGATAATCACTGTTGATTAGTCTTCAAGTTCATTGATTCTTCTGCCAGCTCATATCTCCTACTAAGCCCCTCTATTGAATTTTTTCATTTCAGTAATTATACTTTTTAACTCCAGAACTCCTATTTAGTTCTCTCTCTTTTTATTGAGATATGGTTGATGTATAATATGTTACAGGTATACAACATAGTGATTTGTCATTTTTAAGGGTTGTACTCCATTTATAGTTGTAAAATATTAGCTATATTCCATATTTTATAATATATTCTAGTTCTCTTTTTTATAATTTCTCTCTTTATTATGTTCTCTGTTTTATAATTCATTGTCATCACACTTTCCTTTAATTCTTTAAAGATGGTTTTTTTTAGCTCTTTGAACGTATTTACAATAGCTGCTCTTAGGTCTTTGTCTGCTAAGTCTAACATCTGGATGCCCTGAGAAAGCATCTCTAGGTGACATTCTATCTGTGTATGTAGCACATTCTCCTTCCTCTTTCTTTGTGTATCTCATGAATTTTTTTTTTTTTTTTTGCTGTTGTTTAAATTTGGGCCTTTAGGACACTGTATTTTAGAATCTGTAGATTCTAACCCTCCACAGGGTTTCTGTTGCTGTTATTGTTTGTTTGGTGACTTGGCCTATACTAGTTCTGTAGTTTTGTTTCCCTTGCTATAGCCACTGATATCTCTGCTAAGTTTTTGTTTTCATTTTAAGCCTGAACATAGTTTAGTGATCAGCCTATGGTTGTTGAAAGTTGTGTTCAAACACCTTGAGTTGTCAGGCCCCCACCCTTTGCCTATGGATCAATGTATGGCTTAGGTGATGCATTCAGTGTTTAGATAGTCTGTAAGTCTCACATTCAGCCAGGGACAAGTAGCTTCTTGTTGTTCAATTGCTAAGTCATGTCCAACTCTTTGTGACCCCATGACCTGCAGCATGCCAGGCTTCCCTGTCCTTCACCATCTCCCAGAGTTTGCTCAAATTCATGTCCATTGAGTGGCCAAATATTGGAGCTTCAGCTTCAACATCAGTCCTTGTAGTGAATATTCAGGCTTGATTTCCTGTAGGATTGGCTGGTTTGATCTCCTAGTTGTCCAAGGGACTCTCAACAGTCTTCTCCAGCACCACAGTTCAAAAGCATCAATTCTTCTGTGCTCAGCCTTCTTTATGGTCCAACTCTCACATCCGTACAGGACTACTAGAAAAACTATAGCTTTGACTATATGGACCTTTGTTGGCAAAGTGATGTCTCTGCTTTTTAATATACTGTCTAGGTTTGTCAGGTAGCTCTCATAGCTTAGTCAATAAAGAATCTGCCTGCAATGCAGGAGGCCCGGGTTCAATTCCTAGTTGGGAAAATCCCCTGGAGAAGGAAATGGCAACCCACCCCAGTATTCTTGCCTGGAGAATCCACGGACAGAGGAGCCTGGCAGGCTGCAGTCCACGGGGTTGCAAGAGTTGGACACAACTTAGCGACTAAACCACTAGGTTCGTCATAGCTTTTCTTCCAAGGAGCAAGTGTCTTTTAATTTTGTGACTTCAGGCATCATCTGCAGTGATAAGTCTGTTATTGTTTCCATTTTTTCCCCATCTATTTGCCAAGTAGCTTTACTAGGGCCTTTTCTGACTCCTATTGTTCTTACTGAGGTTTCGTAGATTTTCTTGAACAAGTGCTTCTTAATTTGTTGTATACCTTTGATCAATTTCCGGAGTTCTTAAATGAATTTTTTTGACCATTTTATGTGGTGTTATCATTGCTTTTTGTGGAAAATATTTACTGATCTCTTCACTCAGCCATTCTGTAAATCTCACCTATGCCTATTATAGAAGTTTCTCACCTCCCTATATTCCACCTGTATCCTTTTTTTCTACTTAAAGTCTAGAGCTGTTGTTTAGTTTTTCCTAGCCAGCCATTAGAAGAAGTGTCAAACACTTGAGAACCAAGTAAAGGATACCCTAAACAAAAGTTATGCTTGAAATACAGGTTTGTTTTTTTCAAGTCAGGGATTTTCATATTGCAAACTCTAGTATAAGGATTAAAATGTGTGACTCAGTATTACATATTCAGCTAGGTGATACTTTATGTTTTGGATGGTTTGTTTATTTTATAGACTTTTTTGCTATGCTACTGTTAATTTGAAATGATTTAACAGATCCCAGTAAAATGTATTTAAAATTAGAATAATGTAGTAATATAAGGACTCCTTAGGATATATACATTATTGTGTATTATATATAGATAAATTTTGAAGTTTTAATGTATTTTGTACATTATAATATATAATATATATATATAATGTATAATGTATAGAGACACAAGAATATCAAGTAAAAAATGAAGGTTCTTATTTGAGCTATAACCCAGATAATATCTTAGAAGAAGGCTAAAAATTCTGAAGAATCTCTGAATTTAATTTCAATGAATTAAAATATTTATAAGCTAATTTTCTCCTCTTTGAATAGGTATTATCTGTGAGGTCTTAACTTTTAAAAGCAGTCTGCTTGAGAAATGAGCCTGTCATAGATCCTTTTGTCTTATTTTATTCTCTTAAGCCATTTGAGTTGTAAGTAAAAGCTAAACTTATTTGTAAAGTTGTGGGGTAGTTTCTTTTTGCTGTTCTTTAATTCTTATGGTAATAAAACTTCCCTCTAGCATTAATTACAATTATTTTTGTAACTTGACAGGCATATTTGAGTTAACAGATCATGAAAAGCATCCTGCCGGAACCATTCATGTTATATTGAAATGGAAATTTGCTTACCTTCCACCAAGTGGTTGTATAACAACTGAAGACTTAGGAAATTTCAGACACAAAGAAGAGTCAGAGGTTGTTCAAAGACTACCTCCAACATCCTCTTTTAGTACTATAATTGTAGTGAGTAACAGTGACTTTGAATTTCCTATAAAATTATTATTATTCCTACATAATTATTATTATTCCTTAATAAATAGCCACATAAAAGAGAAGAAAAATCTGAAAAGTATGTTGATTATACTCAGTTTGACATATTGGTTTATCTTAGGCACCCACACCTAAACCAAGACGTTTAACAACTAAAGATAAGAAGGTATCTTTTATGGATATCACACCACATCAACATTATGTAAGTAGTAAACATTCGGAACACTGCTTTTTCCGCCCCCTGCATAACAAATATTTGAAACAAATGAATAGTATACCGTACCTGATTAAAGGGAAACAGATATAAAACACTTCTTCTTCCTGTAAAATGTTACCTTTGTAATTGGCACTGTGTGTAAAAGTTAAACGATCTTACTCTTGATCTGAATCTTCCATTGGCCCCATGTCTCTCTCGAGATACTACCCCCAGTCTTCTTTCCCCATTTACCATAAAGCAAAATAGAACAAAACTCTTCAAAAAGTTGTCTTAATTCTGTCTCCCTTTCCTCAAATTGTTCCTTGCTCACACTAGTAAAACTTTTCCTCATTAAAACCACTTTTGCTGAGGTCACAGTGACTGTCACTTTGCTACATCCAGTGATCAATTCCCTGTCCCTTTCTTAATCTCCCAGTAACTTTTGACAGAGTGGAATACTTTCCCTCTTGGCCTCTGGGATACCATGCCTTCCTAGTTTCCCTCCAGCTTAACTTTTCTCATTCACCTGGAGCATATCTCTGAATGCTGAAGTTCCTCAGCAGTCAAGCTTCAGACTAGACCCTTTCTCTTCTCAGTCTGCATCTAGGTGAAAGAGACCTTATCCAAAAAAAACAAAACAAATGGACAAACATAACAACACAAAAGCATAGTCATAGATCATCACAGAAACAAAGAACAAATGTGGTTGCTAGAGGGGCTGAGGGAAAGAAAAAAATAGACAAAAGAGATTAGGAGATACAAACTCCCAACTGTAAAATGGATGGGTCACAGATATGAAATGTACAGTATGGGGAACACAGTGACTGTGTAGTATCTTTGTAGGCTGACACAGCCTAATCACTGTGCTTGTTGTAGTGATCATTTTGAAATGTATAGAAACATCAGATCACTGTGTATTTTAATAGAAAACCAATACAGTGTTATAGGTCAGTTATACTTCAAAACCACGTACATGCACTACCATGTGTTAAATAGATAGCCAGTGGGAATCTGCTGTATGGGCACTGGGTGCTCACCTGGTGCTCTGTGAAAACCGTGAGGATGACGATGGGGCAGGGGTTGGGGGAGGTTCAGGATGGAGGGGACACGTGTGCTTGTGGCTGATTCACACTGTTGTATGGCAGAAACCAATACAATATTATAAAGCAATTATCCTCCAATTAAAAATAAACTTTAAAAAGTTCATAGAAAAAGAGATCAGATTTCTGGTTACCAGAAGCAGGGGGTGGGGAAGGCAAATTGGATGAATGTGCTCAAAAGTACAAACTTGCAGTTGTAAAGAAAATAAGTATTAGGGATGTAATGTCCAACATGATAAATACAATTAATACCGCTATATGTTATGTATGAAAGTTGTTATGAGAGTAAATGCTAAGTGTGTACGTATGTGTGTGTGAAAAAGTCTTGGGATGATTTAGGATTTAGTAAAAAATAGAAAATAACATATATGCACATTTTCACATTAATAGAAGGAGACCTCTACTCTTCCTGAAGATAGAAAGGAAATTTCGCCAGAAGTGGAACATATACCAGAAAGAGAAATTGATATGCCAACTGTTTCACATATTCCCAAGGTATGTGTTTACATTAAAATTATCTTGAAAGGTTTCTTTTTTTAAAATACTTTGTCATGATCATTGGGACTTCCCTTGTGGTCCAGAGGTTAAGAATCCCCCTGCCAGCACAGGGGATACAGGTTCAATCCCTAGTCCAGGAACTAAGATCCCACATGCCACAGGGCAGCTGAGATCGTGAGCCGCAACTTGTGAAGCCTGCACACTGTAGAGCCTGTGGTCTGCAACAAGAGAAGCCAGCGCAGCCAGAAGCCTGCACACCACAACTAGAGAGTAGCCTCCGCTCGCCACAACTGGAGAAGGCCCACGTGCAGTGACCGAGAGCCCCATGTGCCACGATGCAGACCCAGTGCAGTCGAAAATGAAAAAAAAATTTTTTTTAAAGAAATCGTATCACTGATCCTATTCTATATGACTTCCCTGGAATAGAAAGGTCTAACATATTACCAGTGGAATAGTTATAATTATGCAGACATTAGTAGGTAGTAAATACACATACAAATTAAAGTATAATGTAAAATTCATTTTGAGATTAATGCTTTTTGATATATAATTTGTAATCAGATTTTAAGTTATCTGCATATTTTCATTTGTGCAGCTTAAGTGATTATTTTCTCATGAATCAAATATAAAGTGCATGCCAGTATATTTACTTGCTTTATTATCATTCAAGGGCTTCAGCAAGAATGCTATAAATGTGATATAAGCAATAATATATCACTGTGCTTTTGCTTCTTCAGGTTCCTCAGGAAAGCAGTGTAGATAAGGTAAAAGAGAATACTGAGAAAACGCAGCAAGGAAAGGACGACGATGTGTCTTTACTGTCTGAGGGTCAGCTTGCAGAACGAAGTTTGACGTCTTCCGAAGATGAAACAGAAATAACTGAAGAACTGGAACCCGAAGGTGACTTCCTTTTTTAAAATTACCATTATTTCCCTGACTCTGCTTTGTTTAATCTGTTCACGCCTCATAGAACATCTTCATTTAATCATGAGTCTACTTCATGATAGCTGTTTCTTGACAGAAATGATGGGATGTAGTTCAGTCTCGTCAGGTGTGGTCAGGTGGAATTGTTGTATATCTTCTTATTCAAACTCAGAGCACCACAATGGAATGCAAGTATTGTTGCTGACCATGTTCCAAATATATATTTTAAATGACTTTATATTCTCTTTGGGTTCAGTACTATCATCTAGTTATTCTAGAGGTTATTCTAGAGGACTTGATTTTTTTTTAATGGAGAAAGAAAGGCTTACAACATGATTTCACTGATATAAACATCTAGAAAAGGCAAACTGATCTACTGTGACAGAAAGCATTTAAGTGGTTGCCTAGGGAAGGACGAATGGAAATAGAAAGATGCAAGAGGAAAAACTTTACAGGGGGCATGAGGAAATATTGGGGGTGATAGACATGTTCACTCTCTTAATTATGGTGATGGTTTCACAGAATTATATATTTGTCAATACACCCACTCCAGTACTCTTGCCTGGAAAATCCCATGGACGGAGGAGCCTGGTAGGCTGCAGTCCATGGGGTCGCTAAGATTCGGGCACGACTGAGCGACTTCACTTTCACTTTTCACTTTCATGCATTGGAGGAGGAAATGGCAACCCACTCCAGTGTTCTTGCCTGGAGAATCCCAGGGACGGGGGAGCCTGGTGGGCTGCCGTCTATGGGGTCGCACAGAGTCGGACACGACTGAAGTGACTTAGCAGCAGCAGCAAAATACATGTTTCCAAGATGTAAATACAAATTTTGCACACAAATTTGTATGGTTTATTGTATGTCAACTTTACTGCAATATTACTGTAAAACTTCTAAAAATATTTTTAAATAGTAGGAATAACTTTATTTTTTACACAGTAGTTTAGGTTAGGCTGTTGGAAAATATGATTATCATGTTCTTTAAAAAATTTTTACTTTAATTTTATACTTGAACAAGCAATATTTTTATTTCCTTTTCTCTTTTCTAAAATGTAGTTCAGTTCAGTCGCTCAGTCTTGTCCAACTCTTTCTAACCCCATGGACTGCAGCACACCAGGCTTCCCTGTCCTTCACCATCTCCTGGAGCTTGCTCAAACTCATGTCCATCAAGTTGATGATGCCATCCAACCCTCTCATCCTCTGTTGTTCCTTTCTCCTCGTGCCTTCAGTCTTTCCCAGCATCAGGATCTTTTCCAATGAATCAGTACTAAAATGTAATGTAAATCTAATTATCTTTAGTGCTAAAAAAATTCAGACATGATTATCATATTTTTCTTTTATGGTTATCCTTGTAATATATGCTTATTTCTCTCCATTTCACAGGGTACAAATGTAATTGGTTTAACAGATTTAAACCAGTAAAATTTTGTTTCTTAACAGATGAAGGAGACAGATCAGCTTCTGACAGTGATGAGTGTATTATTCCAGGTCCTGTCTCCAAGAATATCAAACAGGTCAGTAACCTGATATCAACCAAAAATGTTCTGAAATAAAGCTGCTTTTCATTCATAGTTTATCAGTCTTCATATATGAAAATCTTAAGGAAGAATATTTCTGGAAAAAAATTTATGTATTATCATAATCTTTTCCAAATAATGATCTAGTATAAGAAAATTTTATTTATGCTTTCATTATGTAATGGGCCATAACATTTAAGTGTTAGCTTTGCTTATGTGTTTTAGAGTACCTAACATCTGTAGCTACAGTAGTTACTTGTTCAAATCAGTTGACTTCTCTGACTCCTTTGCAGAACCATTATACAAAGATATAGTAAATCAAATCTGAACTTTAAAGAATTTCCAAAATGTGAGATTGCCTTTAAAACTGTAGTAAGTTACATATGTAAATTCATAGACTGTTCATATCTAAATATGTCACTGATAAACTGTTAAAGTTACTTCATTCTACCCAAAAATTAAACTTTCTTAGAAGGTAATGCATTTCATATACATATACTTTGCTTGTTTTGTAGCACATTGCTGAAAAGTAGTATATATGTAAATTGAAGTTTTGAAAAGAAGCTATACTTTAATTTACATAGGAAGTATCCCACTTACCAGAGCATTTTTCATTGTCGGGGAGAAAAAAGGTTTTATAAAGTAAACATAAGGAAAGTGGTAGCTTTTTTATTCATCCAAGTTAATTTTCCTGAAATGATTAATTGTATTCCTTTAATTTTTTTAGAATTTCCCCTTTAAAAAAATAAAAGAAAAAATAGAATTTCTACTTTATTGTTTTAAGAATTGCAATACTTATTTCAACTCTTAAAATCTCATATTTTTAGCTTAATCTCTCTGCTGAACAAACTCATAGAACAGAACATTTCAGATGTCACAGGTGCCTCCATAAAATAGAGAAACCCATTGTTTCTGTGATTGAGAAATACAAACAGATGATTGATAAATACTTCATCTGTCCAAAGTTTTATTATCATTGTTATATGATTGTTAATTATCATAATATCATTTAATGTATAGCATACTGATATATGGAATTCTCCAGTATTCTTGTCTGGAGAATTTCATGGACAGAGGAGCCTGGCAGGCTACAGTCCATGGGGCCACCAGGAGTCAAACATGACTGAGACAGTAACACTTTCACTTTCACCCACATTAGGGTTTTCCAGGTGGCGCAGTGATTAAGAATATGCCTGCCAGTGCAGGAGATGGGTTCCATTCCTAGATCAGAAGATCCTCTGGAGTAGGAAATGGCAACCTGTTCCAGTATTCTTGCCTGGAAAATTCCATGGACAGAGGAGCCTGGCAGGGGTCCATGGGCTCTCAGAGTTGGACACGACTGAGCACACACTCATGCACCCACGTTAAGGAGTATAATCTGCTTGACTCAGTCTGCCAGCTCAAATGTTAAATCTTATCCAGAGACACCGTAATAGACTTACCCAGAATAATGTTTGACCAAACATTTGTATATCTCATGGCCCAGTCAACTTGACACATAAAGTTAACCATCACATCATTTTACTAAGAACACTCCATTTAAGAGTAGTAAGCCTGCAAGTTTGACTCAGATATTTCTTTCTCACATTCTTCACATTTCTTTCTCAGTAGTTCTGCAAGACTCTGCTTACTTTCATCATGATTTTTGGATACTTTACATGGTTTAGCCTTTGAACATAAAAGTATGAGATACTGAATCAGTCCTAGGGCCTAAGGGACTAGTACCAAAGGATTTACTTCTCTAGCAGATTTACAAACAGCACTCATCTCTCTTATTATAACTCAGTGATTCCCAGGGATTCACCATCTGCAATTGGTAATCACATCTCCCTAAGGGAGTAAATAGAGCATTCTGGCCCTGCCCTCAGGAAATATTATACTAATTGGGAAGATGTGTTCATGAAAAGTCAAGTATTAAACCATCAGTTAAATTATAATCTAAAACAATCAGGAGACAATACCACCAATGATTAGTAGATATTTGAGCTAAAGAATAAAGCTGTTCAGGGCCCATCTTCCTCATTTTCCAAATAAGTAAACTGAGACCTTGAAGTAAGGTGACTTGCTGACAGTCATGCCACTAATTAAGGAAGTTCAGAGGAAAGAGAAATTTGGAGTGATTTTTCAATAGACTTCATTAAGGAGATGCCCATAATCTGCTCACCCACCCTCTTTCTTGTGAGTTTCATGTCTGCTTTTTCTCATTTTAAGCTGATTTTTTTCTGCTTCACTTGCCCAAAGATAGCCCCACAAAATGCCCAAGCCCAGAGAGAAAGATCTGATCAGCTACGTCTAGCCTCTGGATTGGATCCATGTTTATCAGTTGTGGTCCTTTGACCCATTCAACTGTAGCCAGTCACATAGGGAAAAGGAGTGTCCACTTTAACTGTAACATCTCAAATATGGGGATACATGGCAGCAAGCACAAAGTCATGTGCATGCTGGTGCTGGCAGGGGATGCACAGTATGTTTCAGAAATAAGAATACACTAACTAGAGCAGCCTTTCTGCAGAACAGGATAGAAGGTTTCAGATATGATGGAGAAGACTAAATATATTTTAGATTTTATCCAGGAGATACTAGGGAGACATTGCAACAGTTAACTTTATTTTCTAAACATTGTATTCATCATCTAAAAGTCAGTTTCAAAGAATGGGGAAATGTTATCTAAAATTTTATCATCTCAGACCAGAGATTTTCAACCCGGGGCAGTTTTGCCTCGCAAGGGATTCGTTTTGGCACCGTCTGGAGGTATTTTTGGTTGTCTCCCTGGGAGGGACTACTACTGGCATCTAGTGGATAGAAGTCAGGGTTGCTGCCTAGCATGCTACAGAGCACAGGCCCCACAGCAAAGACCTGTCTGGCCCAAAATGCCAGTAGTGCTGAGGTTGAGAAATCCTTTATCAGATTTTTCAACGGAATCATGTGTATACTGACAGCATTGCTAGCATCTCAGTGCAATTGTACAGTGCTCTTAACTAAGAATAGAGAATTTAATGTAACAAAGAAGTTTAATGAAAGAGCTATTCTTCTAAAATAGTCAACTAAGTCTAATGTATACATATATTTTTCCTTTGGAGTAAATTGCATTTTTTCCTTATTACTTCCAGAAAAGTAATTTTTTTACTTCGCTACAGCCTAATACAGCCCTCACTACTCAAATGCGACTTCCTATAATGATTTTTGATGCCATCTCAGAAGTGTGAATTATTGTTTCAAGCAACCAGCTATTCTAAGCAATGCTTTATGCCTTGGTAGTCATTAATCAAGTTCCCATGTGGTTTTTCAAATTCTATGTTTAGTAGAAGGTACTGACAAGTACCTTACGTTAATAGGTGAAATTTAGTTTTATTAAATTATATAACAAATACAGTAAAATAGTATAATCTGTGAACACAGGAACAAAACTCAGGAGATCATCATAATGGTGAAATACAGCATTTTCTAATGATTGTACCAGTTTTTCTGTGTGCTCCTTTTGCAATCATTTAATACCAGTCATGGAACTTTTTTCTTTATAAAGATTGCAAAAGTGGTACAAAGAACTCCTGAATACATTTCACTCAGATTCATCCGTTGTTAATGTTTGCTACACTCTTTTTAATCATTTCTATTCTCTCTCCTATATACATTTATATGTATGTATGCATTATATACACACATTCTTACATACATAATTAAGAAATCATACCCCTTTATCCCGAAATACTTTAGAATAATAATACAATACTATTATCTAATCTACCATTCTTAGTAAGATTTTGCGGGTTGTCCCTGTATTATCACTTATAGCAAGTTATTGACCTGGTCCAGGATCAAATCTAGATCACACATTGCATTTAGTTGTCATGCCCCTTTGGCCTCCTTCAATCCATAATGGTTCCTCAGCATTCCATTGAGTTAGTCTTTCATAACACTGACTTTTTCTAAGAATGCAGGCCATTTATGTTGTAAAATGTCCTTCAATTTAAATTTGTGAGATTTCTCCCCGTATTGGATTCAGCTCATTTGTTTGGGTAGGAACCCTACAGAAGCAGTGCTGTGTCCTTTTCAGTGCATGAAACCAGGAGACACAGAATGTCATTTTGTCCCACTGCTGATATTCACTTTTTAAGCGTAAAAACTTTTGTGGCTCCTTAATTTCTTCTTTCATCTCCTCTTTAAGAACTGCTTCAGGTAGAAATCTCAGGGCACTATTATAATAGCTTTCTTTGGAAGGGAAGGTATTACTGAATGGCTAATATGTAATATCTTCTTTAGTTCTCACAACTGTTCTTCGTTCATTAGCATCTACTGTGTGTCATACAAGAAGCAATCCATGGCTTCCAAAAATTTACAGTGTAGGGGAAATACAATTAGAGCGCAGAGGTCAGTGCTGGGAGACTGGGTTGCACAACTGCTCTGAGAACATTCAAGAGAGGTGCCTAACTCAGCATGAGGGACCGTCGTCAGGGAGAGCTTCCTAGAGTCAGTGAAGCCTGAGCCAGCTGTGGAAGGTGATTAAGAGTTAGTGAAAGCAAAGGAGAGTCATTATAGCCCAAAGGAATAAAAAGCATGAGACTTTGAGAGAGTGCAGAGAACATGGCTTATTCTCAGAGTCAGAATGGTTTTAGGATGGGCCAAGCCTAGGGCATATGGAGGGAGCCCCAGGAGAAGATTCTGAAATGGTAGGCCTGTCCAGAGCATTGAGGCCTCTGTGTATCAGTTGAGGAAGCTGCAGTCTATCCTAAAGTTCTGTGAGCAGCCAGTGAAGATTTTTAACGGGGGAGGATGATCACTCATTCATTAAACAGGTGGAGTCAGTAAGCATTTACTGTGTCCCCAGCCTTGTTCTGGGGACTGGGAACTTAGCGGTAAGAGAAATAAGTCTCTTGCTTTGGGGGAGCTTACACTCTTACATCACATTTTAAAAGATCTTGTTATCAATAGGATAAAGAATAGAGGCATAGAGATTAGTTAAAAGGTAATTAACCCTACTCTGTGGTTATCTCCACTGTGTAGAAATGTTTTAAATTGCCTTTACCTATAGCTATAATGTCACCAAATTGAGACTAAAAGTAGTGTCCTAGATAAAAATCATTTATGCCAATTACACTCTGAATTTCAGTCATCGCCTGTACTATGTAAGCAATTTAAGATCATTCAGTTTCTTTTTTTCATGTTACAGAATCTGACAGCTCATAGTTACTTTTTAGAAATGTCGATCCTTAAAAGGAATCTAACAGATTTCCCAGGACTTAGACATATTACTCGGTTCTTCCTCTTTTCTTCATGTCTGTGATGTATAATTAATCATAGATTACTTCATTTTGTTTCATTTCATTTACAACATTTATGAGCTTCACTTTGTCAGAACGAAATGCTTGTCCCCTCCTTTCCTCTCCAAAGTGGCATAATTAGTGTTAGCATCTTTTTTAACAGGCTACATAAAGTTTAGTGGCTGGATTAAATCAAGTCATTAACATAATGTGCTACCCAATTTGCCCCTATCTCTCTCTGTTTCCAGGACATCAAAGTGCCACAGAGCACCAGTGTAATTGGGCCTTGCTGGCCTGTCAGATTCCGTCAGCCTGATGACTGCTGCTTTTACTAAAAAGCTTCTAGGCATGATAATTAATGGGGGTGGGGGTGGGGAGGGTGTCTGAGAAATGTAAAACTTTGGACATTTCTCTATGAATATTTTATTAATTTGAATAATCAGAAGTTAACAGTATCAATTTAATATATAATACATTGATTAAAAGCCTTGTTTTAGGTCCTCAAAATAGATATCAAAACTGAAAATTTGCATCTGCCATGGCAGTAAGGAAAAGAGAATTATAATCCTTCTTTCACATTATTTCTAATTTTTACCATTTAAGCAGTGCATCATTCAGATTTCACAACTAAATGCATTGTCTTCAGCTCACAGATTTCTTAAAGTGTACCCACAGGTGAGAATGAGAAATCACAGGCTAAAACAGTAACACTCTTTTTTGTGCAATGCATGTTTACATCTTTCGCCATTTCTAACTAACAGCAGTTTTGTAAAAGCTGCCATAGTCAATCGGATTAAAATGCATTTCCACCTGGAAGCCAGGTTCTCTTGAACAAAGTGAGCAGGCATTCCCAGGCAATCACAGTAGTGATGTCCAGCGAAAATGTTTTAAAGCTTTTGCAAAAGACAGAATGCATAAAATGATTCACTACTGTTGGCATTCCTGTATTAAAAGTGATTAAGTCACTTCAGAGTCAAACACGATATCCTATCAGTGGGTAAAGTACACCCCTCCCACTGTTTTACATATAGAAGCTTAAGCTACATAACCAAAAATACTGTATTACTCTCCTGATATTAGTTGCTTTTAAAATTATTTTTAATATTTTGCAACTTAGTTATCTCTTGCTGATATACTATGAACTATATACTGCTACATATAGCAGTATATATAGTATATCCTGTATATACTAGTATATATACTGTATGTATAGTATATACTGTATATAGTATATAGCAGTATACTCCTTTACACATGTGCATAATATTACATTGTATAGCTAAACTTTATTTGTTTAAATAAGTGCCTTTTCATGGACCCTTTGGTTTCTATCAATTTTTGCCAATATAAACATTTCCAGCTGAAAAGCTTTTATACATAATGTGTGAAAATTACTGTTTTCTGACACCACGCTTTTTGTCAAACTAATGAGTAAGAAATTATATCACTGATGATTCCATTTTAAAAGCAAGCAAAAAGATATATTTGTACATAATGCTTATGTATTTTTATATGAGCATGCAGATCTAACATTGGGGTTCACGTAAGCAAAGGAAAGGCACCTCAGGTGGTTCAGTGGTAAAGAATCTACCTGCCAGTGCAGGAGAAGCAGGAGACATGGGTTCAATCCATGGTTTAGGAAGATCTGCCCTGCTGGAGAAAATGGCAATCTGCTTCAGTATTGTTGCCTGAGAAATCCCATGGACAGAGGAGCCTGGCGGGCTACAGTCCATGGGGTCGCAAGGAGTCGGACATGAGCACAAACAATCAAAGAAAATGTTTGAAAGTATATAATAAAAACATTGTACTGCAGTATCTCTGGGACATGGGTCTGGGCAAGAGTCAGCAAACTATAACCCATGTGTCAAATCCAGCCCTCTACTTATTTTTGTAAATAAAGTCTTATTGGAACACACCACACCTGTCATTTACAGGTTGTCTGTGGCCTCTTCATGCACAAGAGCAGAGTTGAGTATTGCCAACAGAGACCATTATAGCCTGCCATGCAAAAAATATTTGCTATCTGGCCTTTACAGGAAGGAAGCATCTGCCAACTCCTAAGTTAGGGAATGGGAGGAAACAACTTTGATATTTTACTTTCTAGGATTTATATTGTTGAATTATTTTTAGTGATGAGTATAGACTGCTCAGCGGTAAAGAATCCACATACAATTCAGGAGATGTGGGTAAGATCCCTGGGTTGGGAAGATCCCCTGGAGAAGGGCACAGCAACTGACTCCAGTATTCTTGCCTGGAGAATCCCATGGACAGAGAAGCCTGGCGGGCTACAGTCCATAGGGTCACAAAGAGTCAGACACAGCTGAAGCAACTGAGCATGCACACACGCATAGACTACTTCTAAAAAGGGAATAATTTGTTAGCTAATTCTGTACTAAAATGTTAACTAATAACTAAAGAATAGTTTAATGTGAATTGTAGAAGCTTTTCTATAAATGTCTTAGAGAGGGTCAATAGAGGGTGAGTCTTTTCTGGTTTAGAGCCATGGATTTCCCAAGTGTGGTCCTCAGACTAGCAGCATCAGCATGACCTGAGAATTTGTGAGTGATGCAAATTCTTGGACCCCACGCTAGACCTAATGAATCAGAAACTCTGAGTCTGGAGCCCAGCAATCTGTGCCTCGTCAACTCTTTCATGTTGTCCTGGGATATGCTAAAATTTGACAACCACCTCTTTAGGGAAAGGAGGTAATTCTCACCATGGCTACAAGTTAGAACCACCTAGGGAGCACCTTTAAATGCCAAGGCCCAGGCTCCACTCAGATCAGTTAGACCAGAATTTTCTTTAGAGCTCCCCGAGTGACATCAGTAGGCAGCCAAAATTGAGAGTCTCTATTTTATCACATCTGTTCTCAATGATGGTTAAAGTGGAACGGCATATCAAAATCACCTGAAATTGAGGGTCATTTTAAAAATTCTTCCCTTCTTCACAGTACTGCCATAGTAAGCCACAGTTGATGGAGATGTGTCGTATCCCTCAGCTGTATTAGGAAAAAATACTCCAACCATTGCTTTAGAACATGTGGTAACGAGCTTCTGTAATTTGCTGACCATTATAGATACAGTAATTTTCATGGTATATAAAGGAGACAATGTTCTAAAAATAAACACTCTTAACCTCAGCATCATTTTGATCTCCAACACTGAAGTTTTTACTATGTGTATTATTTGTTCAACACAGTATGTTTTAACAGAATATATGATAAAAGAAAGGTTACTTACTGCCACTGATAAAACTGGATTGTTTGTTTTGTTTGTTAAAAACATTATCACCTTAACAGTTTGTGCTCTTCTTTACTCGTATTTCTCCCAAAGAACTATTATTATTTTTAAAATCAAAGACTTTTCAATCAAAACTTGCATGAAGAATGGATTTGATTACTAATAAGTGGAAGCTCTGGAGACTAGTATGAGGGCTGCTGCTGCTGCTGCTAAGTCACATCAGTCATGCCCAACTCTGTGCAACCCCGTAGACAGCAGCCCACCAGGCTTCTCTGTCCCTGGGATTCTCCAGGCAGGAATACTGAGTGGGTTGCCATTGCCTTCTCCAAGTATGAGGTCTAGGGGACTCTTTTTGAGTCTCTGAGGTGTTTGTGCCTACCCCCATCTTTAATCATTAACCATTCCTACCTACTCTACTTACTTATGGCTCTGTCAGTCCCAATGCTGTTTGACTTTTTGAACCAAATATTTTGAGCTTGTCTTAGACCTCACTTCAATTAAACTTTTATTCTTAAAGGTCACAGGCATAGATTCATAACCTTCCATTTCCATTTTGTCTGGATTATTATAAAGTACCAAGTTCTTCATAGGCTTTATTTGAATTTATTTACACACACACACATACACAAAACATTTTTATGACAATAAAATAATACTCATGTAAATTTGTGTAACCACTAGGAAAGTAACTTGATAATCCTGTTAAGTTAAATTTCTTATATCTGTCACCCAGTTCTAAGAGAACCACTCCCATACATAAGAAAACAAAAGGATATTCAGTGCAACATTGTTTTAATTGCAAAAAATTTTAAACATTTTGTTCAACAGTAGAGAAACAGACTCAGTTCAGTTCAGTCGCTCAGTCGTGTCTGACTCTTTGCGACCCCATGGACTGCAGCACACCAGGCTTCCCTGTCCATCACGAACTCCGGGAGCTTACTCAAACTCATGTCCATCGCGTTGGTGATGCCATCCAACCATCTCATCCTCTGTCATCCCCTTCTCCTCCTGCCTTCAGTCTTTCCCAGCATCAGTGTCTTTTCCAATGACTTGGTTCTTCACATCAGGGGGCCAAAGTATTGGAGTCTCAGCTTCAGCATCAGTCCTTCCAATGAATATTCAGGACTGATTTCCTTTAGGACTGCCTGGTTGGATCGCCTTGCAGTCCAAGGGACTCTCAAGAGTCTTCTCCAACACCACAGTTCAGAAGAGAAACAGACTAGAAATTAATTACATATATAATATAAATGGAATTCTGTACAACAGGTAATATTAATGAGTTAGATTTCAATTATAACCATAAATCTCGAAATATAGCATTGAGTGAAAATAAATTGCAGAATAATTCACAGAGGATGTTATTCATATAAAATCTAAAAACAGAAAACAGTTGTTGATCGATATATACATACGTAGTAGAAAATATAAAAGCGTGACTGGGCATGATACACATCAACTTCCGGATAGTGGTCACTTCTGGGGGAAAGAAGAAAGGGGGGAAAGGAATTGGGAGGGGGCACTTTTCCCTGAATCTGAAATATTTTATTTCTCCCACAATAAAAACAAAAAGATTTAAATCAGATATAGCAAAAAAGTAAAATCTGTTAAAGATGTTGAGTACTTGAACATGTCAAATTATTTTCTGTATACTTTAAAAAGTTAAAGAAATGCTTGTTTGCTGAAGAATTAAGAATGAAATAAAACTCACATACAATCTCCTGCAATAGTGAGATTTAAATCTAACTGACTGAAACAAGTTCCAAACCTTTATCAGAGGACATTCTCAGTTAAGCAATACTGTGTTTAAGAGCTGTCAAGTTGAATTAAGTTTTTAGAAGCCTAACAATCCAACCCCAGTGTGGCTGCTATGATTGTTGAAACCAGAGGAAGAATTCGGCATGATCTTCTGAAGTAGAACATAAAAAAAAAAAAAAAAATGTAAGCCTGCCAATAAAAGCCCAAGTAAATACTATAGAGAAATACGGCCTAAAATGAGAATTATAGCATCAGTCAGGAAGCAGGAGTGGAATTGAGCCAAAATCATGAGAACTCTAATTTTTTTTTCTCTGAGAGTAATACAGGCTGTCATCACATTTCCAGATCATTCAATCACATAAAGTATAGTGTCCATCCATACAGACAACTGAAAGGAAGTTGCACACAGTTCTTATTTGAGAGATTTCTATTACTGCTGCTCACCACAATCAGAAATTTTAAATGCTCTTTTTGTATGCCGATGCTGACATCTGGCTAACTAGGGAGGCTAATAGGGTAACCGGTGAACAGGAGAGGAAATGTACTGAGAAGTACTGAGAGGCCCAAAGCTCGTTCTGGCTAGCTAACGTACTGTATGAGCAGAGTGTTATTCAGAGGAATGACCACGTGGGTTCCTCTGGCGGTCTTGAACAGAAGGTATTCTGCATCCGTCTGAAACACTATGCTTCAGTCACTGTCATGTGAATGAGTATATATATATAAGATATATATATCCCTTCCAGTTCACCTAATTGAACTTTTTTTTCCACTATATCATGATGAGAATTTTCACACAGAGAAGCTGACATGACAATACCCTACCCCTAGATTCTACAAAACTGACCAGTTTTTGAAACAGTATTATTCAATTAAAATCTAGACTGGCAAGATATCTATGTTTTCAACAGTTAATAATCCCCAGCTTCCCAAAATGTAGCAGACACAATCAATATTTGCTAAAGGAGCTGCACTAATAATTGCAGCTTCACATATTTCTGGCAATATATAAAAGATATCCGCAATAAATAGAAGATCCTCAGCATTCCCTTGACTCAATGTCATTAAGTATTTATTGAGAGCCTCCTAAATGCCAGATCCTAGAGAGGATGGTAAAGAGCAAAAGATGAATAAGATATGGTTCTGGCCTCCAGGAATTCACAGTCTACAGAGCGGGGCAGATATGTAAACAAATCCATGCAATCCAGTGTGAGTGAAAAGTGTAGTGCAGACCCAGAGGAGGAACCAAGTCAGTCTTGGAAATCAGGAGTAATGCCCTCATAAAAGGAGTACATATGTGGCCCAGGGCTTCAGATAAATGGAATTTTGTCTGATAGAGAAGATTTCAGATGCAAAAGCTCAGCAATATAAACAGGACACCACAGGTCTGGGAAGTGGCTTGAGTGTAGGGTAATAGGTTTCCAAGCAGAAAGGTGATACCCAATCTGTTTTAGAGAAGGCACTCTGCCACCAGAAGAATAGTTGAGGCTGCAGGCAGGA